>NC_092412.1:138092623-138452123 GCF_040894005.1 Engystomops pustulosus | reverse complement strand
GTTTCCCTACTATACAATCACAAAATTAGGTAACCATTTATACTCAATGATGAATCAATGTGCCACTGACTAAAATAATCCTCCTATGTATAGAGTGATAGAAAACCTGGATAATGTACTGAAATGAAATGTCCAATAGTAATTTGCATGTTCTTTTCAGTACAGAGAAGTACAGAAAACTGGCGCCTGCAGTTTAATAAATGGGGCCCAGTATGTCATTGTGTGTGCACATTATAATGCAGAAATTTCCAAATAAGTTGAGAAAGGAGTTTGATTTGATATTGCAGGTGTTATTAGTATCTCCATACACAGAGAATGTGGCTGAGTAATGCATGAAGAATCTGATAAAATCATTACAGAAGCTGCATGGTGAATACAGTAAAAAAATAATAAAAAACAACACGAAAATTAGGATTTTTGCTCATCCAACCAAATAAAAAAAGCACTAAATGTAAAGTTATGCACTTGGGCCATGGAAACAAAAAGTACAATTATGTTGGTTGATCTGCTATTCTTTTAGCCCCATATGCCCTGGTTTTTTACAAAAAAAAAAGCCTTTTTAAATTTACGCAAATGAGCCTGAGGGGCTCAAGGCTCCATATGTGTTAAAGTAGCCTAAAGCCCCTCTGGCTCATTTGCATAATTTTAAAGTTGTTAAAAAAAAGGCATGGGAAGCTTTAAGAAGAGCAGATCCTGCCAGAGAGGACACACACCAGTATGTCAGTGTACCTGGCTTACAATACTTCTGGTGGTAGATGCCCTTTCATTTAGTGACCAGAGCCAGGCAGCTGCTAATAAAGCATACAAAATTATGGGATGTGTCAAGACAGGAATAGATTCTTGTGATGAAGACATAGGGGGACATTTATCATTCGCTGGCGCTCGTGCATAGTCGCAGCGGCATACATCAAGAGGCAGAAGCTTCTTGATGTATCGGGACAGGAGGCCATGCTGCGTTTATTCTACCCCGTGTTTATTTTTACTACTTAAAAGTTGCCGGTGGCAGCAAGTGCGCCGGGCATGCCCTCCACTCGTCCCCCCCACTGTCGTGAAGAGATCTCTCAAAACATCTTTTCATAACTAGGCCTGTGGCCAGGACAAGGGGGCAACCTCTACACCTAGAAGGGGGGTGGTTCTACCATCACCATAGTCAGGGATTCTTTACTGCAAGAGCAAAACTGCCGGAGGCATTTAAATCTTGGATAAATCTTGGAAACAATCGCCGACCCCGATGACGTCATCGGGTGGCGATCGGTTTCCATGATAGCATCGGGTTTTTACGAAGACCTGAATTTAACCCTTTCATCACAATGTGCGATTTGCACATTGTAATGAATCAGGAGGAAAATACCCATATATTGCCATACTGTAGTATGATAGTATATGGTAGGATCAATCAGACAATCTAGGGTTAAAATACCTTAGGGGGTCTGAAAAAATAGTAAAAAAAAAGTTTAAAGAATTTATTAAAAAATGTAATATGTATATTAAAAAAACTCCTAAAAATTCAAATCACGCCACTTTTCCTAGAACCGATATACATTAAAATCAGTAACAGTAAAAATCATAAACATGTTAGGTAGTGCTGTGTCCCAAAATGTCTGATCTATCAAAACATTATGACAGTTATTCATGTGGTTTAACCCCGCAACGGAAAATAGCTCCCAGAATCAAAAATACCACTTTTTTGCCATTGAAAAATATTAAAAATTCTATAAAAAGTGAACAAAAGGCCGTACAGTGCTTTTGGAATCCAACATGACTGTGCAGGCTCTAACCAAAAATTGGTATATAGCAAATATTTAAATATAGATAAGAGATTACATAGAAACTCTATGGTAAAGGGAGTGGGTAGTGAGTAAGAAAATCTCCACCCCCTACCACTTACCACCTACCACGTATATTTGTAGACAGAGACTGTAAGAAAGCTGTCAGAACAAGAAGATTACAAACCACATAATGCCCAGACAGAGTATTACTGCTCATGTTCATACACTGGACTACTGATTGCTGCAAAGATTGTTTATATTTATTATTAAAGCATGCCTCAACTTTTAAAGGAAATCTCCAATCAGGCATGGATAAACCATGAAAACTTACTCTAGATCCAGGCACCTTCTTATAGTTATTATCCATGGCCTCCCTTCTTCTTAAAACAACATTTAAAAAGATGCTATGGAGCCTGAAGGGTTTTTAGTGGTGTTACCAGAACCCTCCATGTTGTAGCTTCACAATCTGCTACACTGTCTTCCCTCCCCGTTCTCCAAGCACTTCACCCCTCCCACTGCCTGTTGTAATCTCACAGCAACAGAGGAAATTTGGGCACACAGAGGCTCCTTGCACACCATAACAGCCTCTGAATCTGCAGCATAGAGGGTAACACTCCCAAGAGTCCTTTGTAATTTTAAAAGTTGATTTAAGAAGGAAGGAGACCATGTATAACAAATATAAGAAGATTACCACAGTCACGTTTATCATGCTGGATTCTGAAAGTAGATTTCTTTTAAACTGTAACATGTTGCGCAAGGTTAAAATACACTGTATAGACTGACCTTCCATAGGCTTACCTTTGTCATAATAGTTTATTTTTACATTAGAGAAATGCATACTCAATATTAATCAACATTAAAGGGAACCTGTCCCCTACTTTTAACCTACTAAACAGCAATCTCCCTCGTAGCTTATGAAATATCCTATTGGGAATTCCCTCTTATGAGAAATCTCACCTGTTTACCTTTAAAAAATCTCCTCTAGTAAGTCCTGTAAAAATGATCGGAAAACTGTAATCTTTCAGTCTAAGGCTATATTCACACTGCCGTTGCCCGCCCGTACCGTACCGTAGCGGGCAACGGCAGTGTACGGGGAGAGGAGGAGGAGGTGAGCGCAGCTCACCCCCGCCCCTCTCCATAGCAACCTATGGCGCACGGCCCCGTATTACGGGAAAAGATAGGACAGGTCCTATCTTTTTCCCGGGTACGGAACGGTACGGTGCCGCACGTGTGCTGCACCGTACCGCTCCCGTAGGGTGCCGTGCGCCCATAGGAGTGTATGGAGGACGTATATCGGCCGTATATACGTCGGCCGTATATACGTCCTCCATACGTTCGTGTGAATGTAGCCTAAGGGTTTGTCATTGTGGTTTGAAAGATAAAATGTATCTAACCTCTAAAGAACCCAAGGTGTAGGCATCTAAAGAGATACTTCCCTCTGCTCATTTTCCCATGCCTTGTAAGGAGATCTTTTAAAGGAAACCTACCACTTTGGATAGGACTTGTAAGCAGCACATGCCGTGCACCAGCTCAGGGTGTGCTGGTGCCGGCGCTTATCTTCGTTATGTTTTAAAACGTTTTTAAAGAGTTTTAACACTTTATTAATCTTTATATCTGAACTAGCTTCCCCGCACCGCGGTCCGCGCTCGGCGCACCATGTGCGCGACCACTTCCTTTTCAGGCGCACGCACGGTCGCGCACATGGTGCGCCAAGCATGGACCACAGTGCGGGGAAGCTAGTTCAGATATAGATTAATACAGTGTTAAAACTGTTTAAAAATGTTTTAAAACATAACGAAGATAAGTGCCGGCACCAGCTCACCCTGTGCTGGTGCACGGCATGTGCTGCTTAGAAGCCCTATCCGAAGTGGTAGGTTTCCTTTAAGGGTAAATGGGTAAAATTTCACATTAATTGCAATTCTAGAAAGGACATTTTGTTCCCTACTTGAGGGGGCAGCTAGTTTAGTGAGTAAAAGTAAGAGACAGTTTCCCTCAAAGAAAAACTATGTCTCGATGATGAATGCACATAGTAATACTATGTCCATATAATATCAAATGGGAATAACTGATGGTCTCAAATCATGTTTATTCTTTTTTAATCTAATCATTCTTTTAAGGAGGGTAAGATGCAGTTTCGCATGTTCTAACAGGTTACCTGCCATGGTACATCCCTGCAGTCACCAGTGTGTCGGTCTAGCTTGAAGCAGATGTCTTTGGAAACAGATTGGTTGCTTGGTGTACACTACTTTTAACCTACAGCCTCAGCAACAAGTCTGCAAGCTTTTAACATGTTTCTTTTCATGATACAAATAGACATAAACAGGGGTTCCTACTCAAAACTCTTTCTATGATGTTTGTTTTGGTGGGAGCCTGGACTTAATGCCGGATTGGTGGATTAAACTGCCAGCCAATCCACCAAATGAACGCCCCTTTGAACTAGTCATGGCTATGAATAACCAGAGTGAGTTCCCTTGCCCAATCATAGTCATAGCTAGTAGCTAAGGGTGTTCTATTTGTGAGAATATCTCGCTGGCACACTGAAGCAATCCATGTAATATTAAACATAATATATATATATGGCTGCTTGCTGGAGTAATGCTTCCAGACCTGAGATTTACATAGGAGGAAAAAAAAACTTGAACTGTATTAATCCTACACTAGTAACATGGTCATAAATATGCCATTCAGGAATTAAATCACTTGTATTGCATATACAAGGAAACATTTAGCATATCATAGTTTACATATAGATTTGAAGATTTTGTTAACCACTAAGAGATCCATGTGTCTATGTCCAGCCTTTTCTTCATTATACATTCATTGCACACTATTACTTTGTCATAGATTTATTTTTCTGCTCAGTACAGTGATTTTAATGAATACATAATGGCCAAACAATGTTCTGAGACATATATGAAAAAATAGAGAAAGTCCAACAATCTACGTACAGCGTTCTTTCATATATAAATATAAATAAGTATATATATAGCCATCAGAAGGTCAGTCATGCTTCCAGAACGGTACCCCAGTCTTCATGCCCAATGTATGCATTCATGTTATTAGTATTAAGATAGATTTAAGATGAGACATTGTGATCTGGTGGGACTTTTCCACTGCCCCAATTTTCATGGACATCTCTATACAATGGCTGATTTCTTAGTGCATTAGGTGGATTTCGGATTACTGCATCCAGGATAGGCTTGTACTGTAAATGTAGTAATTGCTGGTTCCGGAAGCAAAGACATAATGAATCTCAGTGTTTCAGTGAAGATATGGGGATCTATATGCATTGTCCTAAACTAATTTTTACATCAAATTAAACTGAACTTCATATTCCACAGCATAGATTTTCTTTGGTCACCGGTTTTCAAGGTGAATGTCCGGTGGCACAGATGTTAAAGAAGTTGGCTGGCTCATGGAACTGTGGTGAGCTCTTGTGCTTGGTGTGTTTGTAGTTTTGGTGCTTTTCATTCCAAGCTCTCTTTCTTGTCGTGTACGCCTGTTAAATTAAAAGAAAGGATAAATATACACATGTTTGTGGGGTGAATGAAAGATTTGTCACCTTTTACATTTCTCTAGATGTTCCCTTTTTTAGGAAATTTCCCAGACATAGAAGGAGAGTTAGCATGCATGTGATTACAAAACACTTGCCATGGTCTATTCCACAATACACAATGGTCGCCAACCAATTGCATCATTGGGGAACAGACCACTCCACATTTACATATTCTTATTAAAACTTTTCTTAACCTCTTGCCAGAAACTGACCTACTATTATGTCAGCATATGACAAGGGGAGTATGGAGAGGGCTCACTGGCTGCATGGTGTTGCAAAAACCCTGCACTAACACCTGCACTATCTTGGATAGGATCGTCCACCTCTGGCGTGTCAAAGGGTGACGATCTGTTGCATAACTCCAGGATCTGTCATTAACATAGCTCTGATACTGTACAATACTGATACCTGCTGTAATACAATCACTACTTTTTGCCATTTTGCAACACATAAAATAATTCATAAAAAGTGATCAATAGGTTGTACATTCCCCAATATGATTGCAATTGAAACATCAGCTCATCATGGAAAATAAGAAATCTTATACAGCAAAATACACTGAAGTATGAAAAGGTTATTAGCTTTGGAAAATGCCAAACTGAAGACAATGTTTTGTAAAAAAAAAAAGGTCTTATTTTTATAAATCTATTAAAACATACAACCAATACCAACCCAAATAATAAAGGGGAGGTGTCATTTGTATCACAAAGTCAAAGCTGGAAAAACAGAGCACACGAGTAAATGTTGCAAATGTGTTTTTTCGTCAATTTCACTGCAATTTTAATATTTTTCCAGCTTCCCAGTACACAGCATGGAATATAAAATACTGTTACTAAGAAGTAAGATTTGTAACAGAGAAAAAAAAAAGCTCTTGTACATCTCTACAAAAATGGAAATGAAAAAGGCATCAGCAGGAATGGGACAAAGCAACTAATTGCTGGTCAGAGTCTACAGAGTTTATTACTTCTATTTCTTGACGTTTGTTAGAAATAGAGATGAGCATACCCAAACATCCCGCTCAGGTGCGACCCGCACAACCTCCTAGTTGTTACTAGTTACAGTAGTGTTGAGGGCATAGCCTGTTTAAGCTTTCAGGACAAAGCATTTTTAATTTTTTTTAATTTTTCATCTGGCATATGAGAGGTTGTTATTTTTGCGAGTTGTATTTTCCAGAAGCTTAAATTTTTGTATAAATTAAACTAATGATGAAAATTGATCAATTCTTTCCTTCACTAAAGAAGAATAAAATGGCTATTTCAACACCTACGTACAGTATAAAAAGAGTTTGTCAGCCAAAACCAGGAGTGGTCAACCACACAGAACAGGTACAAATCTTTCCATTATACCATTGGGCACATTTACTTATAAAGTCGGAAAATGCATCAAAATTGCTGCATGCGGCGATTCACTAAGATCGTGCACCAGAAATCATGACTATGTCTCTTTCCCGCAATGGCCTCACAGAGCTCACCATCTTTTTTGTGATGCACCTTTAACATACGGCATGCGACACAATTTGCAAGTTAAATACGACGCTCGGTCTGAATCAGTCAGACTGACCAACAGCACGCACCCTAATTTGTGTTGCATGGAAGCCAAAAGGGTCATGTGCGACACAACAGAGGTGCAGAAACTTCTAAAATATCTGTGTTAGCAGTTTTAGCAGTCCGACAAAAGTGCACTGTGTGACCCTTAAATGAGCCCCCTTGTAATCTCCATATCTGGCTTTAACCCACATCAACTAACATTTACAAAACAAAAAACTCATTTGAATAAAATAACTTGAATGTGAGCTGGTCCTTATGTTTATTACATGGAAAACATGGAAAAAGTTTTTTTGCATATCTTATGGCTGGTTCCTTATTTGATCCCCATAAACTGATTTATGAATAAACGCAGATACATCTAATACAAAACACCGTATAATCTTGGATGTCATTTGTCTACATTATTTACCTGTTATACATCTTGAGGCTGACAAGTACCAGTGCAAATATTATAATTACACCAACCACAATAGCTGCTACTATTGCACCAGCACCTGTAAAAGAAACAGAATATGTTACAAAATCAGAAAATCAGAACAAAGCGTGAAAAGTTTCATAATATCAATACTACATCAACACAGTGGTCCAGATGTGTCAAAAGTAAGAAAAACTGTACTAATTGTTGTTTTCCTCAGGAATATGAGTAGGTTGCGCCAGATTATTGAATACTGGTGCATGGTCTTTAATTATCTGGCACATCCTGCACTGCTTTAGAAGTCTGCACCATCTTTTTTTAATATATAGCGTGCAACACAGTTCTGTTGCTGTTTTAAATGTGTCACAAACTCCGACTAAGCACTAACATGCCCCTTTAGGTGCACATTTTTCTGTTTTGTAGGACACAATGCAGCCGTGACACAAAACTGGAGCAGACACTTTATAGATACACGTGCAAGCCAATTATTCTCTTATGTGAAATTTTATACAGAAAAATGTTGCAGCCAGTATGTGATGGTGTCATTAGGACAACCAGTCAATGTCTTGCACAGAACTACCCATTACCTTATGTTGTTATCAGAATACACCAGGGTGCCCCTGTGTGAACTTTGGATCAGAGTCCCATATACCTAAACTTTTGCTGCCACCCCCATCACACATGTTCCATTTGAGAATACACATGCAACACCCCTACCAATGAATAGGCGGGTTTCTAGTTGCAAACTGCGCTCTCTCCATGTCAAGATCTATCTAGTGAGCCTGCTCAACTCACCCAGAAGATAATGCTAGGAGAACTTAGTGTAAATTGCAGCTGTAGATTCTGCCTGGAAAGGCAACTGTTAAATTGGTGTAAGTAATTATCCAATGATGTGGCTGTATTATTAGCTGGAATGTGATTGGAGAGGTGCTACCACCTCACCAGGGGGAATATAAAACCCCTGTGCAGTGGGAGCACATGGTCTTAGGTCTTTGGTACAGACAGCAGAGTAAGACTGAAGAGAGAGACAGTGTGTGCAGCACACCTTTAGTGCTGCCACAGATACCAATCCCAGGAACTGAGACAGGAGACTCTAACCCAGAGCTGCAGCTTCCACAATTTGGACACAGCTCCACTTCAACATTCCTGCATCTACTATCAGGCTGGTGCACCATTCCTACAGACCACTCTCCATGACCACTCCAGTAACCAGAATCTGATGTTAATCGTGTTTGGGCGTTGCCTGCTGTTTGAAGTTCAATAAAGAACTGTAAGTTGATTTGCACAACGTTGCTTCCCTCTGATCCCTGGATACGGGTTTCCCCATGGAACTCATCCTACAGACACTCAGGGGTTGCCCCAGGGAGAAACCAGAACATCAGCCTCTCCCTCCATATTTCATGCACACACCACCTGCTGGAGACCTGCCAGGCTGTAGGACAGCCCTCCGGTCCCCACACCAAGCACCGTAACCACAGCTTGCCCTATGCCACAATAGCCAGTCACTCCGGTATTCTGGGCCCCAGCTGTCTCTAGGCCCACAAAAAGTCAAGGCACCAGTGGGGGATGTTGCACACATATATTCTACACGGACATATACTTACAGCACCATAATCATATACCAAATATATGATGTTCAGCAGTAACCCCTAATATTAATGTACTGTACAGCAGCAGTGTCCATTATTAAGATAATGTGAAAACTAGTGCAATGTACACTGTGCCTATGTACAGTTTTCTCCAGATAATCCAACAGCGTTGCAGGCCCTTAATTAATCTGGTCTGTTTTCAGGATGTTGTACCTTTTTTTTTCTTTGTGCACTTTGCTTCATGATGTTGTGACAGAATTGTGTCGATTCACAGTAATAAATGAGGCACAAACTAGGAATACATACTAACATGCCCCTTAATGAGCAGTTTTCAAAAGTGTCAGGAAAAGAGCAGCCTTAATAAATCCATGTGCAAGCACAAAAGACACTTTTTTGGTGCAAACCTAGGCAAAAAAACTGGCGCAGATGCAATAATATATCTGGGCCAATATCTAGCAACCTCCAGCAGCAGCCTTCCCTAATTAATAAAATGTCCAGAAGTAGCCTTCCTCACTAATAAAATGCCCAGCAAAAGCCTCCCCTCACTAATAAATTGTCCTGCAGCAGTTTCTCCTCACCAATAAATTATCCAGTAGCAGACAGGCCCCTCGTTGCATAAAAAAAAAAATTAAACTCAGTACTCACCTCCCTATGTAGTACTCTGCTCATGAACACTGCATACAAGTCATTATCTTCCCATTATGTACCCACAGTCTGTTGTCTGGAAGACGGAGGCCCTCCATCTTGGCCCAGTGGCGATCTTAACACCACTGGTTATACTCCTTTATATTTATTGAGATGGATTGTGATTACTTAGAAGACAGTTGTGGGAGAAGAGCTAACACACTAATGCTATACACTATACAATACACTATGCTAACAACATATGCATACCCTGTGGTAACACATATGTTAGTGATGCTTCTTTAGCCAATGCAGAAGCAACTTTTTTAAGAATAGGTCTAGGAATTATAATTGATCCTCAGAATTGGAAGTTTCTGATCAGTAAAGGGTCAAAACCCCTTTATCATTTAAAGGAAATTTACCATTAGATTTCCTCTTTATTAACCACTTACTGTAGCCCTCGGCATTGCCCAGGATAGAATGGGTTGTTAAACAATATTATCTTATCTTATATACATTATCTGTCTCTCTATCTATTTCTAAATGTATCTATTTCTGTCTCTTTATCTCTGTCTCTCTTTTTGTCTCTCCCTCTCTCTTTCCCTGTCTGTCTTTCTCTCTCTTTGTCTCTCTCCCCCTCTATGTCTTTCTCCTTCTGTTCCTTTCTCTCTGCGTCTCTCCTTCCCTCTTTCTCTGTCTCTATGCCTTTCTATCTCTACCTCTCTTTGTCTCTCAGTCTGTGTCTGTCTCTGTTTCTGTGTCTGTCTCTCTCTCCTCCCTCTCTGTTTAATTCTCTGTCTGTCTCTCTCTCTTCCCCTCTGCCTTTCTCTTTCTGCCCCTGTCTCTCTTCTCCTGTCCCTCTCTGTCTCTCTCCATTTTACCTCACACATAAACTTCTACGTCTACCACTCATTGCCTGTAGTAACCAATCAAAGCTCAGCGCTCAAATTAATGACCTGTGGCTAAATAAGAGCTGAGCTATGATTGGTTGCTAACTGCCAAATCAGCAAGCAGACTATGGCTCCTGTATATCCTGTATATGTAAGTGTATTTTAGGAAGCACGGGGTGAAAATTCTATTCAAAATCTAGTCTATGACGTTCCCTGAGTGACAGGGAGTGACTGTGCAAAATTCGGTGATTGTAAACCCAACAGTGCACATACACCAGCAGGAGACTGGAGTGATTTTGTGACTTTTTTGTGCCAAAAACGCCAGCAAAACCAATGATAAATCTCCCCCTATATGTTTATTAGGAGATGTGATATACTTTACTTATAAAATGAACCTTATTTTTATGTTATGCCCAAAGTACTTGTGATCTGCCATGAGACTGAAGGGAGTGTAATAGCAAGAGTCCCCCAAATGCACTTGTTCTTTATTAATACCTAACACCTCCCTAAACCACTTGTTTCTAACTAAACTACAGTAAACTAACATGCATTTCTAATTATGCTGCTGGGAACTACCCAGGAGGTGTTAATGGCTAATTGAGAAGAAATCTGAAGGTACCCTTTACAACAGTCCCAGTGCCAAGGTGAGAGTAAATGGTTGCCTGTCAGATGCATGTGACATCAAAAATGGAACTAGGTGGGGGTGGCCATTGCCCCCAACACTATTCATCTTGGTTATGGAGGCTCTCCTGCAAGCAATCAGACAACACTACCACATCCAAGGGTTGGAAGTCTCTGGCAGTACTCACACCTGTGCAGCATTTGCAGATGACCGTTTATTACTGCTGTCTTTCCCCATGTAATAGAACTGTTTGATACCTTTACGGAAGTTACTTACTTTAAAATTACTATACGAAAACTTGGTTGCAATGAATATCTCATCCCCTTATTCTACCACGGCAACCCCAAAGAATGCTGGAAAGATAATTCCTTAACCTATTTAGGTCTGCAGTGTGCAGTGTACCCCGGTAAACTATATTAGGCCAATCACTTGCGTATTTTGAATGAAATCAAGAATACATTAATTCTCTAGCTCTATCCTTTGTCTCATAGGTAGGAAGAAATGCGTTATGTACTGCATATGGTGCCCATTCTAGTTCCACTCTGCTTTTTTAATAGTCAATAGTCAGGTAAAAGAGCCAGATTGGTCTACAACAAGTTAATTAATAAATAGAGGACGGAGGATATGGAATATTATAAAGCCACTCATCTGAAGAGATAGGTCCCACTTGCTACCCCCACGTTAGGTCACCTAGGTTCTAAACTGGGGTGTCAGTCATCTGTAAGGACGTGTCAATTTCCGTGCCAGGTAATCACTATATTGGACTTTACAATGTCTATTGATATGCATGACTATGTGTTTACAAGGTTGTTAGGCCTTACAGGCATTTGCCTTGCACTTAGATAAATTCTGCAAGCAATATACAAACAATAATGCTATTTTATATATGCTATTTTGATTACAAATCATGTCCCCTTCATGGTTATTTTGTGTTTTCCAGCATAAGCTGTGAAACGTCTGCTCTACCATATTTTTGATGAAGTTTTTTCAATAAAGATTTAAGACTTTTGTAAAATGTATTCGTGTATAGGTTTGATTCTAAACTGGAACTGGCTTGATCAGCTTTGAGGGCTAAACTATGGCTAAGGTCTCATTCAGATGGCTGTTATGGGGGCTGTGATCTGGTTGCATGATGTGCAGTCAAATCATAGCCCCTATAGACCTCTATGGCTCTCGGTCACGGTGCGGTGAGCACACAATGCATCTCTGCACCATGACTGAGTCGAACAGCCAACTATTGTCCCTTACTTTGGCAGATATGTGGCGTGAGGAGGGGTGAACAGCGCTTCCCCCTCCCTCTACTCCTCCTGGCTCTGTGCTCGCCCGGGATCAGCTGTCAGTTAATGACAAAACGTAGTACAGGTAGAATACAATACCTGTTGGGGAATTTCCAAGGAAAAAGATTACAGACCTAGAAAGTAGCCTGGAGAAACCTCCACCAAAAAGTAATTTTCTATATGCAGAAGAAATACTCAGGAAGCACTCGACAAAAAGAACCCTTTGATACTTGACCCCTCCTGTTAGAGAAAGGGTTCCAAATAAAAGAAATGCCTAATATGATTTAATTCTCAAAAAGGATAGTAAGGGCATACCGCCATATACCAAATCCTTGCAAAATTATTTGAACATTCACATATCAGAATCACAATGCAAACACATCTATAGGAATTTTCATGCTTTTTCCAAGTGCATTAGAATCCAAGATAATTACTTGTTGGTACAGCACATGGGCCGACATAAAGAAAACCTACCTCCACGGATCTACCTATAAAGGTAGATTGGGTGTTAGGTGCATCCATAGGACGTGAGGATAGCCCTTTTAAGGGCTAATCCTCTTGTCCCTGCAATCTTTTAATAATTTTAATTTCCCTAATATGCAGATTTTCTAAAGAGGCTACTCGGGCGTGGAGTAGCCAGAGCTTAGGCTACATGGCACGGCTACTTTACGCCCCAGTAGCCTCTTTGACCCTCCTACCAGATGTCTTTGACGCACAGCTCCTTGCAGCTGCGCGCCCTCATCTGCGAAGCCTGGCTTCTGCGCACGTGCAGAACAGCAGGCTCCTAAGCAGTGACCGTGCAGACTTGGGCCTGCTGTACTGCACATGCACAGACGGAAGGCTTCGCAGACGAGGGCTCGCTGCTACGAGGAGCTGCACACTAAAGACATCTGGTTGAAGGGTCAAAGAGGCTACGCTCCAGTAGCCTCTTTAGGAAATCTGCATATTAGGGAAATTAAAGATATTAAAAGATTGCGCGGACGTAAGGAATAGCCCTCACATCCAATAGATGCACCTACCTTTATAGGTAGATCCGTGGTGGTAGATTTCCTTTAAAAAGGAGAGGCTTAACAGACAGCGAAGCTTGGAGATAAAATGAACACATGGGGACACAAAGCCATATATACTGGTCTTGTCTGAAAATGAAAGACTTCTGGTCTGGTTTAGAAACAGCAAATTTGGGTCATAATCAAGCGCCCATTTACCCTTTACAGGATTCTCAAATATCCTCAATGTCATATCTGTTACTTTCATTGTGATTACCCTGACCTGAGCCTTGTATACCTTTGTTCAAAAACAATAGAAAAGATTTATAAACAAACTGACTGCTGCAATGTGTTATAATGTTCTCCAGTGAAGTTTGGATCAGTGCATGGAAGGTAAAATCTGCCAAATCACAAACTATACAATTGTGCTAAGATGGAAAGGAACCATTGTACTTACTCTGATAAAGTATCTGTTCCTGTGACTTTGTCGTTGTATTTGCTGGAGATAGTGTTGTGTTCATTAATTGAGGTGTTGTTGCCATGACAACTATGGGAAAAAAAGAACAAGTTCAGATAGCACTGAAAATTTACTTAATGAGAATGAGATATCAGGGGTAGTTTATATTCGCTAAATATACCTAACTAGAAGGCAAATATAACTTGCATAATAACTGGCAACTCATATTGACTCAACATAGCTAAATATTTAAAAAAACATTCTGCTGCTAGAAGAAACTTTAGACTATTTCTGTAAATTTCACAGGGATTATTTCTTTTCATGTAATTGGATACAATGATGGCAAGTGCTAAAGGATGTTTTCTACATAAAATCTACTTAAACAGTGAGAAGAATACATACTTTTATAGAATGGATAGAACATTTTTTATGAGCTTGAAATCTTATTCGTAAAGCTGTATATATGTATATTCCACTAGGGGGCAACGCAAGCAAATGGTAATAATATACAGGTCTGCCCACAAGATTTAATGGACATAACACTCATTCTGTTAGTTGTTTTTATCATTTGCCGGCGTTTTATCTGTTTGCCGGCGTTAGGGGACGGCAAACAGGGACTCCCTGCATGTGGACTTTTGTGGGCAGAGGATGTTTTGCTCTTTTAATACCGCTTGGTTAAATGCCCAGGTGAATATCATCTATCTCCTGTCTTTATATATCTCATCTATCTGTCTATTTCCTAATTATATATCTGTTTATCTATCTAGTTTTTTCTAGTTCTATTTTTAGTTCTATTTATCTATATATCTATCCATCTTTCAATCGATCTCTCTCTCATATTGATCAATCTATCTTCTATCATCTGTCTATAATCTATCTACTTTATATTTATGAACTCATATTCTTATCATCTATATATAAAATCTTCTATATCTATATATGTATCTTCTATCATCAATTTACCTTTCATCTGTCTACCTCCTATAAAATTTTCCTACAGTCCCATATTACAGATAGTTACCATACTACTGTAAAATACAAAGTGTTATTATTGTGTAGGGCTAAAGGAGCCTCTTACTGACTGTGACTGTTCTTTAAAGAATTTTATTTTGCATCCCCACTTTAAAGGAGTTTTCCCATGAAAAAAGTTCTAAAATGTATTGCTGTTTTCGCTCCTATAACTCTCAGCGACCCTAGCCAGAAGAATTACAACCAAAATTGTATACACCAGGACTGATAGAGACAGGTTGGACTTAATAACAAAAATACAGAATTTTACAGATATAACTGTGAATTAGAGAATCTTTTATTTTGTTATTCTGAGTATATTTAAGAATCTTGTCTTCCTGGGAATACCCCTTTAAGTTTTGTCCAAAATTTGTCTGAAACCAGCCCTGCTGCCACTCAAACTTGTACTGGCAGATGGCATTGTTCATCAAGGGATTATATGAGTGGCTGACTTGCAGTCGAAAGGACACAAATCTTCACTAAACATATTACAAACTGAAAGATGAGAGACTGGTGATTAGATATTGCCTGTATGCTCACAACAAACCGGTATAGTCACTTTTACTTGAACACTAGGTAGCACCACGTAAAAGCTTGTTGGTTGACATGAACCTTTCATTCAGTCCAGAGCTTCAAGGAAAGTAGCTAGCATCATATATCAAAAGACATTCCAGCTTTTCCAACAGAGGAGGCTTGCGATTTGCAATCATAAAGATATCCTCAACAAATTAACCAGAATAAGCCCCACTTAAAATCAATATGCATGTTCCAGTTCACTTCTTCTGTTTGTTGGTACAAAGTGGTACAAGTGAAAGCTTGTATAGAAGATACAGTGAAAAGACCAGCACTATATAAGGTCACCCATTGATAGATTTGATATTTTTTGTGTCTTTGGAATACAATTCTGGCTGATCATTACAAAAAACTTTCACTGTATATTGTCTAATGTCTAATATTGACACAGAATGTAAGAACCTGGATGCTGTCATTGTTATAGTAAATGTTTAAACCAACAAAGTAAACCTGAAGTTATTTTTCCTAAGTGGGGCAGATTTATTAAAAGTGTTTAAAAGTAACACATTGTAAAATCAGGTGGTCACTCTTATATTACACCAGATTGATAAATAAATGGTTAATCTAGTGTGTCTAATCTAACTATGCACTCCCATTAGTCATGCTGCCGGGTGCTCAATGAGGCGATGACCACACATGCTCGGGAATTGGCAACAATTGGCTGACATCACCGGCTTTCTGGCTGGGCAGGGAGGAGTCAGCCAGAAACACTGAATGAATGTGGGAACAATTTGCAGACTACAGAGCCAGAAGGGGCTTCTGTGATGTAGAAAGGAGCCCCTTAGACTCATTTGCATAATTGTAAAAGTTGTTTTTCTCAAAAACTAAGCTATTAGAAGAAAAATGAAGAAATGATCTTGTTTCAGAAAGCACACCCCAGCATGTAAGTGTACATGGTTTAGAAGCACTGCTTCCATGTAGTAGATTTCCTTTAATTACTCTATTTAGTTTCTTAAAACTCTTAAAGGGAACCTGTCATCAGGAGCAGTTTTTATGGCTCCCCCATGTCCCATAGAGAATGGTGTTCACATTGCCAAAGTGTTTTTATAATAAAACTGTCTTTTTCTGATAAAAAGAAAAGTTAGATGAAAGTTGAGCTTTCTCTCTGCAGAGTATCCAGTGTCCCATGGGAGTGGCAAGTGGGGAGGGGTTCCCCCCACCCACAGGAAACCGCTCTGTCATGCGTCTATTTCAAAAAGCATACGTTTTTTAAAACAAATTGAAACGCATGATGGAGCGGTTTTTCCGAGGGTGAAGGAACTGCTTCTCACTAGCCACTCCCATAGGACACTGCTATACAGAGAGAAAGCTAAACTTTAATCTAATGTTTCTTCTTTTGGAAAAAGCACACTATTCTCTATGGGGACATGGGGGAGCAAGAAAAAGGGCTCCTGATGACAGGTTCCATTCAAGAAATAAGGGGTTTTACATTTTACTTCATGTTTTTTGTAATGTGTGTGTGTGTGGGGGGGGGATATTTGGTTACTTACCAATATGTTATCTATTAGAAGTTCTTCAATGTAAAAGACAGCCCCTTTTTTTAGAAATGTCTTTTACCTCATCAGCCATCCATTCCTGTACATTTAATGGCTGAAGATGGAAGTTCATGTGATCCTAACTGTCCATGACTGGTCTACCTTTCAGGACCTTAAAACTGTATTCATGAATATTATCATAAGTTCCTGGAAGGTAGATTGGTCATGGACAGTAATGATCACATTACCCTCCATCTATGGCTTTTGCAGGGAGAGAAATCGAAGCTAATGAGGTAAAAGATGTGAAGGCCTCATTTTAGAGTACTAGAACGTAGTACAGAAAATATAATACATGTAAATAGGTAAATGACCTAATTATCAATCCTCACATATTACTTGTTGTAAAGTTGCCAACCCCTTTAACACAGCAATAGCATTGTTGGAAGGGGGAAATCCAAAGATTTTTAATACACTTTTTGTAACTTATTATTGCAAACTATAATATAGTTGTATCACACGTAATTGTACACATTCACATGCCAAGTTTTATCTAAGTCTATATTAGATGCTATAGTAGTTAAGAGAACTACCCAGACTTTTTTTACACTTACGTAATTATTTTCTGTAATATTAATATATATAGCAATTTATACTGTTCTGGAAAAATGCAGAAACATGGCAGTCTCCCAATAATTTCATGAGAAAAAATAAATCATAACAAATTTATAACCAAAATGGATAATGACAAACGCAATAACCATGTCACCAGTTGGAGCTTATATTCAATATATATTTATTGAAGTTTCTGCTTGAAATATCTGCTCTTTCAAAAAGCTATATGCAGATATTCTATATATCTTGTCCCTGCGCTTCGTGCTGCTAATTATAAGCTTCTTTTCTAGGTGACCCCGATGTGTCAAGACTAGCAAAGGACAGTGCCAGGATCAAGATGAAGAGGAGTTTAGGTATAGGTGAGTATTTGTAGGTTTATTGTGCTTTTTGAGTTGTTGATTTCCTTTAAAGGTGAATGATAAAGTCGATTGTGGTACATGTACACTTGGGGGAGATTTATCAGAAGTGTCTGAGAGCAGTACTGTGCTAGTTGCTCACTGCAACCAGTCAGAGCTCAGCTTTCATTTTCCATAAGCAGTTTATCAAATTAAAGCTGAGCTCTGATTGGTTACCATGGATAACTAGAACAGTTTTACCTCAGACCCCTCTGATAAATCTGTCCCTGTGTAGCTTTAATAAACTATACAAAACAGAAGCAATATGTAATGGAAAAAAGTATTTAACCTCTTCACATTCTGCACCGTACATGTACGTCGTATAGCTACTTAGGGTGTATGAAGAGGGCTGAGCCCTTGTCATACAAAGGTGGGGTTTGCTGCATTTTGCAGCAAACCCCCACTGCCAATATCCGCGATCGGTGCTAGCACCATATTATCCACTTGATTGCCGCTGCTGCCATTTAATAGACAGCGATGCATTGGAACCTGCAACAAAGATGTTCAGATCGCCGCTCCATTTGACATCATCAGGGAGCAGTGATCAGTTGCCATGACAGCTACTGGTGTTCGTCATGGCTATATGGCTTCTGGAGATTCATTATATTGCACCAGTGACTCATTGTAATGAATCCTATGTAAAAGAGTATTGCAGTATGGTAGGAATCATCAGACCATCTAGGGTTAAAAAACCCTAATAGTAATAGTAAAAAATAGTAAAAATGCCCGATCTATCAAAATATAAAAACGGTTATTCCCAGTGGTAAACCTCATAATGGAAAATAGCATCCAAATGTCAGAAATGCCACTTTTACACCATTTTACATCACAAAAAAACTCATCAACATCAACTCATTTCACCAAAAAATGACACCACACATGTCAAAAGATGGGGGAATTTTTTTTTTTTCCGTACACATTGGTTTAATTTTTGAAAAACATAAAAGAACCTATATAAATTTGGTATCACCGTGATCGTAAAATCAAACCAAAGGATAAATTAAATGTATCATTTGGAGGGCGAAGTAACGAGCCCACGAGAAATGCTATGCAAATGCATTTTTTCCCCAATTTCACCACATTTGGAATTCTTTCCCAGCTTCCCAGTACATGACATGGAATAATAAATCTGAGAAGTAAAATTTGTTACACAGAAAATAAGTCCCTTAGTATCAGGTGTAGCTGGTGGGGTGTGGTTATCATCAAGGTGATGAATAAATCCCACCATTGTGGGCTACATTAAATGTTATATTATGGAGGACTTCTCCCCTATCTCTAGGCTAGAATACTGTGCTGTACTGATTTAGTAACTGGAATGTGTCTCTGGATAAATATGTTCTTAATCTGCAACCTATGTATATACAGGCAGTCCCCCACTTAAGAACACCGGACTTACAGATGACCCCTAGCTACAAATGGATGGATGTTGGTAATTTACTGTACTTTAGCTTTAGGCTACAATGACCAACTGTAACAGTTATCAAAACTTGCCTGCAATAAAGCTTTATTGTTAATCCTGGTTCTTATTACAACCCAACATTTTTAAAATCCAATTGTCACAGAGACCAAAAAAATGTGGTTGGGGCTACAATTATAAAATATACTGTTCCGACCTACATATTGTAAGGGATTAGATCCGGGATCGTCGTTTCCTGGGGTAGATGGGCACAATTCTCCAGCACTCCAGTAAGTCACTATCCACACTGTGCGACTTGGGTACAACTGACCACAGCCAGTTTTATTCAGCAGTAAAAACAAAATAAACAAAACAGCAAAAATAAAGCCTAAGCCTCTCCAGCACTACACATAGAGGTTCCCTACCTCACCACGTGAGGCCTACTGCCAGGCACCCCAAAAACTCACAGTAACAGTTCACTGCCACAGGCCTTTGGAATGGCCTGTTCCCCCCCCCCCCGCTCCCCCCCCTCCAGGGTGGAGCCATTGTGGGAAGTCTGCACCAGGTACTTGTGCAGGACTTCCAGCTGGCTGCAAATTAATCCTCATTATTGTCAAAACACCCAGCTTTCCCACATCTATCCAGCAACATATTCATTCTATACCCAAAATCTACTTTAGTGGCAGCTACCCTGCACAATATACATTCAACTTAAGTACAAACCTATGGAATGTATCCTGTACGTAACCCGGGGACTGCCTGTACTGTAATAGAATAATACCTGAAGCACTGCCATAATTCAATTTCATATTGTATAAATCAAGAGATCGGAAGGAAGGAATATTATCAAGCAGCACATGTATTCTGGGTACCAACTCCTCAGTTTATACTCCATGCTTATTTATACTTGGTAGAACACTGCTGTCTTTATCGACCCACAGGGATCCTTATCCATGAAATATTTTCTCCTAACCACTTCCATGATTAAATATGAAATATTAATAACATTAAATATATTGCACATCTAGGGAGTGCTTTACTGGACAAACTAATAAGCTATAGTTTTCTTAAGGAGAGAGCCCTTGAAAAACCAACTGCTGTGCCACTAGATGGTCCATAATGCATTGCTAGCCTCTATGAATAGCTCATTATATTTACTCAATGACATACAATGAGGCTCTGTGTGAAAACACATAAGTAAAGAAGCAGCAGCCATATAACACTTCATATCTCAGTTACCCTTTTTGCAAATTTAATTCAGTGGGTTTTTTATATGCACTAAGTAATGTACAATTTCCTCAATTCCTCAATTACTAATGTAGTAAGTTACGTTTTCTCCCAGATACATACATAGCTGTTACATCCTATTAGTTCAGGTGTGTAGTTAACAGGCAAGAGAATAAAAATGTGTGATACTTCACTGCACTCATACATAAGGAGGAGAAAGAAATTTATATAATACTATATGTATATAAGTAGCTTTTGACTCCACGTACATTATCATACGGTTCCCTCCATGTGGACAGTGAAAAGAAGGCAGCAGGAGGCAGGTTTGCTTGACTGCATGGTCAAACTACTCCACCTCCTTGACTGCATCTGAGGCAAGAATAAAAGTCATTTTTGGAGATATAATGCAACACTGCCCATCTATAAAAACATATCTATCTATCTGAGGACTTTTAACATGCTGAACAAGGTACTGTTTGTGGATTTGGAGGGATACATGTGGTGACAGGTTCCCTTTAAAGTACAAATGGTAAAAAGAACAACAAATTTACAACAGTACAGGCGGTCCCCTACTTAAGGACACCCGACTTACAGACGACCCATAGTTACAGACGGACCCCTCTGCCCACTGTGACCTCTGATGAAGCTCTCTGAATGCTTTAATATAGTCCCAGACTGTAATAATCAGCTGTAAGGTGTCTGTAATGAAGCTTTATTGATAATCCTTGGTCCAATTACAGCAAAAATTTTGAAACTCCAATTGTCACTGGGACAAAAGAAAAAAATTTGTCTACACCTTCAATTATAAAATATACAGTTTCGACTTGCATACAAATTCAACTTAAGAACAAAGCTCCGGACCCTATCTTGTATGTAACCCGGGGACTGCCTGTATGTCATATAAATAAGGAATATATGTATTTGCAAGAAGAAACAAACATGTGCGCTGGGTTATTGGATGCCCAATTTATTTGCATAAATCAAAATCAACACCTCAGGCTCATATATTAATATGAACCTGATGTGCTCTGCGGCAATGTAATTTATTCACGCCCCGGCACGACTGGCACTGCCTACAGAGGGTTCAGAGAGCCGGTGACATCACTAGCCCTCTCTTCAAATCTCGCACATGCCTGATAGTATTCCCTGTACTGGCTGGGGATGCACAATATTAGCAGAAGCTCTCTTAAAGCTCTTTGGGCAGTGCCAGTTGGGCCGGGGGCATGGATAAATTACACTGTGGCAGAGCATGTCAGGCTCATTTGAGTATTTAAAAAAAAAAAATTCAATGCAAAAGTGAACAGGGCATGAGTAGTAATCATCTACTGTCCGATCTCTATTTATCTAGCGCCCCCTGATCTGCTCAGGAAGTATGCATCAACCTTTTTTCCCGAGCACCTTTAATGTACAGCGTTCAACAAAATTTTGTTGCATTGCAGTAATAAGTGTAAGTAATAAGTGGTGTGGCAGACACCGATCATCTTTAACACATGATCACAGTGTTAATGGTGGGGGTTTCCTGCAGAGATGAGTGTTTGCTGCAGGCGTGCCCGGCGTTTAAGACAACCTCCAAATTCTAAAAAGAATTTTGAAGGTTAAAAAGGGGTCTTATACGCCTGAAAATATGGTATGTCAAAATATATGCAGACATATCAAAATTAATAGTATTAATATCCTAAATTAATCCTGCTTAAAATGTGTAAAAATTGACCTAGCTGAACCATCTGCTACAGTATGTAGGGCCATGCACACACATGCCACTCACACCTTAGTTTTTATTTTCCAGCTGCTTTTTCCATGCCAAAACTTTACTTTAGAAATATGTGTCTGGTAGTGTCTTGTAGTTGCTTATTCCATTTCTCCATTAAAATTAACATGAATGAGTGCCAAATGTGCATGCTAACTTCAAAGGAGCCTTCTTACTTCAAAGGTACAACTATAGTAATCACTGGAGAAAAGTTAATTAATCACATTTAGATCCCTAAATGGAAAAAAACGCCAAGTACAAGCATATGACTCGTTTTAAATTTAATTTTAATTAAGTGTGTGTTCGTCCTGATAAATAGTAAACTTACTTCATCAGGACAAGCATACATGTCATGTGGATCATGCCTGTACTGTGAGTGTACCTGCACTGTAGACCAGCTGTAACACACAGCCTCACTCCTACTGTATCTGCCGCCATTCAAGGCTAACATCAAGGGTGACTGTGGCAGTTAAGGAGTCAGATAGAGGAAACGGGGGTCTCTCTGCCACTCTTGGTTATGGATTATGGGGTGCTGTGGGGTTGCCAGAATCCTGATTATGGCATCCAGGTCTGCCAACTATGGAAGTCTATTAGGCCCAACCAGTGTCTAGCTCTAGTACACTTGATGCTCTAGTACCCCTTAGGTAATTATATAGTGTGTAAGAATAAACTAAAAAAAAAACATAAAATGGGTACTATCCCATCCATAACAAATAACCTTGGCATTAGGGATATTACGGTATGTTTTTTGTCTGTACAGTACTGTGAATTGTGTTAGAAATAAAAAAGCAATACCAAATTGCAATTTCAGGGCATCCTCCTTCCCCCGAAAAAAAAATAGCCAAAAAAAACGCTAGTTCAGGGCACTGTTTTTTATGACTTTCATTGTGTGCTCTATATGATGCACTGTGATGTACTAGTGATGTACTGTGATGTACTAGTCATAAGAAAACCTGTGCATATTTAGTGTCTCCTTCATCATGGCAGTAACTTTTATTGCCAATGGACCATTCAGTGCACCCACCATTCCCCTTTAAGATAAGATAAGATAATCCTTTATTAGTCCCACAGTGGGGAAATTCACAGCGTTACAGCAGCAGAGAGGGTACAGAGAGTGAAGTACAAACTATGACAACAATAATATTAGGGATAAATGAACAAAAAGAAAAGGGGGATAAAAAGACAAAAAAGAGACAAGCAATGATCGGCAGTTTGATGTTTAGTCTGTGGATGGGACCTGCAGGGACTGGTTAGGTGGGAGGCGCAGGTTACTTCTGTTTGGGCCTTGTTTGTTGAACAGCCTGATGGCAGCGGGGAGGAATGACTTACGATAACGCTCCCTTTCACATTTGGGGTGAAGCAGTCGGTCACTGAAGGTGCTCCCCAATGCCACCACAGTGTCATGCAAGGGATGGGAGCTATTCTCCAGAATAGACTTCAACTTACACAGTGTCCTCCTCTCAGCTACCACCTGCACTGTGTCAAGAGGACCCCCCAGGACAGAACTGGCTTTCCTAATCAGTTTGTCCAGTCTGCTCCTCTCCCTAGCTGAGATGCTGCTTCCCCAACAGACTACACCAAAGAAGATGGCTGGTGCCACTACAAAGTTGAAGAAGGTCTTAAGAAGAGCCCCCCGCACTCCGAATGCCCTCAGCCTCCTCAGCAGGAGTAGCCTGCTCTGACCCTTCCTGTGAAGTGCGTTTATGTTCTCTATACTTCCCTAATAAAGTGTTTTCCATATATTGATTGTTCAAATTGCAGCAAATAGGAAGAAAATGGTAATGCAAAGTAAGTGTATGTCAAAAATAAAGAAAAAGAGTCTAGCGGCAAATATGAAATAATGACAAATTATTACAAGTGACACATTTAGAATTGTAGAGTTGGCATATGCTAAGTTCACAACAAGCTGTTTTACTGTACTCAATAGGGTTGATGTATCATACCATGTGTACCTACTTTGTGGCATGCAAAGTCCCACAACTGCAAGTTTTTGCCACTTTTGAAAATGGTGGCAAACCAAAATAACTAGTCTGCAGCAGAAAACTGTCCCACAAGGGGCATGAATGGAACAAATGCAAATACACAATTTGTGACTTTTATCATACCTTCCACACAGACACTGGTGTATAACATATTATATCCTAATGTTTCATTATTGCGGATTACTTAAATTTTATATTTTATTGTAAATGTTTAATTTTTCTCAACAAAATAAAACATTTGCAGAAAATTTCCTTCTTATTTTCTGGCTGCTTATCAGGAAAAATATTTATCCCTATGATGAAGTGAGCCATTGTTTGTATTGAGTATGAAGTCTCCCCAGTGTATGCGAGTTTAGCACATTTTAGTGCTGGGCTATGAAAGTTGTGTTTGCATATGCCCACTTACAATTTCAGCCTGTTTATTTATAGTTGCAGACACTGTCATGTGATTATTATGGAGCCAGGTTTTGCAGAAAGATAAAATCGGAGCAAATAAAAATTGTAGTATGCTCAGCCTAGAACTGTCCCGTTTACTGCAAATTATATTTTCTAAAATCTAAATCTTCTTGCATATTTTTATTTAAAAATATTAATAGGAACTACTGTAATTATTCTAATGAGTACACTAGAGAATATTTCACAGGAAGGAATCAGATTTATCAGAATCAAACTGCTCCTTTATGATTCCAGCTGTGTATTACCATTTAGTTCTTTCCAAATATGAAATGGACCGATGCATTTACTTAATAGGAATGAATATATTATTAAAAAGAAAGTGTTTTTATTTTTAGGATCCAAATACATAGGGCGGCTGTGGAAAAGATAGGATGTGGCCAGCCACAGTTATGCTGTGGTCAGCCGCATCCAGTTAATTCTTTACAAATTATTATTTAGTGACTATGAGTGACTATTAGTGACTACTATTAACATGATACAGTCACCAAGTCATAATTTTATGAATTATTAGCCAAATTCCCTAATGGATGCGGCCGGACGCATCCCAGGTGCTCCGTGTCCGTCCCTTGTATTTGCACCATGGGGGTCAAATATTGTGCTACACATGTAGTCCAGGTTGTTACAGTTTCAATTGTTCCACATGGGCACTATAGCATTCAATTGTTTAATCACTTGTATAATACACTGAAGAACTATAGGATGTGTTATTATTCTGTAAAAGGTGATACCAGTAGAAAGGGGGGCTTGTCATAGTTCAGAATACATATGGATGTGCTTCTTTGACAATGTGAATGGTAACAGCAGGATGCAGAATACTGAGAATCCTATTTCATGTGGAATATGAGTAATAATTACTAAAATAGACATGTCAGGAGGGGTGACAGATTCTCTGTTGAGAATAATTATAAAACACCCAGGAAATCAATGCTAAACCCAATTGTAAATCATACAGCATATTGAATGCTTAGATAGAAAACATAGAGGGGGTGCTTCCTAACTTTGCTCAACTTGATATGCTTCAATAATTTACATGTGTAGACAGGGTCGATTCTGGCCTTTTTGGGACCAAAATTAAAGTGGTGGTGGTGACCTAACCCCGCAACGTCATTGCGGGCTATGGCCCTGCCTACAGCAAATAATATCACCATGATAAGGGTTGAAATTGCTATCTGGAAACAAGCAAACCTTGAGAGACCCTGCAAGGTGAAAGGGACAACTTACTTCGTCTGGCCGCTGCTGAATGGTGAAGTGGGCAGGTAACAGGAAATCAGAGACAAACCCATTAATGTATCAAAGCAAGTGGAGTCAGACACAGAGCAGGGTCAAAACCAAGATGGTGGAAAAAGTACAAAATCAAATCACTAGAGAGAGGTCAAGTAATGAAGCAGAGGTTGGACACACAGAATAGCAAAGCCATAACATTCAGCAATAATAAAAGGTATAAGTAGTCTAGTAGAACTAGCAAGGTGTAATGGGACCCGACACAGTCCAAAAGAGGTCTGGGACACAACTCCAGGAGCTGACTGATTCAGCTGTTCATCACTCTAGAAACCCCTGTGGACAGGGCTGGGCTGCAGGGAGCTGGGTATGGCTCATCAATCACATCACAGCAGTAACTTAAGCCACAGTTCACACTTACGTAACACAAAGGGAAATTAAGGCCACCTAAGCCGCGCCCTGCGGACAGAGGAGGACTTTGGCGCAGATGTTACAGCAAGCTCATTGTCTCGCTGTGACTGACGCTACACATGCTGAGGCTGCCTCACACACTATAGTAGTAGGCTGGTCTGTGACACCAACATTAGTGGAATTAAGTACCTTATAGGGGATGATCTGCTCTGTCAGGTATAATATATTGTGTTCTAATTGATATAAACTAATCCATTATTATTAATTTACATACAGCCCACTCTAAAAGAGGATCTGCCATGGCGATTTGGGACACTAAACCACCCACAGGCCCTTATGTCCCAAATCACCTTTTACCAACTCCCTATGTGCCCGTAATGAAAAAGATTATGAATACAGATGAGTCCGGTAAGGTGTTGCAGTTCCCCAATAAAACCGTAGAGAGCTACACCCATGCTTCTTTGTGCATGCGCCGTAACTACAGTGTATGCTCAGTAAAGCCACAGTGTAGTACAACAGCTCCACTGTGCATGTGCACAGAACATTGGACAGAGGTAAGTATAAAGTTGTTTTAGGCCCTCTTTATTTTGTATAAAAACCCCTTCTGAGGCCGGGTTCACATGTTGCATTGTGTTTTTTGATGCGTTATTGACTATATTGCGTTTTAGCAAATCCAATGTTAACCATTGTAACCTCATCATGTGATCACGGTTGAAACCTTTGGAATGCGTCAAAAATGCAACAAAAACCGCAATGCAACACAGTTACACATAAAAGTCTTAGCAGGTCTACCTTCCCACATTGTGGTCTGGAATTGTGCCGCCCTCTTCAGGACTATGTTAATGGCAGCTTGAAGAGAGATTTTCATATCAACTCATGGCAGATGTGGCCCTGTGTTTGGGATTTAGGGAAGGCTTAGGTATGAAACAATGCTTGCTTACTTGCTTATTCTATATATGTTAATTGAACCAGGTTATTTCAAACCCTTTCACGGGATTACATACAAGGGGGCTACATATCATCGAATTATCCTGTACAGTATAATGATGCTCAAGAATTAGATTTGGTAAAGGAAAGAGATTTGCTGCTTCCAAAGAAGACCTCCAGTAGAAACTTTCCATCCCTGCACCACACCCTAACATATCTTGCTAACACTTTTTTATGACTATTATCTATTTTTTTGGATAGATTGTGACTCTATATGGAACCTCAAACAGATGATGGCATACATAATCCTGTTTTCTACTAAGTTGCCAATGAATTCCCAGTATGGTTACTGACAAAAAAATAGTTTTATCACAGCTGGCTTCTTCCTATCCTGAGATATAGTGTCATATATCTATCATCCCTTCTTATAAAATCATATTCAGCTATTCCTGAAATGGGTGGCATTTCCTGGTTATGACATCAGCTAAGGGCAGTGAGGCCAGAGCACTAAGGGCATACATATGCGTCAGGACAGCATGTTTGTAATTGGACAACCAGAAGCATGTGATGAGTCCTATTTTCAGGAACTCCTCAACTACTGTCTCTCCCAAAAAGCCTCCACTCATCTGCGGCCATCCTGTACGGTTTCCCATGTTTACCAGAAAGCATAACAAAAGGAGAGTAGCCAGGGGAGTAGACAGGCAAAACCTCTACTTGTAGCTAAACACCTACAGATAGCTAAGAAGAGTAAATAAGATAATTGCTTATTTTTCCTTATGCAGCATTAGGCAAATGTTTTTATACTTTACAGTTGTACTTTAAAGCAGCGCTCAGCAATTTCCGTCAGCTCCATAGAGATTAATGGAGCAGAACGGTCATGTGCAGCAATCTGCATCATTAGTCTGATGGAGCGACGAGGACTGAGAGCACTGAGACCAGACATTGCGATAACGCCTCTACAAGCGTCTATGACGCATGCAGAGGCTCGTTTACTCTCCAAAAAAACCACCAGGCGTATAAATACGCTTGGTGATGTAATTGTGTAAGCGCTGTCTGGCTCTCAGCAGTAGCGATGTGCAGCTGCCACCTGCTAATGTGTAAGGGACAGAGCGGACAGCGGAGCTCAGACAGAGAGCAGTCACGTGCACTGCACACTGCCTCACTACACTGCAGAGATGTATCTGCTCCTCCCCCACAGGCCACAACCCCCCCCCCCCCCTCCTCAGCACGGAGCAGTCACTGCCTTCTCCCAGCTTCTCTGTGTCCAGTGTCACCAGCGTATAGGGAGCAGCAGGGGAATCACATTACACTGAGGGCAAGGCACAGGCAGGAGGACAGGACATGTGACCATTACTGGGGTCTCTGCTCCTCCTCCCCTCCTGACCCGTCTCTCTAGCTCTAATATATACAGCTGCACATACACACTAGCAGACTTGGCAAAGTCTGAGAGAAAGAAGAGTGGGGGAGCGTATGATTCCAAAGGTGTTTGTTGCCTGCTGTGCTGGGGGTCCTGTGCCTGCTGTGGTGTTCTCACAGGTTTGTGTGGCTGACCTATTCCCAGGGAGTTCAATTGGTTAATGCTGGTTTCCTGAGCCTGACATAAGATGTATTTAATAAAGTACAAAATAGTTTTGATTCTATGCATGGGTGGACTACATGGGACACAGGAGGTTTTACAATGGTCACAAGAGCTTACAATCTATGAGGAGGAGGAACAGGAGGTGACAGTGTTTGTACAATGGTCACAAGAGCTTACAATCTACAAGAAGGAGGGGACACAGGAGGTGACAGTGTTTGTACAATGGTCACAAGAGCTTACAATCTACAAGAAGGAGGGGACACAGGAGGTGAAAGTGCTTGTACAATGGTCACAAGAGCTTACAATCTATGAGGAGGAGGGGACACAGGAGGTGACAGTGTTTGTTCAATGGTCACAAGAGTTTACAATCTATAAGAAGGAGGGGACATAGGAGGTGACAGTGCTTGTACAATGGTCACAAGAGCTTACAATCTATGAGGAGGGGGGGCAGGAGGTGACAGTGTTTGTACAATGGTCACAAGAGCTTACAATCTATAAGAAGGAGGGGACACAGGAGGTGACAGTGCTTGTACAATGGTCACAAGAGCTTACAATCTATGAGGAGGAGGAGGGGACACAGGAGGTGACAGTGTTTGTACAATGGCCACAAGAGCTTACAAACTATGAAGAGGAGGGGGCACAGGAGGTGACAGTGTTTGTTCAATGGTCACAAGAGCTTACAATCTATAAGAAGGAGGGGACACAGGAGGTGACAGTGCTTGTACAATGGTCACAAGAGCTTACACTCTATGAGAAGGAGGGGACACAGGAGGTGAGTGTTTGTACAATGGTCACAAGAGCTTACAATCTATGAGGAGGAGGGGACACAGGAGGTGACAGTGTTTATACAATGGTCACAAGAGCTTACAATCTATAAGAAGGAGGGGACACAGGAGGTGACAGTGCTTGTACAATGGTCACAAGAGCTTACAATCTATGAGGAGGAGGGGGCACAGGAGGTGAGTGCTTGTACAATGGTCACAAGAGCTTACAATCTATGAGGAGGAGGGGACACAGGAGGTGACAGTGCTTGTACAATGGTCACAAGAGCTTACAATCTATGAGGAGGAGGGGGCACAGGAGGTGAGTGTTTGTACAATGGTCACAAGAGCTTACAATCTATGAGGAGGAGGAGGGGACACAGGAGGTGACAGTGTTTGTACAATGGCCACAAGAGCTTACAATCTATGAAGAGGAGGGGACACAGGAGATGACAGTGTTTGTTCAATGGTCACAAGAGCTTACAATCTATAAGAAGGAGGGGACACAGGAGGTGACAGTGCTTGTACAATGGTCACAAGAGCTTACAATCTATGAGAAGGAGGGGACACAGGAGGTGAGTGTTTGTACAATGGTCACAAGAGCTTACAATCTATGAGGAGGAGGGGACACAGGAGGTGACAGTGTTTATACAATGATCACAAGAGCTTACAATCTATAAGAAGGAGGGGACAAAGGAGGTGACAGTGCTTGTACAATGGTCACAAGAGCTTACAATCTATGAGGAGGAGGAGGGGACACAGGAGGTGACAGTGTTTGTACAATGGTCACAAGAGCTTACAATCTATGAGGAGGAGGAGGGGACACAGGAGGTGACAGTGCTTGTACAATGGTCACAAGAGCTTACAATCTATGAGGGGGGGGGCAGGAGGTGACAGTGTTTGTACAATGGTCACAAGAGCTTACAATCTATAAGAAGGAGGGGACACAGGAGGTGACAGTGTTTGTTCAATGGTCACAAGAGTTTACAATCTATAAGAAGGAGGGGACATAGCAGGTGACAGTGCTTGTACAATGGTCACAAGAGCTTGCAATCTATGAGGAGGGGGGGGGGCAGGAGGTGACAGTGTTTGTACAATGGTCACAAGAGCTTACAATCTATAAGAAGGAGGGGACACAGGAGGTGACAGTGCTTGTACAATGGTCACAAGAGCTTACAATCTATGAGTAGGAGGGGGCACAGGAGGTGAGTGTTTGCACAATGGTCACAAGAGCTTACAATCTATGAGGAGGAGGGGACACAGAAGGTGACAGTGCTTGTACAATGGTCACAAGAGCTTACAATCTATGAGCAGGAGGGGACACAGGAGGTGACAGTGTTTGTTCAATGGTCACAAGAGTTTACAATCTATAAGAAGGAGGGGACATAGCAGGTGACAGTGCTTGTACAATGGTCACAAGAGCTTGCAATCTATGAGGAGGGGGGGGCAGGAGGTGACAGTGTTTGTACAATGGTCACAAGAGCTTACAATCTATAAGAAGGAGGGGACACAGGAGGTGACAGTGCTTGTACAATGGTCACAATAGCTTACAATTTATGAGGAGGAGGGGACACAGGATGTGACAGTGTTTGTACAATGGCCACAGGAGCTTACAATCTATGAGGAGGAGGGGACACAGGAGGTGACAGTGTTTGTTCAATGGTCACAAGAGCTTACAATCTATAAGAAGGAGGGGACACAGGAGGTGACAGTGCTTGTACAATGGTCACAAGAGCTTACAATCTATGAGGAGGAGGGGGCACAGGAGGTGAGTGTTTGTACAATGGTCACAAGAGCTTACAATCTATGAGGAGGAGGGGACACAGGAGGTGACAGTGTTTGTACAATGGTCACAAGAGCTTACAATCTATAAGAAGGAGGGGACACAGGAGGTGACAGTGTTTATACAATGGTCACAAGAGTTTACAATCTATAAGAAGGAGGGGTCACAGGAGGTGACAGTGCTTGTACAATGGTCACAAGAACTTACAATCTATAAGAAGGAGGGGACACAGGAGGTGACAATGCTTGTACAATGGTCACAATAGCTTACAATCTATGAGAAGGAGGGGACACAGGAGGTGAGTGTTTGTACAATGGTCACAAGAGCTTACAATCTATGAGGAGGAGGGGACACAGGAGGTGACAGTGTTTGTACAATGGTCACAAGAGCTTACAATCTATAAGAAGGAGGGGACACAGGAGGTGACAGTGTTTATACAATGGTCACAAGAGTTTACAATCTATAAGAAGGAGGGGACACAGGAGGTGACAGTGCTTGTACAATGGTCACAAGAGCTTAAAATCTATGAGGAGGAGGGGGCACAGGAGGTGAGTGCTTGTACATTGGTCACAAGAGCTTACAATCTATGAGGAGGAGGGGACACAGGAGGTGACAGTGTTTGCACAATGGTCACAAGAGCTTACAATCTATGAGGAGGAGGAACAGGAGGTGACAGTGCTTGTACAATGGTCACAAGAGCTTACAATCTATGAGAAGGAGGGGACACAGGAGGTGAGTGTTTGTACAATGGTCACAAGAGCTTACAATCTATGAGGAGGAGGGGACACAGGAGGTGACAGTGTTTGTACAATGGTCACAAGAGCTTACAATCTATAAGAAGGAGGGGACACAGGAGGTGACAGTGTTTATACAATGGTCACAAGAGTTTACAATCTATAAGAAGGAGGGGACACAGGAGGTGACAGTGCTTGTACAATGGTCACAAGAGCTTACAATCTATGAGGAGGAGGGGGCACAGGAGGTGAGTGCTTGTACATTGGTCACAAGAGCTTACAATCTATGAGGAGGAGGGGACACAGGAGGTGACAGTGTTTGCACAATGGTCACAAGAGCTTACAATCTATGAGGAGGAGGAACAGGAGGTGACAGTGCTTGTACAATGGTCACAAGAGCTTACAATCTATGAGGATGAGGAACAGGAGGTGACAGTGTTTGTACAATGGTCACAAGAGCTTACAATCTATGAGGAGGAGGGGACAAAGGAGGTGACAGTGTTTGTACAATGGTCACAAGAGCTTACAATCTATAAGAAGGAGGGGACACAGGAGTTGACAGTGTTTGTACAATGGTCACAAGAGCTTACAATCTATAAGAAGGAGGGGACACAGGAGGTGACAGTGCTTGTACAATGGTCACAAGAGCTTACAATCTATGAGGAGGAGGGGACACAGGAGGTGACAGTGTTTGTTCAATGGTCACAAGAGTTTACAATCTATAAGAAGGAGGGGACATAGCAGGTGACAGTGCTTGTACAATGGTCACAAGAGCTTGCAATCTATGAGGAGGGGGGGCAGGAGGTGACAGTGTTTGTACAATGGTCACAAGAGCTTACAATCTATAAGAAGGAGGGGACACAGGAGGTGACAGTGCTTGTACAATGGTCACAATAGCTTACAATTTATGAGGAGGAGGGGACACAGGATGTGACAGTGTTTGTACAATGGCCACAAGAGCTTACAATCTATGAGGAGGAGGGGACACAGGAGGTGACAGTGTTTGTTCAATGGTCACAAGAGCTTACAATCTATAAGAAGGAGGGGACACAGGAGGTGACAGTGCTTGTACAATGGTCACAAGAGCTTACAATCTATGAGTAGGAGGGGGCACAGGAGGTGAGTGTTTGTACAATGGTCACAAGAGCTTACAATCTATGAGGAGGAGGGGACACAGAAGGTGACAGTGTTTGTACAATGGTCACAAGAGTTTACAATCTATGAGGAGGAGGGGACAAAGGAGGTGACAGTGTTTGTACAATGGTCACAAGAGCTTACAATCTATAAGAAGGAGGGGACACAGGAGTTGACAGTGTTTGTACAATGGTCACAAGAGCTTACAATCTATAAGAAGGAGGGGACACAGGAGGTGACAGTGCTTGTACAATGGTCACAAGAGCTTACAATCTATGAGGAGGAGGGGACACAGGAGGTGACAGTGTTTGTTCAATGGTCACAAGAGTTTACAATCTATAAGAAGGAGGGGACATAGCAGGTGACAGTGCTTGTACAATGGTCACAAGAGCTTGCAATCTATGAGGAGGGGGGGCAGGAGGTGACAGTGTTTGTACAATGGTCACAAGAGCTTACAATCTATAAGAAGGAGGGGACACAGGAGGTGACAGTGCTTGTACAATGGTCACAATAGCTTACAATTTATGAGGAGGAGGGGACAAAGGATGTGACAGTGTTTGTACAATGGCCACAAGAGCTTACAATCTATGAGGAGGAGGGGACACAGGAGGTGACAGTGTTTGTTCAATGGTCACAAGAGCTTACAATCTATAAGAAGGAGGGGACACAGGAGGTGACAGTGCTTGTACAATGGTCACAAGAGCTTACAATCTATGAGTAGGAGGGGGCACAGGAGGTGAGTGTTTGTACAATGGTCACAAGAGCTTACAATCTATGAGGAGGAGGGGACACAGAAGGTGACAGTGTTTGTACAATGGTCACAAGAGCTTACAATCTATAAGAAGGAGGGGACACAGGAGGTGACAGTGCTTGTACAATGGTCACAAGAACTTACAATCTATAAGAAGGAGGGGACACAGGAGGTGACAATGCTTGTACAATGGTCACAATAGCTTACAATCTATGAGAAGGAAGGGACACAGGAGGTGACAGTGTTTATACAATGGTCACAAGAGTTTACAATCTATAAGAAGGAGGGGACACAGGAGGTGACAGTGCTTGTACAATGGTCACAAGAGCTTACAATCTATGAGAAGGAGGGGGCACAGGAGGTGAGTGCTTGTACATTGGTCACAAGAGCTTACAATCTATGAGGAGGAGGGGACACAGGAGGTGACAGTGTTTGCACAATGGTCACAAGAGCTTACAATCTATGAGGAGGAGGAACAGGAGGTGACAGTGCTTGTACAATGGTCACAAGAGCTTACAATCTATGAGGATGAGGAACAGGAGGTGACAGTGTTTGTACAATGGTCACAAGAGCTTACAATCTATGAGGAGGAGGGGACAAAGGAGGTGACAGTGTTTGTACAATGGTCACAAGAGCTTACAATCTATAAGAAGGAGGGGACACAGGAGGTGACAGTGTTTGTACAATGGTCACAAGAGCTTACAATCTATAAGAAGGAGGGGACACAGGAGGTGACAGTGCTTGTACAATGGTCACAAGAGCTTACAATCTATGAGGAGGAGGGGGCTTAGGAGGTGAGTGCTTGTACAATGGTCACAAGAGCTTACAATCTATAAGAAGGAGGGGACACAGGAGGTGACAGTGCTTGTACAATGGTCACAAGAGCTTACAATCTATGAGGAGGAGGTGACACAGGAGGTGACAGTGTTTGTTCAATGGTCTCAAGAGTTTACAATCTATAAGAAGGAGGGGACATAGCAGGTGACAGTGCTTGTACAATGGTCACAAGAGCTTGCAATCTATGAGGAGGGGGGGCAGGAGGTGACAGTATTTGTACAATGGTCACAAGAGCTTACCATATATAAGAAGGAGGGGACACAGGAGGTCACAGTGTTTGTACATTGGTCACAAGAGCTTACAATCTATGAGGAGGAGGGGGCACAGGAGGTGAGTGTTTGTACAATGGTCACAAGAGCTTACAATCTATGAGGAGAAGGGGACACAGGAGGTGACAGTGCTTGTACAATGGTCACAAGAGCTTACAATCTATAAGAAGGAGGGGACACAGGAGGTGACAGTGCTTGTACAATGGTCACAAGAGCTTACAATCTATGAGGAGGAGGGGGCACAGGAGGTGAGTGCTTGTACAATGGTCACAAGAGCTTACAATCTATGAGGAGTAGGGGACACAGGAGGTGACAGTGTTTGTACAATGGTCACAAGAGCTTACAATCTATAAGAAGGAGGGGACACAGGAGGTGACAGTGTTTATACAATGGTCACAAGAGTTTACAATCTATAAGAAGGAGGGGACACAGGAGGTGACAGTGCTTGTACAATGGTCACAAGAGCTTACAATCTATGAGGAGGAGGGGGCACAGGAGGTGAGTGCTTGTACATTGGTCACAAGAGCTTACAATCTATGAGGAGGAGGGGACACAGGAGGTGACAGTGTTTGCACAATGGTCACAAGAGCTTACAATCTATGAGGAGGAGGAACAGGAGGTGACAGTGCTTGTACAATGGTCACAAGAGCTTACAATCTATGAGAAGGAGGGGACACAGGAGGTGAGTGTTTGTACAATGGTCACAAGAGCTTACAATCTATGAGGAGGAGGGGACACAGGAGGTGACAGTGTTTGTACAATGGTCACAAGAGCTTACAATCTATAAGAAGGAGGGGACACAGGAGGTGACAGTGTTTATACAATGGTCACAAGAGTTTACAATCTATAAGAAGGAGGGGACACAGGAGGTGACAGTGCTTGTACAATGGTCACAAGAGCTTACAATCTATGAGGAGGAGGGGGCACAGGAGGTGAGTGCTTGTACATTGGTCACAAGAGCTTACAATCTATGAGGAGGAGGGGACACAGGAGGTGACAGTGTTTGTACAATGGTCACAAGAGCTTACAATCTATAAGAAGGAGGGGACACAGGAGGTGACAGTGTTTATACAATGGTCACAAGAGTTTACAATCTATAAGAAGGAGGGGACACAGGAGGTGACAGTGCTTGTACAATGGTCACAAGAGCTTACAATCTATGAGGAGGAGGGGGCACAGGAGGTGAGTGCTTGTACATTGGTCACAAGAGCTTACAATCTATGAGGAGGAGGAACAGGAGGTGACAGTGCTTGTACAATGGTCACAAGAGCTTACAATCTATGAGGAGGAGGAACAGGAGGTGACAGTGTTTGTACAATGGTCACAAGAGCTTACAATCTATGAGGAGGAGGGGACAAAGGAGGTGACAGTGTTTGTACAATGGTCACAAGAGCTTACAATCTATAAGAAGGAGGGGACACAGGAGTTGACAGTGTTTGTACAATGGTCACAAGAGCTTACAATCTATAAGAAGGAGGGGACACAGGAGGTGACAGTGCTTGTACAATGGTCACAAGAGCTTACAATCTATGAGGAGGAGGGGACACAGGAGGTGACAGTGTTTGTTCAATGGTCACAAGAGTTTACAATCTATAAGAAGGAGGGGACATAGCAGTTGACAGTGCTTGTACAATGGTCACAAGAGCTTGCAATCTATGAGGAGGGGGGGCAGGAGGTGACAGTGTTTGTACAATGGTCACAAGAGCTTACAATCTATAAGAAGGAGGGGACACAGGAGGTGACAGTGCTTGTACAATGGTCACAAGAGCTTACAATCTATGAGGAGGAGGGGACACAGAAGGTGACAGTGTTTGTACAATGGTCACAAGAGCTTACAATCTATGAGAAGGAGGGGACACAGGAGGTGACAGTGTTTATACAATGGTCACAAGAGTTTACAATCTATAAGAAGGAGGGGACACAGGAGGTGACAGTGCTTGTACAATGGTCACAAGAGCTTACAATCTATGAGAAGGAGGGGGCACAGGAGGTGAGTGCTTGTACATTGGTCACAAGAGCTTACAATCTATGAGGAGGAGGGGACACAGGAGGTGACAGTGTTTGCACAATGGTCACAAGAGCTTACAATCTATGAGGAGGAGGAACAGGAGGTTACAGTGCTTGTACAATGGTCACAAGAGCTTACAATCTATGAGGATGAGGAACAGGAGGTGACAGTGTTTGTACAATGGTCACAAGAGCTTACAATCTATGAGGAGGAGGGGACAAAGGAGGTGACAGTGTTTGTACAATGGTCACAAGAGCTTACAATCTATAAGAAGGAGGGGACACAGGAGGTGACAGTGTTTGTACAATGGTCACAAGAGCTTACAATCTATAAGAAGGAGGGGACACAGGAGGTGACAGTGCTTGTACAATGGTCACAAGAGCTTACAATCTATGAGGAGGAGGGGGCACAGGAGGTGAGTGCTTGTACAATGGTCACAAGAGCTTACAATCTATGAGGAGGAGGTGACACAGGAGGTGACAGTGCTTGTACAATGGTCACAAGAGCTTACAATCTATGAGGAGGAGGTGACACAGGAGGTGACAGTGTTTGTTTAATGGTCTCAAGAGTTTACAATCTATAAGAAGGAGGGGACATAGCAGGTGACAGTGCTTGTACAATGGTCACAAGAGCTTGCAATCTATGAGGAGGGGGGGCAGGAGGTGACAGTATTTGTACAATGGTCACAAGAGCTTACCATATATAAGAAGGAGGGGACACAGGAGGTGACAGTGTTTGTACATTGGTCACAAGAGCTTACAGTCTATAAGAAGGAGGGGACACAGGAGGTGACAGTGCTTGTACAATGGTCACAAGAGCTTACAATCTATGAGGAGGAGGGGGCACAGGAGGACAGTGTTTGTACAATGGTCACAAGAGCTTACAATCTATGAGGAGAAGGGGACACAGGAGGTGACAGTGCTTGTACAATGGTCACAAGAGCTTACAATCTATAAGAAGGAGGGGACACAGGAGGTGACAGTGCTTGTACAATGGTCACAAGAGCTTACAATCTATGAGGAGGAGGGGGCACAGGAGGTGACTGCTTGTACAATGGTCACAAGAGCTTACAATCTATGAGGAGGAGGGGACACAGGAGGTGACAGTGCTTGTACAATGGTCACAAGAGCTTACAATCTATGAGGAGGAGGAACAGGAGGTGACAGTGCTTGTACAATGGTCACAAGAGCTTACAATCTATGAGGAGGAGGAACAGGAGGTGACAGTGCTTGTACAATGGTCACAAGAGCTTACAATCTATGAGGAGGAGGGGACACAGGAGGTGACAGTGTTTGTACAATGGTCACAAGAGCTTACAATCTATAAGAAGGAGGGGACACAGGAGGTGACAGTGTTTATACAATGGTCACAAGAACTTACAATCTATAAGGAGGAACAGGAGGTGACAGTGCTTGTACAATGGTCACAAGAGCTTACAATCTCTGAGGAGGAGGAACAGGAGGTGACAGTGCTTGTACAATGGTCACAAGAGCTTACAATCTATTAGGAGGAGGAACAGGAGGTGACAGTGCTTGTACAATGATCCACGCATTTACGGTAAGGTATAAAATAAATAAATAACCCAAAGACCCTAAGGCTGTGTTCACATTGTATTGAAACTCATTCTATTGATAAAAAATCCTCCCCGAACCAATACACTTGTGCTCAGTAAGTAGCAACTTTATCGCGGCTAAACACATCTTGCTAGTTATTGAACGCAATTGCATTGGTCAGAAGGCATATGTTTTTGGGAAGGACTATCGCCCGATACACTTTAGTAAAAAATAAACAGTGTAAAAAGAATAGTGTTATGCCCTCAACACCCCAAAAATAAATTAAATAAATTTAGGGGGTAGGTAGGGGGTTTAGGGCTGGCTATTAACAATGTATACGACTAGGAGTTATATATTTGTATTACTGAAAATTCCATACTCTTCCTCGGCTAAAAATACTCCTCAAAAATGGTGAGAGGAGTATTCTTACCCTTCTGGAAAAATGGTAGTGCGACCTCTGACTGAGACCCTCACTGATCAGCAAGTTAGGCCTAACTTTTTGTTGTGGGAAAACCCCTTTAAGAAAAGCAGGAGCACAATCTCAGACTAATTATAAATAAAATATATCTAACACATGTAAGTAATATAAGAAAAAGAATGTACCCTGTCACACTGAGGGAGTAACTGACTTGACTCCATTCTTTAGGTGATGCTAATTTGGACAAGCTTAAAATGCTGAAGTCATACATTCTGTTTTGGATATGTCATTCTTCTGCAAGCCATTAAATACACCGTGTCTAAAAGAATATATACATGTAAAATCTGGAAAACCCTCATATAAATAATACTTTGGGATAAGATTCAGTGATCCAATAATTAAAAAGAGAATAAAAAAGGACATACAAATGTTTTCAATAACATGTTTCCTTCTCTGTGACCTGAAGGGCAGTCAATGTTCTGTAAATAGCACATACATAACAGTATGTATCTCAACTAGAATTGATTGGGCCCCATAGCAAACTTTTGTCAGGGGCTTTCTCTAAACTATTGATTGTGGTGTGCCTATATACTGGGCAGCGCAGTGGACAGTTACCCCTCCAGGAAGAATGAACATCCACATCAAACAGTGATCTGCTACAGCCAAAATAATTTTATACACATTACACTCCAGTATACAATTCCAATAATGTATATACACTTTACATTGCAAACACCAAAGCTACGCTTTGCACTTGAATTATGTGTTGAAACGCATTTGGAGAGTAACTGTGTTTAGTCCTACACACTTGCGTTCTGAAGTAGTTTGGCCGTATTAAAATGCAAAAAACATGTTGCTAAATCCCAAAAGCAATCGTTTAGGTGTAAATTCATATACATTTGGGGAGGAATTAATCCTGATTACAATTTAAGTGCAACTTGTGTGTAGGGATTTTTAGGAGCAATTTTTCTGTCATAAACAGCATGGGAGAAGTGATACAGGACACAATAAAGCAGTCAGGCACACATGAGAAGACACATAGAAACCTTATGAGGGCAAACTATAGGGGTCTCATGTGTGACACATGCACAGATCGATCCCTGCAGAGTCTTTGCAGCAGGTAATACTCATGATTAAGTAGTTGGCTGCATTCAGGACCTCAGTACACTGCCCGGCATCCAGAGGACGCAGATAGAGTTGGCAGCCACCTGGCTTGTCGGGCCAGTCGCATACCATCAGTTATTGGCGCATCAGATATTGCACTGTAGTCCTTCCAATAAATTCACTCTCACAAACCAGGATAGACATGACTTATAGCTTTAGCTTATATATGGCAAATGGATGTATACCATAAAAACCCTTTTAAATTATTACATCAAAAAGCAGCTCCTTAACTTTCATCTACATTCAATCAGCAGGAAATGAACTTTTCTCGGCCGGAAGGAAGACCCAACATCATCTAGATCAGTGATGGCGAACCTTTTAGAGGCCGAGTGCCCAAACTACAACAAAGACCCGCTTATTTATCGCAAAGTGCCAACACAGAAATGTAATTTGTGATTTATACTTCCTTCTCTGTCACAGTTTTCATTGATACCAGTCCCTGAGGATACCAATAAAGCAGAAAATAGTCCCAGGTAGAGCTGTAATTTTAAAATAGCTCTGTCCAAAGCAATTCATGGGCTGTCTGGGACTGCAGAAAGATACCTGGAGTCATCTCTGGTGATGGCCCGAGTGCCCACAGAAAGGGCTCCGAGTGCCACCTCTGGCACCAGTGCCATAGGTTAGCCATCACTGATCTAGATTGAGTATCTGAATTTTGAACAATAACAAACAATAATGTCCTGATGCCATATTTATAACTAGCTGCTGATTGCATCCATGCAGAAATATGTGGGTGGAATTTCTCTTTGATGAATCCCTGAGCTATTCTACAGAAAGATACAGTGTAACAGCGGATAATCATTCACAGGATTATTGCCAAAATATTTGGGGTAAACGTGCTGTTTTCAGTTTTCATTCTTACTGGATGGAAGGCAAGGAAAGGGTTGATGCCATAGAGGACAATTACTCAGAGGATGCAAACTTTTGATTAAACATCCGGCCGCTCTGCTCCGCACTCCTACTAATAATGTATATCTGTTTGTCATTCACGCAAGTTGGATTCAGCTGAGGCATAATGGAAAAACAATACTGATGTCATGTAAAGTCTGTTTTAGACTCAGTAACTGCCTAACATACTATTGCATACTCTATTTGATGCAGGCATGTTAGTAGATATGCCATCTATTAGTAAAAGTGGATTATAGTTGCAGTTGACTGCTGTTGTAAATTAGTAGACTTGAGCAAGAGCACACAATGCAGCATTCACAGCAAATAACCACACACTGGGGCTCATTTACTAAGGGTCCGGACACCGCATTTTCGTCGGGTTTCCCCGAATATTTCCGTTTTGAGCCGAATTGCCCCGGGTTTTTGGCACACGCAATCGGATTGTGGCGCATCGGCTTGCACGCAACAGAAATCAGGGGGCGTGGCCGTCGGACAACCTGACAGATTTGGAAAAACTGCTGAATTTAAAAAATTAATTGTGTCGCAAAACCAAGCACTCACTTGCATCGGGAAGAAGCAGGTGAACTCCGGCGCACCTTGGCACAGCAGCAACACCTGCAGGAACTCAGGCGCACAATCTCAGTGAATCTCGGCAGACCCAAATCCTCGTCGGACGATGCACCGCGGGATCGCGATGGGACCGGGTAAGTAAATGTGCCCCACTATTGTTGGTAAATCCTCATTACATTGGCCTTTATGGGTGTTAGCACTAGGGTGTGGTGAACTTGTCACCAGATTTTACCCCACTAAGCCCTCAGGTGAGGTATGAAATACCCTGAGGGTGCTGGTAATTTAGTGGGTAATAACTGATAAAAGCTTTACTTTAAATGTTTTATATTATATAATTCATATATAAGCTTATTAAAAATGTACTTTTCTCCCTCAATCACTAGAGTTGACCACACTGAACTGAAGGTGTCATAATGATCTCTAAAAGGAACATGTCACATTTTACATGATGTGTGGTCTGTAGGTAGCATGTTATAAAGCAGGACTGAGCAGATTAATGTGTAGTGTTGTGGGAAAAATATTATCTCCACCTTTTGGGGCTGTGTTTAAAGGTGCGCTCAGAGATAGCTGTCAATCATTTATTTGGACAACCACCTGGAATACTCAGGCCAGAACAAACAAGGATTTCCTTAATATAATGATTTTTCGTCATGAGAAAACAAATGAATGTGCCCAATAATGTGGGTATCCGGCTCTGTATTATACTACCTAAAGGTATTGGCTCTCCCCTTCTGATAACATCACATGGAACCTGCATAGAAGCTATATTCATGTATTTGCCAAAGAATAAAGCTGCTTAAGTACGTGTAGATAAAATGGTTTATCTAAAGATAACAAGGAACTTGCTGTATAAAGTCCAATCCCTCAAGTTCTTTAAACCTCTGCATATAAATCATTTCAACCCTATGTTATAGCTCTAGGTTTTAGGAATGTCTTTGCTACTGCTTGCTTTTAAATGTTAAATAATGCCAATCCTAATGCTGGCAAAAGGACAGAATGCCTCTGCCAAGCACATAAAAGAGCTTTTATCATTCCCACTTACAGACCCCTCTGTAAAGTCGTACCCAGGGATATTAAATTCCTTTCCATAATTACACAGCAAGTCCAGATTGTAATCTCATCCGTGTAACTATTATTTTATTCCTATTCTAGTGATATGTGAATAGCTCAACAGAGAACTGTCATGGGTTTGAGGCGCTGCCAATTCATTTACTTATTTTTATTTCACAGTGTCAGAGCAATTCCGAGACTTTATCATGAGAGAAGAAAAGGACTCATGAACTACCCCTCCCACCCTACAATGTTCTGTATTTTAATGCAGGTGTCCAATACAATCATTTTTTTAGCTTATTATATTTCTAATTATATAGAGCCAACATGTAACTTAATCTGAGTCTGTAATAATCATTGGGGCACGGGTGATAACAACAAGTATTTCACCATTTTTTATTTATTATTTTTTAAAAAATCATGATTTTGGGCTAGTAAAGGTACACTATTAACTCGATAGTATTAAAGATGTTTTCTACTATAAGGTCAGTAAAATTATAAAATGGAACCTACCCATCCCTGCTTCCCCTTGTTTTTCCTTTGTTATGGTGTGAGATAACCAGGATGGGCAGTACAGTAGGAAAATGGAGAGGTGGAACCTCAGCACTTTAATTTTATTATATCACTTCCGTTTAAATTAATTTACATAGGTTTGTGATGGTAATACTTTGATAAAGGCAACATTGTCTGCAAGGTAAAGCAATGTAATACAATACATTTTGTCTTATGAAAACTTGTTTCCTTCCTGTGCAATTATGAGATTCTTTTGCTGCCCATTGGTGATCTTATCTTTATAATACTTTGCACATTACCTGCCCTCACCATACTTTGCAAATCTTACCTGTTCATTGGATTCCAATATAGCTGTATTTTTAAGATTGTAATTATAATAAACATTAAAAAAAATTCTACCTTACCTGATTGTTGTTATGTGGAATAAATTATTTTTGGTCTAATTGTAACACAAACAGTCTTGTCGTATTGAGCAGTGAAGCAGGCTATAAATGTATACTGTTAAGTAGGCTTAAAGGGGTATTCTCATCTGGGCATTCATTTTCAATTTCATTAATCTGCCATATATAAACATTTCTTCAATTAGATGTTATTAAAAAAATGTTCCTGTGTGAAGATAATTTATCATAAATGTAGTCATATGGTTCCTTAGAAACAAGACTGTGTCCTTGGTTACGGCCACGTCTGCTGGAAAGATTGCACAAAGAAACAAAAAGTTTTTGTGTATGAAATGTCCGGATGTTGCTACATGACCCACAGCCGTCCTTTGGCAATGATTTCTGAATCCAGGTGGTCCGGCAGGACTCTATAGCGCATGTCTGGCCACCGCTGCCAGAGTGTGACGTGGTCGTATCCGAGGAAGCTATCTGGTTTCTAAGGGACAACATGGCTGCATTTATGAGAAATTATCTTCACACAGGAACATTTTTTTTAATAACATCCAATTAAAAAAATGTTTGCATATGGCAAATGAATTTAATTAAATGTGAATGCCCAGATGAGAATACCCCTTTAAAGGCTTTATACTGCTATGGGGTCATATTTAGTATTTATGATTGCATTGCACCTATTGTGGCCTGAAAATATTTTTGATGACAGTTACAAGTGGGGCATAACTTAAAAGTATTTTTTATGAATGCTTTGTAGCTATTCCCTGACAACTGCCCATAAACACTAATTTAAGATAAGTTCTTATGAAACTGTATAATTCTCTTTAAATGTTTATTACTATACTTTCCCTGTACACTTCTCTTGCCACGTAGAGTGGAATGTATTATGGGGTTATAGAAAACTCTTTTTGCTTCTGTATTGCCTACTGAGCCTCTCACCGCACACTAAAAGCGGGTAAGGCTACGTTCATATCTTGTTAGGTGAACATATTCAGTGAGTAAATACCAACCTGCACGCTTAAATGTGTCTATAAATATACTTCATATCGTCAGACAGAGGCCAAAAGAGCATCCTTTTAGCCTCCGTCTGGTCAATATGTGTCATCATAAGGCAGGAAACACAGGATGAAAAAGCATTGTAGACTATGCAATTTTATCCTGCTTACTGGTGTGATAGCCTATAGGAGATGGATGCCACTGTACGCTATCCATTTCCAGCCTCCGTTAAATGTAGACCTTCCACAGTGATAGGACTGTCTATACATGGACAGTTACATCACAATGGGCACCCTAAACATCAGCAGCAGCAAAACACTGTTCTGCTTCAGTGGGCAAGGGGCTGATCCCACTACAGGCTCCTGATGTATACAATGGGAGAAAGAACTAGATGTGAACAGAGCCCAAGGCAGACTTAAAATTACAGTGCTTGGAGTATGGTTGTATTAAGAGAAATCTCAAAAATATGGCAAAATTCTTAAGCAACCAAGAACTCTGGATCAATATTATGCCCATAATAGAATATTATGGCCCTAAAAACTGGCATTTTACACTGAGTACTTTCCTGAGTACAGCTATTAGCTATTTTAGCTTGGTCATTTGGCTTTAAAATACAGAGCAGTACATTGATCTATACAATGCTTGATAGACGTTTCTACCATGTAGAGTATTTAGCATTTCCATTTAATTTTGGAATGCTTAGTCAACTCGGTTATGTTATTGGTGAGTTTAGAATTTATTACACTGGCCTAGATGCTTAAAGTGAAGACATTTAAGATTTAACATTAGAGAATTCTTTAATTTTTATTGAAATTTAAAGGACATCTACCGTCAGATTCGCTGGTTACTATTGACCTCCTGTTCCTTCCCTCTCTGCAGTAATCTGACTTCAATATAGATAGAAAAACCTAATTTACAAGAAAAAGGTTTTTAAAATATTCAAAATGTACAACTGTGGCTCCAATGACGTGACCAGCTCCCTCTGCAAATCCCATGCATGCGCAATTTTTCTTTTAAATACAGCTGTTCCAATCAATACTGAAATCAGATTAGGGTAATGCAAACGGGATGGAGAGGTGAGTAGTAATCATCTACCATCAGGGAATATGATGGTAGGTGTCCTTTAAGGGAAGGGGGAGCTGAAATATTTCCAAAACTAAAAATGTAAATCTGAGTACAAAAGTATGAAAGACAGTACAAAAACTCGACATTTTAGTTTACACCTAACCCTGAAACCATGTAATGGGAAATCTTTATATATAAAAGAAAAGGTTTTAAGGGATTCTCTACGGGAAGAGCAGTAAGACTCTGAAACACCTTTCTACACAATATTGTGATAAAAAGAGTCCAAAAGGAACCTGAAATTTGGATATAACATTCATGGGTTATGAATCCTGGTATTTATAGTCTTAGACTTCATTTCCACCTAATTGAAGCACCTGATGTGGCTATGTTGCCTTTAGCTGGGTGAACAATTTAAAATTATAGGTTTTAAACTTTGCCAACTATGTTACTAATGTAATAAAATAGAAAACACAAACAATAGAATTTGTATTCTATACTACATGTAGGTGTTTTGTGCAAAGTTCAGAATCACATGCCTATTTTGTTTCTTTTGGGTGGAATGCAGATATGTGGACAGGTATTTCTTTCCTCTGACGTCTTTCTGCTGCATTCTTACTCTTTTGTAAGCAAACAGCTCCTGCTGAGAACAAAGGCACCTTGGACTCAGTGGGCAGATAACTTCTCTGTCTTTTCTTAACCATTGTAATTGTGCATCCATCATCAAGAGCGCATGATCATCTTATTACCTGGAACAATATATGTTCCTGTAACTACTAACTTGATCCACACTACAGCACCAGAATACCCAAACATATGCTACATTTAACTAATATACATCAATATACAAGTACCATATCACAATTCGTAGTATGGTGACTATAGATTGTTATCTACCAATATATACATAAAAGTTTTGCTCCAGAGCCCAGTCCAAAATCAACAGATAACAGATATCATATTTTTATGATACTGATGTCTTATGTGCCATAGGACTCCCTTAGGCACCAGGTCATGTGTGACTGCACTTCATACTGCTGCGCTCTTCTCTATGCACACAATCCAGGAACCCCAAACTATTAGAACAGGAATTCATCAATCTGACAGAGGCTGTCAAACTGGGCATACCGGCTTAAATAAAGAGAAACACAAAGTAATAGCCTTCACAGTCATCAAAGATTAAACAATGTTTATGGAAAAAAGTATTTTTTTTTCTAGGGATTTTTTGGGTTACATTGACAATGGGACATGTAATTTTTATCAGAACGTAAAGGACTACACTCAGCAGATGAAACAAAGCTGAGCTACTGTTGTCTGGTCTGGATACTTCCTGAATATAAGGTCTACCCCAAAAATAATTTTCAAGCCTTTTTACAGTAGGATTCAAATACTGTAAAAGCTCTACTCTGAAAATAAGCCCATGTGACAAACCGCTATATCTTAAATTGAGGAATTTTGCACAAGAATTATGTTTCTAGGTTCCAAAAACAGTGATATCCACTGTTACAGTTGGGAGAGTCATTTTCACATGCAACTCCCACTCCCATCTGTAACCTTAGCTGTGAATAACTCTGTGTCTTTGTCATATGCAAACAAATTATTGTGCAATATTAAAAGGGAGATTCTCGCATTGAAAAATTGGTACATAAAAAATAGCCATTTAAAACATTCCCACTTTAGCCAATCATTTAAACAAATATTGATCTTTTTTATTTTTGCTCAAGAACAAATGTGGATTTTTGTTTCTGAAGAAAATAAAATCCTTAAACCAATATGATTATATTTGAATAACGCTGTAGGTTCTCCCAATAAGTGAGATAATCTACAATGAGCTTATTTTCCAGGTGACCCTCAACCGTGTGCTCAGAGAGTCCTAGCTCTGTCTAACAGATATATCTCTACATGACCAAAAACCCTGATTTTGCGGCACACATGTCTAGAAGCAAAGAAGAATGTGTAGTACATCCTAGAAATGCTGCTAGGTTCATCTCAGATCTGGGTAGATGCTAGATAAAGAGAAATATGTGCCTGCTGAACAAGTCCGTGTTATACTTCCTAACTAAGGATGTAAGGAATCTGCTACTGAATCAAGAAGACACAAGTTTGTTCACAGGGCAGGAAAACATTTTGTATTATGTTTATATCAAATTTCTTGGATTTTTTTACAAGTGGGCTGTGAAAGACTCAGAGCAATTGAATACAGCTGTGGGGTACTGTTCACATAATGAATACGGCCTCTGATTTGGCATAGAATCGCCTGCCTGTAATATTTTGACAGCAAATACAGGGCCCTTTATAAAAAGACACTCAATTTGTTTTTTATTTTCAATTCCCTGCAAGATTTTACATAAAGTCGTGTAATATTGTATGTTAGCCAGATTTACATCATCTGCTTCATTTCAACGTAAAGAGCACATCTTGATAAAAGTAAATGCAACATTATAAGTCTCAGTTGTAAGATTTCTTAGATATTTTTGCATGTATGCAAAACATGTAACCAAGATCTGTGAAATTTTAAAAAATGATTTAGTAATAAAATATGCAAAAAAAAGCAGGCCCATGTTTTTAAAAGTTAGACTTTTAACTACACAGTTTTAAAGCTAAACATAAATCAATAAAAAGGGGTTTTCCAGTTAAGAATAATATGAATGAAAGGGCTAGAACCATTTCTGAAGTGTGTCCTTTCCCTGGGCCCAGATTAAGAGTCCCAGCAGTATGGAGCACCTCATTTAGGATTGGGTCCCTCTGGCTTGACGGTCAATGTGGGGCCCCCACCCACAACTATATGTCTAAAATATATAAGATACTTAAATGGTACTGCCATACTAAATGAAGACCTGTACACACTGACCAGTATTTACCAGTATAATATAGTGACCATATAGTAGGGGATTCTGCAGTTCTGCACAGAGGCTGCAGTGTGATCCACTCACTTACAGTGTACAGTGGTGGCCAAAAGTATTGGAACCACATCAATTCTGTCACATAATACTTGTTTTCTTCCAGAAAATGATTGCAATCATGAATTCTTTGGTATTAATATCTTCATTTATTTTTCTTGCAATGAAAAAACACAAAAGAGAATGAAATAAAAAAAATCAAATCATTCATTATTTTACACAAAACTCCAAAAATGGGCCGGACAAAAGTATTGGCACCCTAAGCCTAATACTTGGTAGCACAACCTTTAGACAAAATAACTGCGAACAACCGCTTCCGGTAACCATCAATGAGTTTCTTACAATGCTCTCCTGGAATTTTAGACCATTCTTCTTTGGCAAACTTCTCCAGGTCCCTAAGACTTAAAGGCACCTTCTCCAAACTGCCATTGTGAGATGTCTCCACAGGTGTTCTATGGGATTCAGGTCTGGAATCATTGCTGAAGTCTCCAGTGCTTTCTCTCAAACCATTTTCTAGTGTTTGAAGTGTGTTTTGGGTCATTGACCTGCTGGAAGACCCGTGACCTCTGCAAAATTTGTTGGTAGTCTTCAGACTTCATAATGCCATGCACATGGGCAAGCTGTCCAGTGCCAGAGGCAGCAAAGCAACCCCTAAACATCAGGGAACCCCCGCCATGTTTGACTGTAGGGACCGTGTTCTTTTCTTTGAAGGCCTCTTTTTTTTTACTGTAAACTATATGTTGATGCATTTTCTGAAAAGCTTTTGTCTCATCTAATCAGAGAACATTCTCCCAAAACATTTTAGGCTTTTTCAGGTTTTGGCAAACTCCAGCCTGTTTTTTTTATGTTTCTCTGTAAGAAGTGGGGTCTTTCTGGGTATCCTACCAAACAGTCCCTTTTCATTCAGATGCCAGTGGAAAGCACTGGTTGAAACTGGTTGAACTTGTTTGGATGTTAGTCAAGGTTCTTTATCCACCATCTGCACAATCTTGCGTTGAAATCTCTCGTCAATTTTTCTTTTCCGTCCACATCTAGGGAGGTTAGCCACAGTGCCATGGGCTTTACACTTCTTGATGACACTGCGCACGGTAGACACAGGGACATTCAGGTCTTTGGAGATGGACTTGTAGCCTTGAGATTGCTCAGGCTTCCTCACAATTTTGATTCTCAAGTCCTTAGACAGTTCTTTGGTATTCTTTCTTTTCTCCATGCTCAATGTGGTACACACAAGAACATAGGAAAGAGATTGGGGCATATTTACTTACCCGGCCCATTCGCGATCCAGCGGCGCGTTCTCTGCGCTGGATTCGGGTCCGGCCGGGATTTATTAAGGCAGTTCCTCCGCCGTCCACCAGGTGGCGCTGCTGCGCTGAAGAGCATCGGAACACACTGGAATACACCGAGCCGGGCTGAGTGAAGGTAAGTGCAATTTTCGCGACAAATGCGGCTGTTTTTCCGAATCCGTCGGGTTTTCGTTCGGCCACGCCCCCCGATTTCCGCCGCGTGCATCCCAACGCCGATGCGCTACAATCGGGGCAATTCAGGGGAAATCGCCAAAAATCGGAAATATTCGTCTAACACATCGGGAAAACGCGAATCGGGCCCTTAGTAAATGAGCCCCATTGAGTCAATTTTAATCCATTTCAACTGGCAGGTGCTGTTAATTACACAAATTAGAGAAGTATCACATGATTTTTCAAACAGTGCCAATACTTTTGTCCACCACTTTTGGTGTGGAATTATATCCAATTTGACTTTTTGAAAATCTTTTTTGTGGTTTTCCATTGAAGACAAATTAAATGAAGATAATAATACCAAAGAATTTCTGATTGCAATCATTTTTTGCAAAAAAAACTGAGTATTATCTGACAGAGCTCCAGGGGTGCCAATTCTTCCAGCCATGACTCATCTCTGTGGGTTTGTAAAACTGACATGGTTGGCATCACCCTATATAGTCCTCACAGCTGACCCCCAAATATATCATATAAACCGCTCACACCACAAATGGCCTCACTGTGTCCCCCTCATTTATATCATGTATATCCCTCACAGCACAACTGACTACACTGTGCCCCCCTGCATCTAACGAATAGGCTTCAATTCGTACAGCTGGTGTACACAAGATCCAACACCATTGTCAGCAACAGAGGTGCACCTCAGGGTACCGTTCTGGCACCATTCCTCTTTAATCTTTACACATGTGACTTCAGCCATAGCTCAGACCTCTGCCATCTTCAGAAATTCTCAGGTGACTCGGTTAAAGTCGGCTGCATTAAGGACGGTGACGATAAGCCCAATAGGGACACCATCAACTCATTTGTAGCATGGCGTGAAGACAATAACCTTATCCTTGAGACTGAAAAAACTCAGGAAATGATAATCAACCTACTAAGGTACAAAACAGCTCTGAGTCCAATCACCATCAAAGACAAAGCCATTGAACGAGTTAGAAATGACAAGTACCTAGGTGTCAAACTTGATTGGTCTGAAAATATTTCAAACTAGATTGGTCTGAAAACAGCAGCATAGCAACCAAAAAAGCAGCATCAAGATTTTATTTTCTCGAGAAACTCAGGTCCTCCAATGTATGCAACAAGATCATGAGAATGTTTTACGAGTCCTCGATCGCGAGGCAACTATAGCAGTTATTCACTCAGACACTTCTGATTAAACTCCCCATAGGCTATGTGACAGAGACAGTCACTGGAATGAGAGTGCCAGCAACAGACAATCACTGAAATGAGACAGCTGGCGACAGTCACTGAAATGAGACTGGCGGCGACAGACAGTCACAGAAATGACACTGCCGCCGACAGACAGTCACAGAAATGAGACTTCCGGTGACAGACAGTCACTGAAATGAGACTTCCGGTGACAGACAGTCACTGAAATGAGACTTCCGGTGACAGACAGTCACTGAAAAAATCTATAGATACATCTAAAATATTTTTTGTTAACCAACTCTCTTGTACCTCTTGTAGCAGTTATCTACTATCCCAGGCAATGCTAGGAGCTCCAGCTAGTAGATTATATATATACATACACTCACCGGCCACTTTATTAGGTACACCATGCTAGTAACGGGTTGGACCCCCTTTTGCCTTCAGAACTGCCTCAATTCTTCGTGGCATAGATTCAACAAGGTGCTGGAAGCATTCCTCAGAGATTTTGGTCCATATTGACATGATGGCATCACACAGTTGCCGCAGATTTGTCGGCTGCACATCCATGATGTGAATCTCCTGTTCCACCACATCCCACAGATGCTCTATTGGATTGAGATCTGGTGACTGTGGAGGCCATTTTAGTACAGTGAACTCATTGTCATGTTCAAGAAACCAGTCTGAGATGATTCCAGCTTTATGACATGGCGCATTATCCTGCTGAAAGTAACCATCAGACGTTGAGTACATTGTGGTCATAAAGGGATGGACATGGTCAGCAACAATACTCATGTAGGCTGTGGCGTTGCAGCGATGCTCAATTGGTACCAAGGGGCCCAAAGAGTGCCAAGAAAATATTCCCCACACCATGACACCACCACCACCAGCCTGAACCGTTGATACAAGGCAAGATGGATCCATGCTTTCATGTTGTTGACGCCAAATTCTGACCCTACCATCCGAATGTCGCAGCAGAAATCGAGACTCATCAGGCCAGGCAACATTTTTCCAATCTTCTACTGTCCAATTTCGATGAGCTTGTGCAAATTGTAGCCTCAGTTTCCTGTTCTTAGCTAAAAGGAGTGGCAGCCGGTGTGGTCTTCTGCTGCTGTAGCCCATCTGCCTCAAAGTTCAACGTACTGCCTACCTTGGTTGTAAGGGGTGGCGATTTGAGTCACTGTTGCCTTTCTATCAGCTCGAACCAGTCTGCCCATTCTCCTCTGACCTCTGGCATCAACAAGGCATTACCGCCCACAGAACTGCCGCTCACTGGATGTTTTTTCTTTTTTGGACCATTCTCTGTAAACCCTAGAGATGTTTGTGCGTGAAAATCCCAGTAGATTAGCAGTTTCTGAAATACTCAGACCAGCCCTTCTGGCACCAACAACCATGCCACGTTCAAAGGCACTCAAATCATCTTTCTTCCCCATACTGATGCTCGGTTTGAACTGCAGGAGTTTGTCTTGACCATGTCTACATGCCTAAATGCACTGAGTTTCCGCCATGTGATTGGCTGATTAGAAATTAAGTGTTAACGAGCAGTTGGACAGGTGTATCTAATAAAGTGGCTGGTGAGTGTATATCATTATATCATAAAACACTCAAACCACAACTGACCACTCTGTGCCACGTCATATATCATTATATCATATACCCCTCACACCACAATTGACCACACTATGCACTCCATATACATGTATGTCATATATACAACTCACACCACAACTGAACACACTGTGCCAGGTGTATAGCATGATCCCCCATTACTTCCTTATTATTCTCCCATATCCAATGCATACAGCCCTTCTAAAATCTACATTTTCCCTCAGATTTATAAACTTTAGCCCTCTCTTTATAAACAGCACCCAATAATATATAGCACAGATCCCGCAGTCAGTAATCCATGTAATATACACCCCCTCCCCCTTAGTAATCCATTAGACAGGATCCCCCCTTAGTAATCCATTAGGCAGGATCCCTCCTTAGTAATCTATTAGGCAATGTCCCCCCTTGGTAATTCATTAGAGAGGCCTCCCTTAGTAATTCATTGGGCAGGGCCCCTCTTATTAAATAATTAGGCAGCTTCCCACCTTCATAATTCATTAGGTGTCTCCACCCACTTGGTAATTTATTGTGTAGGGCCCCCTTAAAAATCCTCCCTCTCCTAGTTTATTTGTAGCCCAGGCAGCATACCAAACATAAAAAGAAATAAGTACTCACCTCCGGCACGCTCATCCTCCACGTACAGTATTTGGCTCTTCACCCACAGCTTCATAGCTTCATCTGGATGACACAGGAGTGTGATTTTGCCATCACTCTCCTGCATCTTAAAGATGCTGCATGGCAGGGGTATATATTATGAATAATCTCATGTGTATCTTATAGATGCACATGCAGGTGATTTCAGACTGAAATCCAGGACTCCAGCATCATTGGAGCTTTTTGGAACTCCAGCCCTGGGCCGAAACAATTGTGGGGTTCAGCATTGGTGCCCTAGGAGTGCCAACGATAATCTGGCCCTGCCCACCACAACAGGAAACACTATTGGAAGTCACCTAGCCAATCGCTAGCTGAAGAAGTGACCCCCTCCAAGCCACCCAATGTGTTTCCTGTGATGTTGAGAGATACCCAGGAAGTGCAGCACATTGGTAATCGGAAGCTCTACTACTATAGGGGAAGTACATTTTCATTATTTTACTGCCCCCACCCCCAGCAGCCTTAATGATCTTAATTTTACTTTGCTGGAAAACTTAGGTTTCAATTGTTGCTCTTAAAACTGACAACCTACTTTTTTTTACTAAATAGATCCAAAATTCTGCCATGTTAAATTTTTAATTGGGGTGTTCAATGTTTGCTAAAAAAGCAGTAAATGTGCGTAGACAAAAAAATTTAATTGTGGGGCCAGCAGGAGGTCCTCCAAAGATAATTCGGTCCTGTCTACTTATTCTCCCTCTTCCTACAGTCCCAAGTAACAAAGTAAGTATGAAAATATGACTGAAAGCAGCATCTTAAGTTGCTTGGAACTGCAGAAAGATTCATTGAGTCCTATTTGGTGTGCTGGGGTGAGGCCTGGGTGCCCACAGAAAGGGCTCTGAGTGCCGCCTCTGACCACTGTCCTAGATCAATGGGGAAATGAAAAGGCGAGTTCATATTTTTAGTCTGTTTTTTGTTTTAAAGACTTTTTTTTAAGTCTATTCCTTTGACTTAATTTTTATAGATAGTAGAACTTTGTTTTCCTGAAACAGAGCTCTAAATTGCCTGCATATTCAGATAAAGACAATAGATTTAAAACAGAATATAGCCCAAACTATACACAATAAATACTATTTGCAGTAAGTATATGCTCCCCCTATTGGTGGCCGTAGGTAACTAGCATTTTCCATTTTACCCTGTTTGTAAACACCATATTTAACAATCTGTTTAACAAATGTAGCTTTAGCCCGGGTAAAAATATAGTTGCCATAAGCCCTCCTGTTGGCACTGATGCTGGAGCTACTGCGCATGCACAGAGATCAGATGGAGCAGTGAACAGTGGGAGTAGTGTGAAGAGCACATCATGAACGTGCAGGTAGGGAGGGATCGCAGTGACTAGTGGGACTTGGAGGAGCCTTTCCCCCCACTGCCGGGTGAGGCTACTCCATGCTCAGGTAATCTCTATGGAAAATCTACATATTAGGTAGATAAAGTTTATCTTAGTTTAGAAAGAATTATAGGATTCGGTAAAGATACATTAGGGCAGTGGTGGCTAACCTATGGCACAAGTGGGCACTCGGCCATCACCAGAGATGACTCCAGGTATCTTCCTAAAGTCCCAGACAGCCCAGGACTTGCTGTGCACAGAGCTATTTTAAAGTGACAGTGCTACCTGGGACTACTGGAGGGGTGGGAAGGTGTGGACATATCTGGATTATCATTGTAGCTCCTGCTCCAGCCCTGGCAATTCTTCCTGTTTATGGGACCCTGGAGGGAAGCTACAATGATCATCCAAATTTCTTCTATTTTCTGCTTTATTGATGTCCTCAAGGTGCTGAAAAGAATGAAATCTGTGACTAATTACACTTTTGTGTTGGCACTTTGCAATAAATAAGTGGGTTTTGGTTGTAGTTTGGGCACTCGGTCTCTAAAAGGTTCGCCATCACTGCATTAGGGTATAGTTGGTGAATAGGAACCTACCATTAGATACACCTTAAAGGGGGTTTCCCACATAACAAGTTAGGTCCTATCCGCGCTCGGCAATCTCCGTCAGCTCCATAGGGCTGAATTTAGCAGAACAGTCATCGCAGCTGTCTGCTCCATTACTCCATTACAGAGGTACTTGGGAGCCCATCTGACCCCTCGTGATCTATGGGGGTCTCACCACAGACTCCCAACGATCAGATTTGGATAGTGCCTAACTTGTTTTGTGGGAAGAAACACCTTTAATAGGTAGATTTTTGATGGTAAGTTTCCTTTAAATACTCGTATACAGTGGATAATCATTTTTTGGAATAAGTAGAGTATCAGAAGTGAATCATGGATGTTTCTTACACATAAGGGAACATTTACTTACCCAGTCCCTTCGCAATCCCTGATCGGGAATTTCCAATGAGGATGAAGTCTTCCGCGATTCACCAATATCATGCGCCCGATTTCCTGCATGTGTCGCTTCCCCGCTCAGGTTCACCTTCTTCTTCCCAGTGTATGTAAGTGCATTGTCTTGCGACACAATTTAAATGTGAAATCCCACCGTTTGTCCAAATCATGCCCCCTGATTTGTGTTGCATGAAAGCCGCGGTGATTATGCCAAAATCCGATCACGTGCGCCAAAATCCGAAAATCACTGGGAAACCCAAAGGAAATGCGGTCCGTGGACCCTTAGTAAATGTGCCCCACAGTGTTTTTGGAAGTAGACAAATGGGCTTTGAACGTTCTTTCCAAATACTATAAGTTTTTTATGTGCTTTCTGTTTTTTCCAAGAGTCTTCCACATGTATTTTGCTGAAGAAAATGCAGGAAGATTCAAATACATATGGAATTTAGTGAGGCCATGCAGTGAGTACACATGTGGCAACTTTTAAAGGATTAGAATCATACTAATATCTTATAGGCAGGGCCAGCGCAAGTACTGTACGTAGGGAATCCATAGGGGTGAGGGGAGCTGTATCTAGTGAATCCATAGGGGGTGAGAGGGGCTTTATACAAAATACCCATGAGGGGGCTGTTTAGTATGATAAACTAGGGAATATTTTAGGGAACCGGAGACTGTTTTAGTTTTGAATTTTTAATGCTACCATGTGAGTTCACTGTAAAGGGGCCAACTCTGTCGCCCAGGGGCCTACTGAAACCTGGAGCCGACCCTGCTTATAGGTGTCTTTACAAGTACTTATTGGCATGTTCCTTTTTAATTAAATAAATATTGTTGATGTCTGTCTCTTATTTGGCTCATGTTCAGTTTTGTGATTTACTCAATTTTGTGAGTTACTCAAGTTTGCATATCAAGTTTGCATGTCTGAAGAATGATTTTGGCTGTTGTGATGTATTGTGTATATTGTCCTGTGAATAAATAGTATGTTTAAATAATGGAAATATGTAATGGGATTAATACATATTGAATACTGAAAGAGCCACTGGCCTGGAACAGTTTACTATTATTATGTCTGTAATAACAGATAACTTGGTTGCGTTGGGTGTATTATGTCTCTGATAAAGAAACTTTACATGTTAATGCAACCACAAAATTCAATAACAGGGGGCACATGTATCATTTGTTTTCCTTTGGAATTAAGCATGGGGTCATCTGTACTTAGGTTTGCACCTAAAAGTCTCTCATTTGCATCTAAAAAGTTGCAAAGAAAACATCTGTTTTGAAAACATAAACTCCAACAGACACAACATGCACCTAAAAAGTCCCCCCCCCAAAAAAAACTGAAAAACGCAAAATAAAGATACATTTCTCCCAAGGCATACCTAACTATACACATTTCACAAAAGTACTCAGCAAAACAAGGTGAATGGGGTTGTAAGGATGGATTTTTATTTTACAACGTGACTTACATTATGTGGGTTTCTTGTGTATGTTACAAAAACAATGATCAAATATAGTAAACACAAACCATTTTAATAATGTTGGAATCAGCAAGTAGGAAATATTATCTGTGATTGCTGTAATCTCAGATTGGACCCTTGCATGTCACTACAATGAGACTGTTGGTGTCATTGTCAGAACATGGCGTGGGCCCTAGAACTCACTGTTCCAGTGTAAGCCTTTAACTTTGCTTTCCTACTGTCCTGAAGGATCTATATGCTTAATCATAAGAAGCTAGAGAAACCTCAGAGCACTGTCTCTATAAAAAGTAGCCATAGCTTTCATCCACAAGGGACAGAAGAGGTATTTTTTATTAGTGACTGATTGGACAGGAACAGGTTAAGATAGCCTTTCCTATTCTAATGGATATTGTGTACATTTTAGTTGAGGATTAAAACTATGATTAAAAAGCATTGCCCTTAATCAAAAATTATCCCTTTCCATGGCTGCAATGTTAAAAAATAAGTTTGTAAACTATATTACTACTTGAGTCCAGTGAAGCCGTGCATATTCATAATTTACTTTGCCCTGCCTCCTAGTTCCTGATTTGAAAGTGTTACAGAACTGCTGCTATGTGGAACATTGAGTTAGAACTCAGTTACATCATTGGCCACTTCATGTAAGGAGACCAGGTTGCTATGATCTATGATCCTGTTACATTTGCAGTCTACCTCAAGTATGTATCTGATCACATGAAATCACAGCAGCCTCCATGGAGGATGGGAAGGAGTAGAAGTCCACAGAGGCATGCTGTAACCATGCCATGATTCTGCCATGTGATCAGATATATGCATGGCGTATAGTTTGCTAATGTTAGAAGGCTACCAGAACTGTGATGATGTCACCCAGGTCACATGACATGCTGAGAAGAAAGTGTAGATGGGAGGAGTCAGCTTAGCAGGACACGCACTCTCTGATGCCAGGTAATTTAAGATAATGTTGATTTATGAGGATTTAAGGCAAAAATTTTTAGATAAAAGAAGGGTGTCAGTTAATAGGGCTCTAGGGAACCTGTCACTAGCTGTATTTGTGAAAATGTGGTGGCAGGTTCCCTTTAAATTTACTCACCAGATTCTACCAGATTAAATTACCAGCCCCCTCAAGTAGGGTATGAAATATCCTTCCTAAAATGTACTGTGTGTGTAATTTGTGTGTGTAGGGGGCAAGATAAATTTACCAATATACACATCTATTAAAAGTTCTGCTCTGCTTTCTTCATATATAAATTGAAGCCTCCTTTTGTTTTCCTCATTAGCCATAACATGGCCGCTGATGGAGGGTCATGTGATCTCTAATTATCCATGATCAATCGCCCTGTCAGGACCAGTTGGAGGATCATGTGATCTCTAACTGTCAAGGAACAATCGCCTCCCTTCCAGGACCTTGATCTTATATTCATAAATACTATCATAAGCTGGGGCAGGGGGAGTGTTCATGGACAAAACTTCATAAACAAAAAAGTCATGTTGTTATACAGGCAGTTTTTAAGTCTTCCACAGAAAAGCTTGGTAAAAATGCTCTGCCTGCAGCATGATGTGAAAAAAATGCAACACATGGTTAATGCAAAGGCACCTATTAAATTACGTTTTCAAATTTTATTTTGTCTGGATTGCATTGTCTTCCTGCAAAATAAAAAAAAAGAGACCTGCCACAAAAAAACCTGCCATGTTGAAATAAAATTATAATAACACCCTGATATGAAACTAGTAGTGAATCTCTATGGTTTCAATTCTTATTTGTTGTTTGGACTTAGCTCAAAATCCAAACAGGTTAATGATTCATAATTATCAGCTTCAGTTTGCAGTACATAATGGTACTGACTCCCAGCAGATATGCTGAGATATTCCGCTTGTATATTAACTCGGTACCTTCTTTCCAGCCAATTGAATGGCACTGTAAATTATGTTTATTCGATAATGTCAGTGGCTGTGAGGAAATCATGTTAGACAATTTGCAATGTACCAGATAATTTTCTAAATACATAATTGTTCTTGCTTCATATTAGGAACTGAGTCATTCGGAAAGACATGAAACGTAACCTGCTGATGTCCAGTAACCTGTATTTCTGGATTCAGATGTGAGACACCTTAATTTCCAGATGAATGTTCTAATATACATTATGTAATGAATGCAAGTATATTTATTTTTTTGCAGGAAAAATATTTTAAAAACCTGAGTACTTTGTTTTAAAGACACTAGTTCAGTGATGACTAACCCTTTAGAGCCTGAGTGCCAAAGCCACTTATTTATTGCAAAGTGCCAGCACAGCAATTTAAGCAGTAATTTATTTCTCCTTGTTCTTTGACAACTTTCAATCGTTCAGCCTCCTGAAGACACCAACGCAATTGAAAGGAGGAAGGCAGAATCTCCTATCATTTTAGGAGATTCTGTACGCAGATACTTTGAGTCCTGTCTTGTGAACTTCATGCTGGGGTGCTGCCCACAGAGAGGGCTCCGAGTGCCGCCTCTGGCACCAGTGCCATAGGTTAGCCACCTCTGCACTAGTTCATTGTACAGTAATATTTCAATATGGAGATGTCACAATGATTGATGAATTTCCACTCTGCCACATTAGATATTTCTACACTTGAGAGTTGTCAGATTTCTCACAAACTTGGTTTTAGACAGTACATCTGATCTACTGAGCGTGAATTATTCTTATTATTATCTTACTGGTCTTGGATCTTGTCACAGTCATGTGAGCAATGTACAATATATGGGTACTTTTCCTTATTTCAAAGAACAATCCCTTTGAAAGTTTTTTTGTTGGAAATATAGGAATATGTAAACTGAGTATTGGCCAACAGTAAAATAATGTATAGTAAAATCCCCTTGAGCTCAATCTCTCCATTGCTTTAGATATATGCGTAGATGGCAAAGAAATGAAGACTGGTGTGGCTTACTGAGTCATAATTATACAAGAAGACACCTCACAAAGAGATTGCCCAACAAGCTGTAAAGTCACTTAGTGATTATACAATCCCTAACTGAAGTAAGAACAGAGAGAGTCTAATCAAGGGGTTGGTGAAAGAGAGTGGTTATCTTGTGGCCTTGGAAATTCTCATACCTAGGCCTTAGGTTGTAAAGGTGTCCTATTCTATCTTAAAAGAAACAGGTTAACCTATTTAGTTTTTTATGGTCTAAGCACATACAGTATTGACATTTTTTTCATTTTCATTTTCCAGTCCAAAAAGTAAATACTTTTGGGTTTCCTAGTAATGATGCCGTAAGAGGGTTTGTTTTTGCAAATTGTCCTTTCCAATGGCACCATTTCTGGGTACAAATGTTCGTATTATTTTATCATTATCTCCAGCCCATGTTTCTTTTCTATTCATTTTACTTTATCCTGGTATGATATGAAACTATGAATATACAATTTTATTACCCAAAACTGGGTTTAATATGCCACGATGCAAGCTGCTTGTATGAGGGACCCTCCCTACGCAAAGGCTTTAGAGGACATATGGAAAGCGACTGACTTAGCACTCATGTTTCTCAAAAATGTGGGTCTAGATTTCTTTATATAAGGTTCTCCATTCAACTAATACACCCTTACAGAATGACATAATTTTATAATATAGTTCACAAATAAGACAGCAATTCTTTTTCCAAATAATATCCTCAGGGCTAGATCTGATTTTGTTTTTGTTTAATCAGTATTTTCCACATGTACTGTTTTGAGGAGGTGGCTAAAGATTATAATGTAGAGTAAAAATATTTACGGTCACCATATTTTACCCCAATAAACTACAAGCCCCATCTGGTAGGGTATAAAATGTCCTTTCTAGAATTGTAGAGTCATCTTTGTCTGAGAGGAGTCATGCTTAGAGCCTACTGGCAGAGACTATAGCTGAAATCCCCAGGCCGGAGCCGCGTTATAGATCCAACTGAGATACGCCAGCGGGAGGGAATATTAAGACAGTCTTAATAAATTCCTCCCTGTGTCTTCTCATTTTCTACCCTATTCGTAGAATATTTAGGTTAACTTCAAATAAAAAGTGAAAATGGCAAGATTCATTATGGGATAGTATTTATTCTAAATACATAGAGGCTCCATAGAGACTTTTCATATATTTTGATCATTTTTGAAACAATGCAGAAGTAATACATGCATATTTTTGTTTCGAACTATATCGAACTGCCTTCTGCAGGGGAACACATCCTTACCTCTATACTCTGCATATGCCCTTCTTAAATCCCATAAAAGCACATGATCATCAGTTGCTGAATTTACAGAGCAACACCTCAGAGGTGACTAACATTTCAGTATGATGGGTAGATATTGCTTTATCTACAGTGTTGTTTAAAAGATCAAAGTACTCTTTGGTTTATGAGCAAGATAAACCATCATGTGTACTGTTGTACTATACAGTATACAGCATACTATCATTTTGTGACTTCTTTACTTTAGAGCTCAATATGGCTTAGTTTGTAAACCCAGCAGAAGAGTTAAGTTACTTTAACTGTTCTTAAGAATGCCATTTATAGAACAGAAAACTGTCAGCTGGCAATGATTTTGATTGTACCCATAAGATTTCTTCTTAACCCACAGAGCCTCTCAATTCTTCTGCATATCTTTACTGGGCAACATGTTTTTCATTATGTGGGACCAATTGAGAGGGAAGTCATATGTGGGAAAACAGATTGTATAGTAAGGAATATGAATGTGGACTATTTGATATTCTTGAAAAACACTTCCCCCATAAAACAATCCTTTGAGAAACATGAAGTTATCTCCTATGGGACATTTGCTGACCCTAAAGACTTTATATTAGCAATGTTCGAATTTTTTCCTGGAAAGCCATTTATCTCAAATGAAAAGTCCCTCTTAAAGATTGGAGCCTCCTTTGTTGTATTTCTCAGAATTACAGCAGTAAACTCACATGTGTTTGATATGAACATTCTGTCCAATCTGTAGGTGAATTGATATATATAGTATTGTTGGAAAATATTGTGTATAGCTTAACTAATGCTGTACTTAGGCGCCCACTGGAAGATCTCACTCAGTGATTGTTTTACCTTTATGCACACAGATACAACTGTCAATCAGTAAGTACTACTACCTACCATGTAAGGAACAGCTGGAAAATTAAAAAAAAAGGTATTGTTGGCATGTACGGGCAAATTATACAACCTTTGTAAACTCATTTTGGGTTAAGGGGTCCACCTTATCCCAAAATGAGCTTATATAGGTTGTTTCACACTTTCCTGAAAATTTTAATATAATGCTATTCAGCTTTTCCTGTTCTATAGAATTCTGCCCTAAAGGGAATCCATCACCATGATTTTCCAGCTGTTCCTTACATTCCATGCAAATTACCGGATACTGTCATTGACCAATCAGATGACACTGATTTATTTAAATAGTATCTCATTCAATACATTCAATACAATGAAGAAGGAACTGTTTCCTTCTCCAGCCCTAGTATAGGGACCAAACAGTTACCACCCCTGTATATTACTTTGATGTATGAATGTTGGCTTTCATATTCCCACCAATCAAAATATTAATGACTAAAGAAGAGCGGACCTGGTGGTCAGATTCAGGTTTAGCTGCCAAACAGTCAATATGACAAATTAATGCCCCTAGCAACTAGCCATGGTTCTGATTGTCCAGGTCTCCAGGTCAGATGGTCGAAAGCTGAACCCAAACACAACCGTTGGGTTCGATCGTGTTCTTTATTGCCACATCCTAGTAGTTAATTTGATTGAAAAAACCCTACCAACCTCATTGTACATCATTTCAGCTATTTGTTAGGGGTTAAGTTAAACCAATTAAAGGGTAATTTACACTTGACAGTTTAATCAACATAATTATAAGTGATCAGTGTTCATAAAGGTGATCATGTGATAACCAATAGTATATTGTCATACTATATCTAGGGATTACACCAAAAAGTGAGCAATATTAATTATTGGAGATCTGTAAAATTATATTTTTACGTATGTTGTATAACTGTGAAAAATGCATTTACACTCTAGTATTGAAGCTGGATTTGGAGCATTCTGGTGCACTCCCATGTGAGATCTCATCACTGAGAACACCATCTTTCTCCTGTAAAACTGCTGTAGTATTCACACAGAACCTGCTACAGAAATCACTCCTAGCAGAGGAGGGGTCGTGCTTGCAATGAAAAATAAATTCTATGTAATATGTAATACACTATATATACCTCTCTCTATACCCATACTAGCATTTGCTATGAACGTTGCCCCTCATTCCTAAGACTATGGCGCCTTCACCCCTGCTCCTTTAGATAAGCCTTCCTCTGCCTCAGTTCTGTACACTATGACCACCTTGTATTCTCGACTCCTATATTATCTTGTACTCCTGTAAACTCTGAACACCCCATGCCCCTCTTTAAAATGCTATAAGCACAAAACATTTGTGTTGACCTCCAATATAGTGTGCCCTCCACCGTGTTTCCACACCTAGATTACCACCTTTTGTGCTCACACTAGTAGACTTTGGCACTATTCCTAAAGACTACACCAGCTGTACCCCACTTTTTTATGCTATGAACTCTCTGTTCCTAACTTTGATATACAGACGGTCCTGACTAACAGATGACCCCTAGTTACAGACGGACCCCTCTGCCCACTGTGACCTCTAGTGCAGCTCTCTAGATGCTTTACTATAGTCCCAGACTGCACTGATCAGCTGTAGGGTGTCTGTAATGAAGCTTTATTGGTAATCCTTGGTCCCATTACAGCAAAAGATGTTGAAAATCCAATTGTACTGCCCTTTTAATAAAGAAGGTATGATACAATTGCTTGTTGTCTAAGATTAAAAACAAACAATATGTTGTGTGTAAGTTTATCATTCACTTCTGGTGACTATCATTACCCCCCCCCCCCTCCCAGGTACTTCATGTCCATGAGTTTTGCCCTTTAGCACTTGTGATAATGACTGCAGCTGCAGATTTTATGAGAAGGGTATGATATGTTCAGATATTTACTTTCGGTTAGCTTTATCAATAAGGTGCAGTGGTTACATATTAAAGTAATGGAAATATACAAACCCATCAAGGTCTTCCTTCCCTGCCTAAACCCACTGCTCCCCTGTACAATATCTTTTTATTGTTGCCAATGTAGTTTACTGAAGCTGTGGCATATGATTACCTATGTTGGCTGTTAAATTGGTTGCTTATACAACATGTTCTTCAATTAGCAAATGGTTTTTATAACAACCATGTTTACACAATATTATTCTTGGATAAAGTTGCATTGTGGTTTAACAGGGAACATAGTGACAAGCAATTACTACTTATTATTTTCATGTAAATCAAACCTATAAACCACAGTTTGTCTAGACATTGTGTATAGGACATATTGCTGGATTCATTACTTCATTATTATGCTGCATTATATTCATTGTAGCTTTAGGCTGTATTCACATGCTCTGGTTATGTGATGTTCTCTCCACTGCAATTATGCATTATCATGCAATACAGCATTAAATTTTACAATTTTAAGGGCATGCACCTACAAAATCAACTCCTACCCTCTTCTATATTTTTTCATATAAAGACAAAGTACTTCCTATAGTAATAGTTCTAGTTACATGTGTCTTAAAAACAAGATTATGTTTCTCAATAATGAGATCGATTCATTTTTATTATATTCATTCAATGGATGAACAATACAAATATTTGGTGAATGCTTTATATATGCAGAAAATTTCATTTACATTTAATAAATACATTAAATCTGAAAATAATGTTTTCTTTAAAAATTCTGTTTCTTAACTCATATCCTATCATTTTAATTATGTTACAATAGATCATTTATTTTACTGGCAGACTTATTCATTGTGGCAAACTGGCATCCTATTGTTTTGTAGTGGTTAGATTTTGCGGTAACCTAATGGGCATTTTCCAAGAAATGATTTCAACCATACAGTAGTCACCAAACAGTAAGCATAAAACTTTTTATCAGAGATTTCAGGTTTAAATGTAACAACGCAGGGCAAACTGTTAGGATCAGACTTTGTAACAAGGAAGTTTTGTTGTACAGTATAAAAGTTGATTATAAGTCATGAAAGAAATTAGTAGTTGTTGGAATATTAAAGATAAGGAACTTGTTCTTAGACTCTGACACTGATCACGGACCAGTCCATATAAAAAATATGTATAAAAATGGTAAAACATCACAAAATGAAAAAGAAGCATATCACTTACCTGTGCTGGCAGCTAGAAAGTAAATAGATTTCCTCACTCCTCGAAAACTCAGGGAAGCTGTATACTTTTCTTACACTCAACACCTCTTCTTCCTTTTCACCATGATGATCCCCTGTGTTTGGTTTCTGAATTTCAGTATAAAATCAGATGTAGTTGTTATCCACTAGAGTTAGTTCATCGCCATATTGAAACTATAACGTGATCCTGTTTTTCTGGCTCAACCACTCCTTGTTCAGGTGTACTGTGACTTTTTTTTTGTTCTTTATTAATCTCTCTCCTCCTCCTTCACTCCTGTCCACTGTGTATTCTGTAAATCAGTAGCTGCAGACAGACGGCTGATTCTACTCCCACCTCCCTCTGGGTAATTGCCATGAAGCACAGACCCACCCCATGCTTCTTACAGTGTCATTGCTAAACTGTGATGAATTTTACTAAAAGTTATGGCGTTTACGTGCTCTACTCCGTAGACAGCAGAAGATATTTTTAAACACAAGAACTAGAGAAGTAGAATAGGTGAGCTCATAAATTGCTGCTTTGTTCCCAGAAGACTGTGATCGTTGTGTGATCTTTTTCATTCAGCAGAATTCCATTCTGGAAGTTGAACAAGCCACTCTTCTGTTTCTCAATAAATATAAAAGTAAACTTATAAGAATCCAAGATTTTAAAGATAGTGGGCAAGTTGTGCAGCAGTCTGTAAGTAAATATGCAAGTACCGTATGTAGTTCTTAAAATTAAATACATCTTACAGTCACACGTTTATGGTATATATGGGAGAAATGTGGATAAAAACAGAGATTTTTTTTAAATATTTAGAAAAAAAACGTGGATAAAAACAGAGATTTTTTTTAAATATTTAGAACAATATTTTCAACATACTACTTAACTAATGACTGCATATACACTCACCGGCCACTTTATTAGGTACACCTGTCCAACTGCTCGTTAACACTTAATTTCTAATCAGCCAATCACATGGCGGCAACTCAGTGCATTTAGGCATGTAGACAATCTCCTGCAGTTCAAACCGAGCATCAGTATGGGGAAGAAAGGTGATTTGAGTGCCTTTGAACGTGGCATGGTTGTTGGTGCCAGAAGGACTGGTCTGAGTATTTCAGAAACTGCTGATCTACTGGGATTATCATGCACAACCATCTCTAGGGTTTACAGAGAATGGTCCGAAAAAGAAAAAACATCCAGTGAGCGGCAGTTCTGTGGGCGGTAATGCCTTGTTGATGTCAGAGGTCAGAGGAGAATGGGCAGACTGGTTCGAGCTGATAGAAAGGAAACAGTGACTCAAATCGCCACCCGTTACAACCAAGGTAGGCAGAAGAGCATCTCTGAATGCACAGTACATCGAACTATGAGGCAGATGGGCTACAGCAGCGGGAAGACCACACGGGGTGCCACTCCTTTCAGCTAAGAACAGGAAACTGAGGCTACAATTTGCACAAGCTCATCGAAATTGGACAGTAGAAGATTGGAAAAACGTTGCCTGGTCTGATGAGTCTCTATTTCTGCTGCGACATTCGGATGGTAGGGTCAGAATTTGGCGTCAACAACATGAAAGCATGGATCCATCCTGCCTTGTATCAACGGTTCAGGCTGGTGGTGTCATGGTGTATTATTTTCTTGGCACTCTTTGGGCCCCTTGGTACCAATTGAGCATCGTTGCAACGCCACAGCCTACCTGAGTATTGTTGCTGACCATGTCCATCCCTTTATGACCACAATGTACCCAACATCTGATGGCTACTTTCAGCAGGATAATGCGCCATGTCATAAAGCTGGAATCATCTCAGACTGGTTTCTTGAACATGACAATGAGTTCACTGTACTCAAATGGCCTCCACAGTCACCAGATCTCAATCCAATAGAGCATCTTTGGGATGTGGTGGAACGGGAGACATGGATGTGCAGCCGACAAATCTGCGGCAACTGTGTGATGCCATCATGTCAATATGGACCAAAATCTCTGAGGAATACTTCCAGCACCTTGTTGAATCTATGCCACGAAGAATTGAGGCAGTTCTGAAGGCAAAAGGGGGTCCAACCCGTTACTAGCATGGTGTACCTAATAAAGTGGCCGGTGAGTGTATATGTTTACATGGGGGGTTAGGCCAATAAACTCATTTTATTACATGATACAATTCCTTTTCTAAACTGTTCTTAATAGTTTATTTCAACATAATTACAAAAATACAGCACTGAGTGAACTCTGAAGAATGTACACTAAAATGTTTTAAAAGAGAAAAATCTACATTTTAGGCTCAGCCACTAAAGGCTTCTAATAGATAAGGGAGAACCAGTTGACTAAAAGTTCTTTGTATTTTATACCTGTGTTAGGTGTATGTTGATAATTTTTTTGGCTGAGCTATAAAGCCACTACCTTAAAGACATTTTAGGGGACACAAGCAGCAGGTCCACAAATTAGGTTGGATTCAAATTACGTTATTTACCATGTGTTGTATAAATATGTCAAGAGGATTCCGATGTATCCTTACAACATATGGCACAGACGCGTGCCACAGAATGGGTTTGGTAGTTACAAAAGTTGGTCAAATTACCAAGGGCTAGGGGTGGGGCTAGCGTGGTGGAAGTTACAGCTAACCCTAAAAATCATGAAGCTGGTAGACACAGAAGATTCAAGCATATTTGCTGCTGGAGGAGATAATTATATACTGCCCCCCACTGCAGTAGCTTCCCTCTGTGATTGACTACAGATTCTGAAAATTATTGGTGGCATCTAGTACCTACAGCATGTGCAGCGCACCAATCAATTATATATACAGCACCCCCTCATTAGTTAATATAACCCCCCCCCCCCCCCCCAAAAAAAAAAAAAACATTTGGGTCGAGATGCCTGCCCAGGACTGATTATATACTTCTATGCATTATGCAGTCCTAATGTTCTTATCTTCTATGCATGTCGTAGACTTATGTTTTCGTTAAATTACATTTGACCTCTCTCATAATATTTTCTATGTGATGGCGCTGACCATGATCGGTGTTAGGTTTATTGTTGTTTCCATCTGGGATCCCCTCCAGGTGGTTTATGGTGCACATCCATCAATTTTTTTCCCCTTACAATAGAACTGCACTCTGCTGAGCTGCTTCAGAACCCCCAATAGGCCCATAACGGATTTGTCCGCAGTTCTTTCTGAGTGGATTGCTCTGATCTTACTTTTAGACCCCGCAATAGGTCTTTACCTCTTGCTATTCTTCTTTACTTCTTAGTTTCCTACCTTTTCTATTTTCTTTGTTGGTGCTTTATGCACCCTCTTTGGCTCTAAACTGCCTCTTTTCCCTTCCCACCCGATTTTGTGCCCCTTCAACACCATGTCAGATCTCATTGTCACATCATTTAATGTTGTAAAGGGCTTTATGCCCCAGTTAAGAGGTCAAATCCAAACTGAAAAAGTAATCGCTACTTACAACAATATTTCTTATGAATCAAATAAATTTTATTAATCAGTTTGTCACAAAAGAATATTCATCAACATACAAAAAAGGGTAGTTATAAAGTGGGAACACATTAGTTAAAAGCACTTCACTTTTTTATTCACGTGTGTCACTGAGCACCTCCCTCTCACATTTTCGCTTCACTTTTTAATCCACATCCCATGTATAATTTGCACAGTCACTTTAGACCACGTATATGTGGTCCTACTACAAAACGTCATTCTATTGTTCTCCATGTCATATTTACCATGTATGTTCTCATGTACCGTATATACTCGAGTATAAGCCGACCCGAGAATAAGCCGAGACCCCTAATTTTACCATCAAAAACTGGGAAAACCTATTGACTCGAGTATAAGCCGAGGGTGGGCAATGCATTAATCACAGACCCCCCCAGTATGTATACAGCACTGCCCCCAGTAGTATACAGCACTGCCCCAGTAGTATACAGCACTGCCCCCAGTAGTATACAGCACTGCCCCCAGTAGTATACAGCACTGCCCCCAGTAGTATACAGCACTGCCCCCAGTAGTATACAGCACTGCCCCCAGTAGTATACAGCACTGCCCCCAGTAGTATACAGCCAGACCAGCAGTAAAAGAAAATAATAAACTTATATACTCACCCTCCGGTGGCCCCGACCTGCAGCGCTGCTCCCCCGATGTCCGCGCGGGTCCTCTTCTGGCTTCGGTGCCCGTCTTCTTTTTTCACTAACTTCGTGCCGGGCGCTGCCATTGTTCTCCCCTGGACGGCGCCTAGTATGACGCGCCGCTGCTGACGTCATACTAGGCGCCTCGCCTGGAGGAAAAACATGGTGGCGCCCGGCACGAAGTTAGTGAAGACAGAAGACGGCCGCGGGAGCCAGAAGAGGACCCGTGCGGACATCGGGGGAGCAGCGCTGCAGGTCGGGGCCACCGGAGGGTGAGTATATAAGTTTATTATTTTTTTAAGATTTTTTATGACTGTATGACTCGTGTATAAGCCGAGGGGACGTTTTTCAGCACATTTTTTGTGCTGAAAAACTCAGCATATACACGAGTATATACGGTACTTTATATTAGTGTGTTTTTATAATATCACGTTTTTGATATTTACACATAAAGCATCATTTTTATGGTCCTTTTGTATACATTGATACTTACTTGCATAATTTGCACAGATATGTTGAACCACTATGGTGGCTCTATTGTATTACGCCACTCTATTGTTTTTGTGATATCATTCTACATGTATTATGTAAGTTACGTATATTTATGATGATTGTAATTTATATCACATTGGATATTATGGTTCGATATGGATGTATTTTTAAGGTCTCTGTACGTATTAATTTTTAATCACAGGGATTCATATTTTTATATTTATTAATTTCTCTATGCTTGTGGATATATATGAAATTGATATGTTGTAATCCACATTTATATGGCTAATTTATGAGAGGCTCCCTACAATGGGATTATTATACAGAGTAGTGGGTAGTTATAAAGTGGGAACACATTAGTTAAAAGCACTTCACTTTTTTATTCACGTGTGTCACTGAGCACCTCCCTCTCACATTTTCGCTTCACTTTTTAATCCACATCCCATGTATAATTTGCACAGTCACTTTAGACCACGTATATGTGGTCCTACTACAAAACGTCATTCTATTGTTCTCCATGTCATATTTACCATGTATGTTCTCATGTACCGTATATACTCGAGTATAAGCCGACCCGAGAATAAGCCGAGACCCCTAATTTTACCATCAAAAACTGGGAAAACCTATTGACTCGAGTATAAGCCGAGGGTGGGCAATGCATTAATCACAGACCCCCCCAGTATGTATACAGCACTGCCCCCAGTAGTATACAGCACTGCCCCCAGTAGTATACAGCACAGCCCCCAGTAGTATACAGCACTGCCCCCAGTAGTATACAGCACTGCCCCCAGTAGTATACAGCCAGACCAGCAGTAAAAGAAAATAATAAACTTATATACTCACCCTCCGGTGGCCCCGACCTGCAGCGCTGCTCCCCCTGATGTCCGCGCGGGTCCTCTTCTGGCTTCGGCGCCCGTCTTCTTTCTTCACTAACTTCGTGCCGGGCGCTGACATTGTTCTCCCCTGGACGGCGCCTAGTATGACGCGCCGCTGCTGACGTCATACTAGGCGCCTCGCCTGGAGGAAAAACATGGTGGCGCCCGGCACGAAGTTAGTGAAGACAGAAGACGGCGCGGGAGCCAGAAGAGGACCCGTGCGGACATCGGGGGAGCAGCGCTGCAGGTCGGGGCCACCGGAGGGTGAGTATATAAGTTTATTATTTTTTTAAGATTTTTTATGACTGTATGACTCGTGTATAAGCCGAGGGGACGTTTTTCAGCACATTTTTTGTGCTGAAAAACTCAGCATATACACGAGTATATACGGTACTTTATATTAGTGTGTTTTTATAATATCACGTTTTTGATATTTACACATAAAGCATCATTTTTATGGTCCTTTTGTATACATTGATACTTACTTGCATAATTTGCACAGATATGTTGAACCACTATGGTGGCTCTATTGTATTACGCCACTCTATTGTTTTTGTGATATCATTCTACATGTATTATGTAAGTTACGTATATTTATGATGATTGTAATTTATATCACATTGGATATTATGGTTCGATATGGATGTATTTTTAAGGTCTCTGTACGTATTAATTTTTAATCACAGGGATTCATATTTTTAAATTTATTAATTTCTCTATGCTTGTGGATATATATGAAATTGATATGTTGTAATCCACATTTATATGGCTAATTTATGAGAGGCTCCCTACAATGGGATTATTATACAGAGTAGTGGTCCCTATATAGTTCTTCTTTTTACCTTATGCACCTTTATTCTACTTTTATCGGCACATGCGCGATTGCCTCTCACTGTCAGCAATACAGAGGCTGTTCTCGCGATAGCCGGCACTTTCTCTGGAATCCCGCACATGCGCAGTGCTGTTCCCTACCGTGGACCACGCACGCGCGGCACAAATATGCTCCATACTCTCGCAATTTCCGGGGGTTGGCATCCTTGGCCGCGCGCATGCTCAATGCAATTGTATCCACGGTCGAGACCGCCACATATGTGCAATCAGTTGCCAGGTATCTTAACCCTTCTTCCGTTGTCGTCACCCCACCAGGTACTCCCCTTCTCAATTATTCCTCAATCCTCATTGGCTGATAGTGATATATTACCCATAACCCACTCTTCCTTGACACTCCCCTTGAGAATGCCAGTTGGCGAAACACATGTCGGGGCTGCACTGTGTACACCACCTATCCCGGTATGATAATGACCTTTGGTACTCACTGAGTTAGCATATTCTATAGCTGAGGCTTGTACTCGATTATGCTTTGGTCTAAGTGATTGTATGGATCCCATACCAAGTTTTTTTTTCCTTGGTGTTCTGCTTTTGTCTTATGTGGCTGTGCGTTATCCAGTTGACAACGGGGACACTGAGAGGTGGGCGGAGGTTAAACCTATGCAACAGTTCTATGCGAGGGTTCTATGCACTCTATAGATAAGAAATAGCTGACTCACTGGGTGATAGCTTTGGTACCATGTCTAACATATCATTCCACTGTTCTTTGGTTATTGCGCCTAAATCATTTTCCCATTTTGGTTTAGATGGGAACCGGAGACCATCCATATGCTTGCCTAGTAACCATGAGTACAAGAATGATATCATCCCTGATGTTTCCTGTCGTTTGGCAATATGTGTTAATAAAATACTACTGGTTATTAGTACATTTCCTTCCCCAAATTGTGCTGTTAATGCATGTCGTAATTGCAGATACTGGTAAAAAGATCTATTACCTAAATCAAACTCATCCTTCAGCTTCTCGAACGTTTTTAGCTGACCATCATGAAATATCTGGGTGATTGTAACTAAACCTTTCTGTTCCCATGGGAAGAAGCCCTCTAGTTGGAATAGTTCTGGTACATTGACATTGCGCCGTCTGGGGCAATATTATCGGACCTAGTCCTGTGAGCTCCTTAAACGTGATCCAGACGCGTCTCAGCAGGTGAAATGTGGGCAGGGTAACATTATGGATCTTGGTAAATCCAGCCTCTACAGCATACAGTGGGATCGGAAATTTAGACCACTGATAAATTAACCCACCAGCTTTCCCCATTTTATCACTCTGTACCCATCCTTTAAAATGTTGTAACTGGGACGCAATGAAATATAGCCAGGGGTTAGGAAGGGCCAGACCCCCTGCCCATTTAGACCTTCGCAGATATTCATATTTTATGCGAGCAACGCCCTTTTTCCATACCAAGAAGCGGAATAAACCCAAGATTCTGCAGAAGTATGATTTGGGGATCCATATTGGGGAGTTATGTAGAACATAAAGCATCAAGGATCATTTTTAGTAAGTTACCTCTACCAAGTGATGACATGGGGAGCTTACACCATGAGTTTATTTTCCTTTCAAATCGAGAGAGCAAGGGAGTCAGGTTGTCAGCAATGTAATCTTTAGGGGATGTGGTGACTTGTATGCCGAGATATTAGAATTTTCTCACCATTTGTATCTCTCCCGTATAGTGATGGTGGTCCGGAGCCTGCGTTTCAAGGGGTATAATAACTGATTTCTCCCAGTTTATGCGGAGACCAGAGTAATCACCAAATTCCCGAATCACATACATTGCACCTTCCACAGAGTCATTGGTATCCCCCAGATATAACAATAGGTCTTCCGCATAGAGGGACACTCTTTCCTTCCTCCCCTGACCTGGGAATCCTCGGATGGCTGTGGTAGTGCGTAGACATGCTAGGGGCTCCACTGCCTGGGCAAACAGGAGGAGCGATAGCGGGCAGCCCTGTCGAGTCCCCCTTCCTAGGAGGAAGGGTTCTGACAGGCCCCCATTTATACGTAATCTTGTTCTAGGTTCTTTATACAGCAATTGGACCGACTTCATAAAGCGAGGGCCGATATCCACCATACCCATGACGGCCCACAGGTACTCCCACTAGATGCTATCAAAAGCCTTCGCAGCATCAAGTGAGAGCACCGCTCCGCCATCCCCCCCCCCCCCCCCCCGCTAGTTGGGCTTGCATATTAAGATATAGGCGACATATGTTTTGCGCCGTTGATCTGCCAGGCATGAAACCTGCCTCATCCTCGTGTATCAGGTGAGTGGCCACCCCAGCTAAACGGATAGCCATGGCTTATGCAATTATTTTAATGTCTGTGGATAGTAGAGATGTGGGCCGGTATGATTCCGGAAGGGTGGGATTTTTGTCAGGCTTGAGCAGGAGATATGAATTTCACTAGTAACCCCCTTCTAGACACTTCAACGGGGCACTGTAATCTAACCTACTCCCAGATCAATAAAATGGGAAAGGGGCTACAGTTATGCGATGCTTGGAGACTTTCTCACCCTGACTCCATGGACTATAGATTTTTCTCAACCTCTAAACTCCTACCACAGGATAGATTATATATTGGCACACCATAGCCCTCTCTCAGTTGTGGTTAATTCTATGATTGGCCTATCACCTCCCTCTGACCCTGCCCCGGAATTCACCACCTTTAGGATTCTCCCAGCCAGCCAGAGGGAGTACACATGGCGTCTCAAATCCCTTCTCCAGGATGCAGTGTGTCTTTCATTAAGGAGACCTCCTTTTTGTTTGCCAGAGACCTGCTTCTGACTCCTCATCGCTCCCAATACTATGGGAAAGGCTCCCTCAGAAGGGTTCTGATGAAGCATGGTTCCAGGCAACCTTGCCTTTCCCAATATCGGGTATGTAGAAAATATATAGTTTGCTGGTTACACTGTACTATTTGACATTACTCTGGGGTTTATACGTTATAGGTTCTATAACCATGGACATTGACAAATATCACAATTGGTGATATTAAGAAGGGGAAAACATCTCTGAAATAGACCAGTGAATAGTCACATTGAGCCACGGCGCAGATCTATCACAAGGCTAAACATTATACGATCAAATGCCTATTAAAGGGGTATTCCCATTTCAGTTAATTAATGTCATTTGCATGGTAAAAAAATACATTATTTTTCAGTATACTTTCTATATCTATTTTTTAGATCTCTGCTTGTTGTCATTCTATAGGAAGCTTCACTGTTTACTTCCAGTGAACAGAAAGATACCTTCATCCCCCATAGAGAGGAAAAATAGATGTACAAATTTGAACTGATCTACCCAAGGTATTAAATGACCAGCTGCTGTTCAAGTTTTATCTAATTGGGACTTGGATACATCTCAAGGGTTCCCGTTCAACTTATAGGCCTTCAGAAGTCGGTGGGACGACTTCTCTGGGGCCGGTCTGGGACTGGTGGGGCCCGTCTAAAAATAATAATATGTACCCTTTCCGATGCTCACCCGGAGCTCCGCTACTTGATGCAATCCAGCCTGCAGTGACACCTCCGTGCACACTGGTTGCGCACAGACTATGACATCGATAACATGTACCCTTTCCGATGCTCACCCGGAGCTCCGCTACATGATGCATTCTGGCCTGCAGTGACACCTCTGTGCACACCGGTTGCTCATAGACTATGACATCGGCTAGCGGCTGACGTCATAGTCTGTGCAAAGCCGGCATGCAAGAAGCTGTCACTGCAGACCGGATTGCATCATGTAGCAGAGCTCTGGGTGAGCATCGGAAAGGATACATGGTTATTATTTTTAGACCGGCCCACCAGTCCCAGACTGGCCCCAGAGAAGTCGTCCCACCGACTTCTGAAGGCCTATAACTTGAACAGGGACCTTTGAGATGTATCCAAGTCCCAATTAGATAAAACTTGAACAGCAGCTGGTCATGTAATACCTTGGGTAGATCAGGTCCAAACTGTACATCTATTGTTCCTCTCTATGGGGGAGGAACTTGATGCCAACCGGACTGCATCAAGTAGCAGAGCTGGGGGGGGGGCGTTGGAAAGGTGAGTACATGGTTTATTATTTTTATGTGCTTGGCAGGGGACTGGCTATATACTGGATTACTGACTGACTATATACAGGGGACTGATTGACTATATACTGGGGGGACTGACTGGCTATATATAGGGGACTAGCTGGCAGTGTTATATGGCATAGTAGTAGTAGTAATAATAGTAGTTATATTCTTGTACATAGGGGGCAGTATTATAGCAGCTATATTCTTGTACGTAGAGAGCAGTATTATTGTAGTTCTATTCATGTATATAGGGGGCAGTATTATAATAGTTCTATTCTTGTACAGTGGGTACTATTATAGTAGTTCTATTCTTGTACTTAGGGGCGGTATTATAGTAGTTATATTCTTGTACATAGGGGGCGGTATTATAGTAGTTATATTCTTGTACATAAAATTCAGTATTGTAGTAGTTATATTCTTGTACATAGGAGGCAGTATTATAGTAGTTATATTCTTGTACATAGGGGGCAGTATTATAGTAGTTACCATATATACTCGAGTATAAGCCTAGTTTTTCAGCACAAAAAGATGTGCTGAAAACCCAAACTCGGCTTATACTCGAGTCAAAAAATATATCAAAACTTACCTTTCTGGCTTCCCCCGCTGCTGGCTATATACTGGGGCAGGGGGCTAGCTATATACTGGGGGATATGGGCTGGCAGGCTATATACTGTGGGGCAGGTACTGGCTATACACTATAAAGCAGGGTCAGGCAGGCTATATAATGGGGAGGCTGTGACCTATGCATTTCCCACCCTTGGCTTCTACTCGAATCAATAGGTTTTCCCAGGTTTTGTGGTAATATTAAGGGTCTCGGCTTATACATGGGTTGGCTTATACTCAAGTATATATGGTATATTCTTGTACAAGTATTATAGTATTATATTCTTATACATAAAATGCAGTATGATAATATATTTTACTTTAGGGGCAGAATTATAGTAGTTACATTCTTGTTTATCAGAGAATGTATTGTAGTAGTTTTTTTTGAATATTGTGGGAGATTTGGCCCAGTAGAGACCGTGGTAGCGGGGTGCTGTGATGCAGTTCACGACAGTGACACCAAAGTACAGTCCAAAACAGGTCTAGCCTGTGTTTATTTCAGCAGGAAAAATAAAAAAGCCTTTACATTCAGGCATCAAAACAAAATAATATCCTACCCGTCAGGGTGCTAACTAAACAATGGTTCTCTGACTCACCACTAACAAAATCACTTGGCTGCTCCAGGCACAGAGGTCAAGGCTGCGTGCTCTCCAGCCTCCTTCCAGAGAGACCACACTTTCAGCTCTGCTCAGCGGCTTTATGCAAAACTGATTAGGCTGATCCCATCACCTGTGTCCAAGGTGCTGGACAACACAACCTCAGCACTAAGGCCCCTTCTCCACTGGCGTTTTTCACGCGCGAGTTCTGCGCGTGCATTTGACGCTCAGAACTCGCATTGCACTCTGTCCCATTGTATTCAATGGGTCTTTCTCCATTTGCGTGGTTTTCAACGCGCGTGCTTGCGTTCGTTTGCACGCGCGTCAAAATCGCAGCATGCTCTATTTTTGCGTTTCACGCGCGTTTTTCACGCACCATTCAAGTCTATGGGGACGTATCAAAAACGCATTGCACTCGCAAACATTGCAAGTGCAATGCGAGTGCAATGCGTTTTAAACGTAAGGGTTGCTAGGTGACCAGTATAACAGTATTTCCCCTGCTCGCGAACGATCATTTAATTTAAAAAACACAATGAAGAACAGTGAAGAATAGAATAAAAACAGTGAACACAGTGAACACAGTGAACACAGTGAACACAGGATCATTTAAGATAAAAACACAGTGCAGAACACAGTGCAGAATAGATTACAGATGTTCGGCACATCTGCTTACTTGTCGGGAGATACGCGCGGAGCGGTGCGAACAAAATAGCATGTGAAGAACAATATATATGTGTGAAGAAGACATTGCAGATGTATGGAAACATCTGCAATGTGTTCTTTACACACATATATATTGTTCTTCACATGCTATTTTGTTCGCACCGCTCCGCGCGTATCTCCCGACAAGTAAGCAGATGTGCCGAACATCTGTAATCTATTCTGCACTGTGTTCTGCACTGTGTTTTTATCTTAAATGATCCTGTGTTCACTGTGTTCACTGTGTTCACTGTTTTTATTCTATTCTTCACTGTTCTTCACATCTGCTAACTTGTCGGGAGATAATATACGCGCGCGGAACAGTGAAGAATAGATCGCAGATGTTTGCAACTTATCAGAAGACATTATTTTTCAATTAAATAAAACATTTTATTCCCGAACCTTGGTCCCTTTGAAAAAGTCCCATTGACTTAAAAAAACGCGCGTGAAAAACGCACCGAAAACGCAAAAAAACGCGAACAAAAATGAAACAAAAACGCAGCAAAAACGTCAGTTTTTCACGCATTGCACCCTGACGTGAAACGCAACGCTAGTGTGCAAGAGGCCTAAGGCCTTGCATAATAGCAAAACCTAGGGGAAACATACCGCCCATCCACAGTTAACCCCTTCAGTGTCTCACAATATATAAGGCGGTATTAAGATGTTTTCTTCTAAAAAAGAAGCTTTATTCTTGTACAAGGGAGGCAGTATAAATCTCTTTCTCTGCGCTGTACATCTTGATTTAGACCATCTATTAAGTTTGTGTGGAGAATGGGGACCCTTTTACAGTTTTTTCCAGGGGCACTTTAAATTCCTAGTCCGCCCCTGCTGTTCACAGATTGGGCAGCCACAGCTAGCACAAAGCATATTCCACCTACATGCTGTTCCTAAAAGCGCAGGCACGTGTGATGCAGATAGGTAAGAGGGACTATGAGAGTCTCGTTGCCCAACCATCTCAGAAGGCAGGAGAGAGGCGTTCCAACAGACAGGGAAGACTCCTTAATAGCTTTTTAGTGTGCATCATGATTGCGTTCACCACTAGTATCAATGCAGGGACCTATGTGCTATCTGAAAAAACAGAAGAATTCTATGAAACCCCTGTGGATAAATAAAATATCCAGAGACAAGTAGGGTCAAGTAGTTAGAAGGGCAGCACCAAAGAGGATATATTGCAGATAGGTGCACAGATATTACCACTACCCCTTCACTATTAGTTAATTTCCTTCATCCTATATATAATTGCATAGAATAGGTGAATGCTATAGGGCAGTGGTGGCGAACCTATGGCACGGGTGCCAGAGGTGGCACTCAGAGCCCTTTCTGTGGGCACTCAGGCCTTCACCCCAGGACAAAGTTCACCAAACAGGACAAAACCCACAGATTCTTCCTGCAGTCCCAGGCAACTTAAGAAATGCTCCCTTGAGCACTATTTTAAAGCAACACTTCATTGACTGTTGGGAAAAATGAGCAGGTTTTGACAGAAGAACTTTGAAGGTCCTCCTGCTTGACCCACAATTCATCCTGTACAGAGAGACCCTGGAAAGAACCACAATGATAGACTGAATTTACCCTCTTTCTTTCAACTGTATTAGTGGCCTCAGGGGGATGGAACTGATTGAAAGACATTGAAAAACAGGTAGCAATAAGTTACTGTTAAAATGCCATGTTGGCACTTTACGGTAAATAAGTGGATTTTGGTTGTTGCTTTGGCACCCTGTCTCTAAAAGGTTGCCATCACTGCAATAGGGAATGACATTATTTTAAGTTATAACACAGTTTGTGCTGTTTGTGATTACTTTGTAGTGTGTACACCTTGTATCTAAACTTAAAAACGAATGATTCAGATACCTGAGCCAAATTTGGGAATATATACAGAATACCAATGAAGTACCAGAGGAATGCAAAAACTACACTCTAACAGTACTATAGTTGCTTCACCATATTCCGCTATTAAGTGGGATAGCACAAAAATGTTTCTCTATTAATGAATGTTAATGCAAGCTATAGTGAATGTCGGTAGCAATAAGGTGGTTACCTGGTTCCTGTGGTTGCGGCTGTTTGTCAGTTTGCGGCGTTCGTCAGGAGGAAGTACCCTCCGAAACGAGTAGGAAACTGTGTCCTCTTGGACTTACCGTAGTTTTTGGTGACGTCACCATACGAAGATCTGCCGGAACCAAGTGTAGAGGTATAGCCACCGGCCGGGGCTTTCCTCCACGGGTCCCAACCAACGCAGACATCAGTGAACTATTAAAACTCAGCAAACATATTCAGAGTATCGGATTATCATTCCATTGAAGAGAAACTCAGAACGCCGCAGACTGACAAACAGCCGCAACCACAGGAACCAGGTAACCACCTTATTGCTACCGACATTCACTATAGCTTGCATTAACATTCATTAATAGAGAAACATTTTTGTGCTATCCCACTTAATAGTGGAATATGGTGAAGCAACTATGGTACTGTTAGAGTGTAGTTTTTGCATTCCTCTGGTACTTCATTGGTATTCTGTATATATTCCCAAATTTGGCGCAGGTATCTGAATCATTCGTTTTTAAGTTTAGATACAAGGTGTACACACTACAAAGTAATCACAAACAGCACAAACTGTGTTATAACTTAAAATAATGTCATTCCCTATTGCAGTGATGGCGAACCTTTTAGAGACAGGGTGCCAAAGCAACAACCAAAATCCACTTATTTACCGTAAAGTGCCAACATGGCATTTTAACAGTAACTTATTGCTACCTGTTTTTCAATGTCTTTCACATTCACATTCATTAATAGAGAAAGATTTTTGTGCTATCCCACTTGATAGTGGAATATGGTGAAGCAACTATAGTACTGTTAGAGTGTAGTTTTTGCGTTCCTCTGGTACTTCATTGGTATTCTGTATATATTCCCAAATTTGGCGCAGGTATCTGAATCATTCGTTTTTATGCTTTCGTGGCCCCCCTTTTTGTGGTAACCACTTGGTAGTTTGGGTGCAGGTCACCTCTCTAAAGACACCAGCGACATTAATCACACTCATTAAAGGCTCCTAACCTAGTGCGCCAATCAAAATATATATTATCTTGTATCTAAACTGTTAGGAGCACAGACATACATAATGTATGTTTTACGTGTACAGCTGCATAATAGCCCTGCACAGTATTACTGGTACTGTAAGTACAACCTGGCATTACTACATTACTACTTATACATGTTATTGTAAAAAGTTATACTCTCCATGAAATAACAATTCTGGATTATCTTCTCTTAGTGTTGTTCTTTCCCTCTGCAATTCCTCCAAGACATCTATGAGTTGAAAGCTCCCTAACCAAAGGAACATGTCCCTACATAGTCTGCCACTTTCAGAGCTGAAGGGGCAGTATTACAGTGCATCTTCACATATCTCCAAAACTAAACAACAAGTTGTCAGTAAAATCATGAGTTTCAATAAGCAATAACAGCAGAACTACATAAAGTAAAACTATCATTTCAAAATTTTTTGAGGGGTGATATACATTTATTTTACTAAACAATGCATCCCAAGGTAAACAAATGGTGTTTTAGTCAGACATTATAAATGTCTTACTGCTCTGACATCAATCAGTCAAAAAAAACTACTGTGACCTCAGTCCAAAAAGTTACAGGGAATTCATCATGTTAAACAATCATCCTGTTTTTTGTCATCTAAACCACTGTGACATCACAATTTTGTTTCATTGTGGAAAGTGTGAGACACTGAAAGGGTTAACTGTGGATGGGCGATATGTTCCCCCTGGGATTTCCTATTATACAAGGCATTAAGGTGGAGGTTGTGTATGTCCATCTGCAAACACTGTAAATCCAGAAAGTATGACTCGAACAAGCTTTTTATTGGAGCAGTTGTTTAAAACTCTCCTGGGCCGGGTTTATATGAAATGGATTTGCAGGCTGGTAGTGGGGCGGTCCATTCCACCTCCCTGTTAGACTAGGTCAGGTTTTGTGTTGTCCAGCATTTTGCACACATGGGGTGGTAGCAGCCTAATCAGGCATCATAAAGCTGCTGAGCATAGCAGCAGAGTGGCTGTGACAGAAAGGAAGCTGACAAGGTGTGCTATAACCCTAACAGGGCATGCTGTTGTCATGGTGCTTGGTATGGGGACCGGAGGGCTGGCAGGTCTCCAGCAGGTGGTGTGTGCAAGAAATATGGAGGGAGGGCTGATGTACTAGTTTCTCCCTGGGGCAACCACTGAGTGTCTGTAGGATGAATCCCTGGGTAATGGATGGGGAAGCCCATGGTGGTAAGCAGCCGTATCCAGGGATCAGACGGAGGCAACAGTAACTTACAGTTCTTTATTGAACTCCAAACAGAAGTCAACGGCCCAAACACAATTAAAGGAAACCTACCACATGAAATGGTAGGTGTAAGATGTAAATACCGAGCACTAAGGCATGTGCAACACCCCTGCCAACGTATAGGCAAGGTGGTAGTTGCAAATAGCACCCTCTCCATGTCACTATCTCTCTGCTGAGCCTGCACAACTCACCCAATAGATAATGCTAGGAGAAAATAGTGTAATTGCAGCTGTAGATTCTGCCTTGAAAGGCAACATTTAAATTGGTGTAAGTAGTTATCCATTTATGTTGCTGTATTGTTAGCTTGTTATTGGAGAGTTCCTACCACCTGCCCAGGGGGAGTATAAAACCCCTGTGCAGTGGGAGCACATGGTCTTATCCTAAGGAGAGAGTGTGTGTGTAGCCTACCTTCAGTGCTTCCACAGATACCAATCCCAGGAAGTGAGCCAGGAGACTCTAACCCAGAGCAGCAGCTTCCACAATTCGGACACAGATCCACCTCCACTATCCCATCCTGCATCCACTATCAAGCTGGTGCAGCATTCCTGAGGACCCCTCTCCATGAACACTCCAGTAACCAGAATCCGATGTTAAAGGAAACCTACCACATTAAATGGTAGGTGTAAGATGCAAATACCGAGCACCAGCTCAGGGTGAGCTGGTGCCGGAGCTTATACTGTATCGCAGTTTAAACACTTTTTTAATCTTTACAGCTGAAGCAGCTTCGGCGCACCATGTCGCGCGACTGTGCGTGCATCTACATAGGAAGTGAAGGAGAGCCGGTGACGTCACGCGCGCACAGTCGCGCGCATGGTGTGCCAAAGCTGCCCCTTGTCCCTGTAGTTAGCCAGCCAGCCCCAGCCCCTGTAGTTAGCCAGCCAGCCAGCCAGCCCCCCGCCCCTGTAGTCAGCCAGCCAGCCCCCGCCCCTGTAGTCAGCCAGCCAGCCCCCCCGCCCCTGTAGTCAGCCAGCCAGCCCCCCGCCCCTGTAGTTAGCTAGCTAGCCCTCTGCCCCTGTAGTTAGCTAGCCAGCCAGCCCCTGCCCCTGTAGTTAGCCAGCCAGCCCCCCGCCCCTGTAGTTAGCCAGCCAGCCCCCCCCCCTGTATTTAGCCAGCCAGCCCTCTGCTCCTGTAGTTAGCTTGCCAGCTAGCCCCCTGCCCCTGTAGTGAGCCAGCCCGTTTGCCCAGGTCAAAACTCACATTTCCGACGCCCTTCCTGCTTGCCTTTCCTCAGTGGCAGATCATGTGTGATGCTCCCTATGCACAAGCTGTTGACGTTAGCTTACACACACAATATGATCACAGCGGCAGCTGACATTATAGTCTGCGCAGCCGATGCGCACTGACCTGCTGCTGCCAGACCAAAGAAGAAAAGACATGCGAGGGCACCGGAAAGGTGAGTTTTGTTCTTGACTCCCATATATCAGAGTTTGAGTTTTTCAGCACATTTTTTGTGCAGAAAAACTTGGCTTTTACTCAAGTAAATATATGGTATTAACTATTGCTATTATTTGTAGCAGTATGTATAAAGCCACAAATACTTTGCTAAAAGCTCTTTATTTTCTTACTAAGTTATACAGAGCAGCATGTTTTCCATCTTAATGAATGACAGTATTTTCGAGTTTACTGTGTAAGATGGCTTACTCCAAAAATCCCGGTATTTGGCCGTTATAGATTTTGTTGCTTTCAATTTTTCTCATCATCAAGGCTAGTTTCATTTGAGGCATGTGCATGGGGAATAAAAGGGATATGTCTCAAGTCATTGATATATATTATTGATATGTTTGTACGGTACACAATATTATAGTGGCAATTATTTATTCATAACATAGTGGATTGCATTGAGAACAATAAAACATGAAAATTATCAATGGAAATCAAAATGAATAACCCTTGGGGGGTTAGTGAAGGATGTTACATGCAGCAGAACATTCTGTATTGCATCTCCATGCAGACTTTCTTCCATGAAGAACAAGTGACTCTGACAAAAGCCAACGGCCCTATAAGGCTATAAGCAGGACCACCCTGGACTCACTAAAATGATCCTTAAATATTCAACTCTATTCAATTGTATGGTGCGGGTATAATTGATAAGCACAGCACCGCTGCTTCTGTGTCTGCTAATAGGTTGTGCAACTGACGTCATTGTGCGACCTGTGTAATGAGAGGAGTGTCGTCAAGCACAGACACAGACCCTACGAGCTGTGCTGTGCGGGTGCGGACAGGAGACAGCACTGAAGATAACATGGAGGAGGCGTGGTGGGTGTGGCGCCGTCAGCTTGTTAAATAATTTGATTGTTTTATACCTGGGAATTTCTTGGGTAACTTATTAAAAAATATTAATAATTGGTGTGGGGCGAGTTGGCACTGGTTCAGTAGGGAGCTCACTATTCATAATTAAAACAACTATAGATTTTAATTGGGAGGGCCCTAATTTCTCAAATACAGACTAAAGGGAGCAGAATTGTCATGGTATGCACCTGCTGGAAGAAAACATGGCCGTGTCCATGACAGAAAACAGAAGAGCCGCGGGGAAGAAAGAAGACGGGACTCGCCGCTATCGGGGAGCCGCGTGGAGCATCGGGCCGCCGGAGGGTGAGTATGTAAGTTTTTTTTTAAGTGCTCGTAATAGACTCGTGTATAAGCCGAGGGGACGTTTTTCAGCACATTTATTGTGCTGAAAAACTCGGCTTATACACGAGTATATACGGTAAGTGGGCAGTATCTCTATTGTTATTAATTGAACAGGGACACTAATGTCTCTAATTACAATTGGAGGCACTGTCTGGGCAGCACTGTCACTGCAAGTATGTATTATCAGGGTGCAGCAGTGAAGCCTATAATTGTAAATAGCTCCTAAATGTCAATTTAGCAAAATATAAAAAATGTTATAAAAAGTGATCAAAAGGTCATACAATCCTTAAATTGGTATCAAAGAAAACCTCAGCTCACCCCGCAAAATATCCTAACACAGCTCTGTACACCGAAGTATGAAAAAGTTATTACTGATGGAGAATGCCGAAACAAAGCAATTATTTTTTGTACAGAAGGTTTACATTTTTTTAAAGGGGTTTTCCCATGAAAGAAAATTCTCAAATCTCAATCTCCTAATGATGTTTACACAATAAAGATTATTTTAACCCCTTAATTTACAGTTTTATTGCTGTTTTAGCTCCTTTAAGTCCTTAGGATGGTCAGTGCTAAATTACAGGGTGTGGACGGGGTCTTTCTGAGCAGACATGTAGTTATGTAAGCTGAAAATGTGCTTAGATTATTGAGGTTCATATACACTTTCATTTAGCTTCTGAACATTGTACTAGTATCTGACACATAGAAAGAGATAAGACAGATCTCTCTGCTCTCCCTCCCCAGACAAAGAACTTATTTGCCTGTAGCTTGCAGCTTTCTCTCTCCTCACAATGTGTTGTTTGGTAGCAGGAAATTATTGAGCACCTGCGTCTGTGAGTGAGCTCAGTCCTGGACTGCAGTGGGGTGGGGCTAGAGTGCAAAGAAAGACAGAAATCTCAGCTGCACGGCATCACACAGAAATCCAAGATGGCTTCCCCGACCCTAAGTCAGGAGTTACAGGGTTGTGTCTGAAATTGTGTACACCAGGACTGATAGAGAATATTGCAGCAAAGGCTTACAGGTAACACCCTACCCTGCTAGCAGCGATCATGGGTGTTAACCTGTACATCGCCGCCTTCAAAAAAATGCCGGCGAATGGGTGCCATCTTAGCGAGGATCGAGGACTGTAGTATGGCAGTATATGGTAGGATCGATCAGACAACCTAGGGTTACAATTCCCTACGGGATCTGAAAAATAGTAAAAATACAAAAAATAGTTTAAAAAAATTATGATAAAAAAAACAAAAAATTCTAATCACCCCCCTTTCCCTAGAACTGATATAAATATAAATAAACAGTAAAAATCATAAACATGTATTGCGCATCCTAAAATGCCCGATCTATCAAAATATAATAACACTTTGGTCTCTGCACTGCCAATGTTAAAGGGGTTGTCCGAGTTCTTTAAAAAAAGCTAAAAGTGGCCGGGACACGGCTGCTTAAAAAAAATAAAGATGTACTTACCTCCCGGTGCCCTCCCGTATCCAGCGCTGCTGTCGCTCCGGTCCGGGCGCCATGTAAACAAACATGGCCGCCGGAGCAGCGCTGGATTCAGCTTCCGTCCGGCCGTGGCCGGGTGCGCCTATCCGCCTACAGCATTGTGTATGGGGGCCGGAAGGTTGTCGGGTCCGGCCGGAACTGAGTCCAGCGCTGCTCCGGGTTACGGGAGGGCACCGGGAGGTAAGTACATCTTTATTTTTTTTAAGCAGCCCTGTCCCGGCCACTTTTAGCTTTTTTTTAAAGAACTCGGACAACCCCTTTAAATGGCTTGACACATAGGAGTCCAAGTTGAGTAAACATTGGCGGGCTGATGGTACACTTTGCGCTACAGAATGTCAGGGCTAGATAACCTACTAGTTTGAAAAATGCAAGATAGAATGAATAATGTTCTATAATAAATTCATTGGGTGGCATTTATCATGATTTGTATGCCAGTTTTTTGGCGACTCTCTCACAAGACACAGAGTGGGATGGGCATGTCCAGGCCCAATGCATTAATTAAAGCCTGCGCCATGTTCTAGCGCAACTCTACAGCAGGCAGGGCCTGGCATAGAAGCTTGTGCACTTGGATAAATTCTGAGTATATCTGACTCGACATATGCAGTGAGGCATAGATCAAAAGCTGACCTGATGACTTACCCTATTTAATGGGCCCTTTCTTTGAATATTGTACCCGCATAGATTTGTTTGGAAATTGTGTTCAGTTATATGTTCTAACAAAAGACATGTCTACTGTTTGCAGTCTATTATTTACATAGGAAGTAAATACTTTGTAACATTATAGTATAAGTACATTATGTTTGATAAAGAAACCTTGGACTCAAATAATTAAAGGCATTATATTACAATCGGGACAATACTGCTATTGTGAAATAGGGAGGAAGTTCCCATGGCATGCATAAAAGGCATGAAGATTAAATTCCACTCAGAGGGAATCCCAGTGACTTGTGGTTATGCGCAATATTTAAAATAATAACTGTTTTGCTTACAAACATTCAAACACGACACATTTGCGTTATTCTATTAAATTATTTCACATTCTTTTCACATGAAGCAGAGTTTGCTGCTTTTATTTTTTAATTTTGGCTGAAAAGAAGTTGTAGGAGTTCAATAGTATCATAGTTACAAAGTAAATTCTTTAAGTCCTCTGATATCCCAATGTAACATACCATTTCAACGCTCTCTTTTATCTCCTAAATCACTAACAATAAGTTTCTGTTGTTGCTTACCATATCAAAGATACAGTGTAGCTTATAGGAGCACCATATATGTAGCTTATAGGAGCACACTTATAGGAGTGTGGGCCTATCTAAAGACATTTTGAAGCGGAGAAGGAGAGACATAAGTAGACAGCGCCAGCTATTCACTAAAGTCTGGCTCTCTTTTTATTGCATCCTGTGCTGAAATGCTCTTTTCTTTTTGATAATTTGCACATTCCTAAATAAACCACCATCCAGCCTCAGACCATGCCCTCTAAAATAATACAAACCTGAGGGAAAAAAACCTAGAATATAGAACAGTACCCCAAAATAAGTACAGACTGCAGCAAGAAAACTTACTTTAAAATTAATATTGAGACATCGGAACAGACTATTAAAGGGATATTTCCACAATGGCAAAATTCTTAAATATACTCAGGATGGGAAAATAACACATTCTTTTATTTCACAGATATATGTCTAATCTGTTTCTATCAGTTATAATGTGGTATATTTTGGTTGTCCTTGGATATAACCATAAATTCAGTCCTGACTATGGTCTGGCTGGTCTTCCTGTCCGGTCAGATTACTCTCACATAAACATGTATCTCCTGTACTGCAGGAGCAGGGGGTAGGGGCAGGAGGCAGGGAGCAGCACAGTCAGCTCAGCAGCGTACACAGGAGTGCAGGTCTAAAGATAAGATAAGCAAAATGATGGGGGGGGGGGTAGCAGTGCTGAGTTTGTGTCAGATATTAGTAGAAACTTCAGAAACCACATAAAAGTGTAGCTAGACTCTGTACCCTAATAATCTAAGCACATTGTCAGCACACAGCACCATGTGCACAAGCATAGATTCAGAGAGTTAGCAGTGATAGGAGCAAAAGCAGAAATAAAACTGCAAAATAAGGGGTTTAAATTGCAAAGTAGGCCATTAAAAGTTATCACTATCATGTTAGCATCACTAGGGAATTAAGATTTGAGAACTTCCTTTCATGAACAAATTCCTTTAAGCACCATGATGTTGGGGAACATCATGATGAGCTTGCACACCATGACAGAGCCCATGCGATCCGTGCAGGAGGCCGGCTGTATATGACAACAGAGACTCTGCACTAACAAACATTGTGAAACAGGACTGCAGCATCCATAGGGTTAACTCACCTCTCCCCTCCGGGCATCACTTTCCCCTCCCTACTGAGGTTCAGGAGGGATGCCGATCGCCCCCATGGCAACCATTTAATTGCTTGTTCTGGTCCTAGAGTGGCAAAATACAAAAGTGTAAGAAAAAGTAAAAAAAAGAAAATGTTTCAAGAAAAATTTAAGGCACAATAAAGTCTCCTAAATGGACCATATATTATAAAACCCTCAGGCTACAAAAAATGGGAAAATCACTACACAAGCCACACATACTAGGAATTGCTGCATCTGAAACAAATTTGTATAATCAATTTAAAAAATATATTGTTTAGATATATGTTACTCCGATGCAAAATCAAGAGCTTTTTCCAAATGAGTTTTACACTGCAAAACAAGTCAAACAGTTAAGTAAAAAAGCTTTATAGAATTTTATTTTTTTGCATAAAGTCACCCAAAAATCTTAATAGTACCCAACGGGATATTGTGACCTCAAATATAAATGTTACAGCGTTCCTTATGTTTTCAAAATGGGGCTACGCTTTAGAGATTTTTGCTGCCCGGGGCTCAGCAAATGTGATATAGTACCTGAAATTTGTTCCAGTAAAATCTCTCTTTCAAAATCCAATAGACGTTCCTTCCGAACCCTGCGGAGCGCCCATACAGCAGTTACAGAACATGTGTGGGATTTTACTGCATTCTACAGAAATTGCATAACAAACTATGGGTTGCTATTTTCTTCTTTAACCCCTTCTAAAAATAACCATTTAACCCTAAAATAACCCTTGATATATTCTCTGAGTGGTGTAGTTTCCAAAACATGGTCATCTGAGTGGGTTGCCATTGTTCCAGTACTCAACTCAGGAACTTTTTTAATGCATAATGGCACCTGAAAGCAATGTCATTAAAATCTCACTTACAAAAACTCAATGGCCCTCCTTCCTTTCTGTGCCCTGCTGTGGACCCACCCCTAAAGTAGTTTACATTCACATGTGGAGTATTGCTTAATCTGAGATGTTTTTTCTCATTTTGTCCTGCATGGACATGTAAATTTTAGAGCTAAATAATAATTTTATTGTCAAAATTAAAAAATTCCAAATAGAGCCTCCATTTTGTTTGTGAGATGCTTAATGGGCAAACAAACTTACCAAAGGCTGTTAAATAGTTTGAGGGGTAGAGATTTAAAAATGATATGATTAGTGGGAGGTTTCTAATAACTAGAAGTTTTAAAACCTCTATAAATATGTATAGGCCATGACACAAGGACAACAGACTTACTGAGAGAGAAAAATATGACAACAAATCCAGAAAATCACATGGACCAGGATGGGAAGGCTGAATGTGCAATAGGTAAGGAGCTTGGTTTGAAGAAATCAACTGTGGAAGCAAAAATGAGAAAATAGAAGACATACAAGACCACTAATTTTGACCCCACTGGGTGAGATCTTGCATGGAGCCCTGATTAAGGGAGATTATCACAAGAATGGTCATACAAGAAAGTCGTGTCCCCTACTTAAGTCAATACATATCCAGGCTTGTCTGAAGTTTGCTACAGAGCTGTTGGCAGTTCCAGAAGAGTAATGGGTGAATGTCATAAGGTCAGATGAAAAAACAAGTGGAACTGTTTGGTAGAAGCACAACATGTTGTGTTTGGATGAAAGTGAATGAGTTGTATCCAAAGAACACCATACCTACTGTGAAGCATGGCGGTTTCTCTGCAAAGGGACCAGGGAGACTGATATGTGTACCTGAAAGAATGAAAGGGGGCATGTATCATGAAATTTTGAGTGAAAACCTCCTTTCATCAGCAAGGGCATTGAAGATGAAACCTGGCTGGGTCTTTCAGCATGACAATGATCCCAAGCACACCGCCAGGGCAACAAATCAATTGCTTCGTAGGAAGCATTTGAAGGTCCTGGAGTGGCCTAGCCAGTCTCCATATCTAAAACCCTTTAAAAAAACCTTTGGGGGGAGTTGAAAGTCTGTGCTGCCTAGCGACAGCCCAAAAGCAGCACTGCTCAAGAGGAGATCTGCATGGAGAAAATATATATATTTTTTAGAAGTGCATAAAATGTCAACAAAAGTATATCTTAATAAAATAATGTGAAAATCAATTCATTAAACTAAAGCGTACTAAAGTTATAAACATGTATAATGAAAAATTGCAGATTTAAAAAATTTGGATATGTCCTAAAGGTGAAAATTAGCCCTTAACGGGTTAATTAACAGACAACATAAAATAAATTCATTTCATTCAATAAATTTCATTCATGGGAAATACAAACAAGTGGTGGTAGGGGTGACATGAAGAGATGAATTAAAGCGTGTGAGCAAAGCTTCATTCAACAGTATGGAATGGAGCAGCAGGGACCACTCTCCCTGTCTATAAATTCAATTGGTGAGAAAGGGAACCCCTTCTCTTGATCAGTGGGGGTCCATCAGTCAGGCCCCACTGCTTAGATTGTAATCTTCATCCTGTAAATAGGGGATAACAATTTAACTTTGCAGAACCCCATTAAGCACATGAGGGGTATAAAATTTGAAACCAAGAAGCAGCACACTAGCACCAGGAAGGGTGTTAAATAACCAGATACAGTATCTCATGGAACAGTGGTCACACCAATTAAGGTTAAAATTCTATAAAGGAAGAAGACTTCTTTAAAACACATTTGCATTTGAGGCACGGGACTTTTCCAGTGACATGAGAAGAAGTTCAAGGTTACAGGATGTACTTTAGGGTAGCTTTATTATGTAAAAAAAACCTTGCAAAACTTGTTGATGTTAAAAATGCATCCATTTTTAAAGTATTGAACACCTTCTAGACAATTCAATCCATGTGTCTCCTTAACTCCTACCTGCACCAGGACAGTATAGGACGTTATGGTGAGCGGTGTTTTAAAGCATACTATACTGTCCTAGAGATCGCACAAGCTCAGAAGCAGAGCCAAGCATATACTGATAGCTGGGCTCCAGCCGCAGCACCCAAGGTCTGTGTTTTCTACGTTTAACCCCTACTCTCTCTAATTTTTCCCCCCTGCATTGGTGCTTCAAAAGTAGGAAGGTACTGATGTATTGCCATGGTAGCTAGAGACTTGGTGAAGGCCCCCAGGCTGCAGTGCTAACCATATATCAGGTCCTGCCGGTGGAGGACAGCTAGTAAACAATGCAATATGATGGTATTGCAGTGTATAAAAGGTGTGATCAGGGTATTACACATTAGAGTCCCCTTCTGGGACAAAATAAATAAGTAATAAAAAGTTTTTTTTAAAAAAAAAGAAAAAGTAAACGTAAATAATAAAAAAATATACTAAAATCCCCCACATTTGATACATTGCTGTGTTTTTACCGCCCCAATCTATAAATATAATCTAATATTTAAAACATTTATGTGCCTTTTTGTCACATGGTTTTAAAAAATATGTTACAAAAGTAATTAAAAAGTCGCGCAAACCCCCAAAGGGTACCAAGGAAAATTACTAAGCTAATGGCGTAAAAAAGGCCCTGAAATAGCTCCTTCGATGAAAAAAAAAAAGTTAGGACTTTAGAAATATGGTGATGAAAAAACAAAATGACAATTTTAATACAGTAAAGTTTTTATTGTATAACACAAACAAAACAAAAGATATAAAATATATGTATAAATTAGGCATCTTCTGAATCATGCTTACTTGTAGAATAAAGATAAAATGTGCAACAGGTAAACAGTGCAAAATCTTTAATTTTATGATACACTCAAAAATTGTGTTTTTCTCTCTTCCTCTGACTAAAATAATTTATAAAATTGAAATCAATAAATTATAGGCACTACAAATTAACACCACCAACGGCACACATGGAAAAATAAAATGTTTTGGCTTTTAGAGTTCAATAGGAAAAAAAAAGGAAAAAGTGGCCACATCTTGAAAGGGTTAAATTTCATTTACTATAATGACAACACATTTATGCGTCGTGTCCACTGGTCATTTAAATCTCTCATTATGTTCGCAAAACCAACTATTGCTTGAGCTAAAAGTTTCAAGGAAATAGGCCAATTATGGTTGAGCTCTAAAGCCACACTTAAAAGGATATTAGTTTGCAATTTGACACCATATTAGATTTTTCCTGAAAATTACTCTACTTTGCTTAAATGTAAAATGGCACAGACACAGGATGTATCTAGCATCCATGAATTGTGACAAATTGGCCTACATTTATCAAAAGTAGTGCAAACTCTACTATGTGCAGTTTGCCTGTGGAGTGTGCAGAGTGCGCCAGATTCATCAAAACTCTTCAATAATCTGGCACCCCCTGCACAGCCCTGGAAGTGCGCACCTTTTTTTCTGGTGCACCTTGCGCATGCTACAGAGTTGTGGCGCAAACAGTAATAAATGTCGAACAGCGCCGCGGCAAAAAACTGGCACAGACACTTAAATAAATACATGTGCAAGGGGTTTGCACGTTCTTTTTAATGCAAAATCAGACAGAAAACTGGCACAAATGCTTTAATAAACATGGGACACCGTGTCCTCCACTGCACTAGTGAAGAAAGTATTCTGCAATGACACAGGTTTATCACTATATATGTAGCAGTACTCAACTCTACCCAAGTGGGAACTTCAAAGCAGGGGCGAATTAAGACTGCCATGGGCCCTGGGCTATATGAATATTATAGCCCCTACAAGTCCAGAATTCACTTCTTACATATGATACTAGAATTAGCTTCTTGGGGAATGGAGGATGCCTCTCTTTTGCCTGCTTTTAATATGTGGTTTAAGGACCTTTCGAGGACTTTCAAATGTCCTGAAATAGCTCTTATGTATATGTGTATTGTGAGCAGTAACAGACGTATGAGAATTTGAGAAAATGGGTGAAGATCCATCTCAGTTTAAAATTTGGTGGCTGGTATGGGTGGCTACGGGCCCATGGCTGCCACCGAAACCAGTTACATTACAATCTGCTTTAAAGTGTGTGTATAAAATTACTGAAATGTGATTGAAAAAATGATGCTGTTATGACTGCATTAATAAAAGAAAATGTTTTAGTATATTTTTTATGGTTTCCATAATATCTGCAAGTGAAGGTCTCTGTTTCATGATCATGCCGTTCTTAAAAAATATTCGTAGTCTGCAGAGAAATCTCTATTTTATTGACATGGAAATGAGCACTTAGGTGTACCACTTGAATGGCAGTGAGGTACCACCCACCCTCTTTATCCAGTTTAACGCGGAGGGCAGGGGATTGTCAATCAAAGCTCATTGGGTGGTGACTGCTAGGTTTTGGCGCCATCCATGACATCCTAAAATTCTCAATCTCCTGACTTATGTCCCTTTTTTTTTAGCGGATCACAGAAGGCGAAATAAGTCTATGGCAAGGTTGGGGAACTAATCAGAAAACATGGCACACACATTCTGTATTCCTTTTTCTCTTTTTATTTTTCAGTGAGTTTTTCACATGATATAGCCTTCACCACAAAATATTACGACGTTTTGGTCATCCTGACCTTTGTCAAGTTAGATCTGACTGTAGGTTGTATGGCAAGGGGTCTTGATGAGGCTGGGGAACTAATCGTCGTTAAAACTTCAGTTTTTTATGTGGACGCAGAGACAGAATGGAAACAAAACAGAGACTGCGCTGAAACAACACACAACGGACATGCAAAACACACATTAATGAGAAGATTTCTCTGGATACCATTTGACCCCCTTGCCATCCTCCTGAAATGACCTGGCAGCCAAGAAAACTTTCAGCCCGCAATGTTAATACTTTAATTATAACCTTCCACAGGTGTGGTACATTTACAATATACTGCTTTACAGACATATTGCAGTATATTAAATAAGTGACCAAAATATAACAAGTTCAAACAATTAAAAGTAAAACAAGTTAAAAAAAGGGTTTTAAAGGCTTAAAAATATTAGAATATTTAGAACAGAAAAAGAAAAAGGTTTTTTTTTGTTGGATGAGAAAATGTTATTGTTATGGAAAAACTAAAGAAGACTGCACTTTAAAGGGAACCTGTCACCCCAGTTGCACATATACAGTCAGTGACTGGATCCTATAGAGCCCCTTCTTTTAGCTAAAAATAGTTTTGCTTACATCCACATAAATCACCTTTGATCTTATATTACCTGGCAGAGGGGGGCATGTCCTGCTCATCCAGCCCCCCCCCCCCCCATCTAATACTCCCCATGCCTTATGCCTCCTTACTGATCACAGTTCATGTCATGTGACCAGAGTGACCATCTCAGGTCCTTTAGCCTCTTAATGATAGCAAACTGTACCCCATGTATATATCTAACCACATTAAGTCCCAGCAGCCTCTATGGCAGTGGTGGCGAACCTATGGCACGGGTGCCAGAGGCGGCACTCAGAGCCCTTTCTGTGGGCACCCAGGCCATTGCTCCAGCACACCAGACAGGACTCAAAGAATCTTCCTGCAGTTCCTAGAAACTTAAAAGATGCTTCTTTCCATCATATATTAAAATGATAGGACTGTAGGAAGAGGGAGAATGTGTAGACAGGACCAAATTATCTCTGGAGGATCTTCTGCTGGCCCCACGATTCTCTGTGTACAGAGGGACACTGGAAAGCTAAAATGATGCAAGTTTTCCATCTTGTCCTCAGGAGGCCAATATGATTGAAAGTTATTGGAGTACAGGGAGCAATAAGTTACTTGTTTCATTTTTGGTTGGCACCTCACGATAAATAAGGGAGTTTTGGGTTGCAGTTTGGGCACTCGGCCGCTAAAAGGTTTGCCATCACTGCTCTATGGACTTCTCCTCCTCTACATCCTCCATGGAGGCTGCTATGATTTCATGTAATCACATACATGGTGTACAGTTTGCTATTCAGTTTGTTACTCAGAGTGGTCAAAATCTGGTGACAGGTCCTCTTTGAGTAGCAAAGTAGGCAGTGTCCTTAATGGACAAGCTAAAATATAATTCTACTCTGATGTAATAGCTGATAAAGTTACAGATACCAAAATACTTGTGGTATGGAGGAAGCAGACAGGGAAGTAAGACACACTGCTAGAGCTGTGCCTCTCTCTCCCTCTCCTGTAGCAGCCAGGTCAGTGAGGAAGGGGAGAGGCTACAATCCCAGTGCTCATGTCTGTCAGGATAACAGGACTGAATGCAGAAACGATCAGCTTCCTGTGCTAGCTATGCACTCCTCCTTCCTGCTTGTCCCCTGCTCTGAAGTCCAGTGTGGATCTATAGAGAAGGTTTCTACCTCCACTTCAAGGGGTAAATGTATGAAAGAAATTGTGTGCTGCATTAGTCTATAATTTGTATTAAATTTATTGATGCATGGATTGGTGTGTCAGAACACAGTGTAACATATGTTTCACATGTATGGATGTGTGAGTGAGTAGTATAAATGTATCATATATAATACATGTGTGTGTCTGCTGTATAAGTGTATTATATGTATTGCATGTATGTGTGTGTCTGCAGTATTAGTATATTATATGTATTTCTTGTGTGTGTCTACAGTATGCCTGTTTCATATGTGTTGCATGTATGTGTGTGTCGGGAGTATTAGTTGCATATTTATTGTATGAATGTGTATGTATGCATTATTAGTGCATCATATGTATTGCATGTACGTGTGTGCATTATTAATGTGTCATATGTATCGGGTGTGTGCACAGTATTAGTGCATTATTAGCGTATAATATGTATTGCATGTATGCAATGGAGGATCTTCATATAAGTGGTATGGGCGGGCGCACATACACGGGCCCTAGAGGAAGATCCATCATCAGTCTGAAAAAAAAAAAAAAATCTATACTCACCTTGCGGCTTCTTTTCCCCGGCCCCGCAGCTCCGTTTCTGCTCTTATGGCCTGGGCACATCATTATGACCCGGCTGTGTTGTGGGCGCGTAACATTCTAGTTTATGCACTGCGTGGGCTCTTACTCTATTATGTCACACAGCCGCGACACCACTGCATCATAGTGGTGCGCCCACTGCTTTTCCTATTAGTTTTGCCTCCCCCAAAGGCAAAACTCTTTTAGGGTGCTGGCACACGGTGTGTTCTAGGACAGTTCTTAAATTGTTTTTACATGCACTGAAAACGCATGCATTTTTGTATGCTTTTAATCCATTTCAAAGCTGCTAACACTTTCAGAAATGAAGAAAAACATATTCAAACCAGCCAAACACATGGCTTGTGTTTTCATTGCGTTTAAAGAACGCACCATATGACAGTACCCTCAGAAATACTGTTCCCTTCTCACTTACACATTATCCCTGTTTAATGCCCCGTCTTAATGAGCACAACTTTTTGCTCTTTTACTTAGCAAACACGCTTTTGTCGCCATTTTTATTAAGTGCCTTCTCTTTTGCCCTCATTCTTAATTAATGCCCCATCTTTTTGCCTCAATTTATAATGCCCCATTTTACCACATTCACAATGGCTTCTCTCTTTTGTTTCTATTCTCAATTTAAGTCCCCTCTTTGCCCCATTCATAATGCCCTCTCTCTTTTGACCCCATTTATGCCTCCTCTACAATGCCCTCTCTCTTTCGCACAGATTCATAATGCTCTCCCTATATTTAGTCCTCTCTCGTGCTCTCTATGATACCCCCTCTATTCATAACAACCCCAGTCATAATACCCCTCTCTTCTCCAATTCTTAATGCCCTTCTATACCGCCCCCATTCATAACAACCCCAGTCATAATGCCCATCTCTTTTCCAATTTACAACCCCCCCCCTCTCTTTTCAACCTCTATTCTGCCTGTGTAGGATATTTTAAAACAAAAAAGCAAACAGTACTTACCTCTTCCCTGATGTTCTCTCCCAACAGACGGCAGCCATCTTCACTGCTCTTCTCATCCCGCAGTAAAGCGCCCGAACACATACATACAGCAACGTCCTGCACATATGCAGAACAGGGAGTGCATTACTCCCTGTTCTGCCATCGTACAAGCACATAGGGGCCCGAAGCTTCTTGTAAAATACAGCGAAGCAACGCACAAAGAATTGCTGTCCTCCCTCCAACTACGGGCCCGGTCGTGGTCGAACCACCTGCGACCACGATCGTTACGCCCCTTGTGTCCAGTATTAGTATATCATATACATTTCAAGTATGTAAATGTGTGGGCTTGTGTCCAGTTTTAGGCCGCCTTTACACACGGCATTAACATTGTGTTTGACGTACACACAATGTAAACGCAATAATTATACCATGTGAACGTGGCCTTAGTGTGTCATAATGCCTTTCCAGATGCATTGTGTAAAATATAGTAAACATATTAAAAACATAACATGTTTTTGCTGCTATTTTCATGAGTGGAACTCAGAGATCTAAGACTGTGTGCACATATGTTTCCCAAATGCAATTCAAAGCTTGGCCCGTTCAAACTTGCATTTACAATGAAATGATTGTGATTATGAACTAGAACCACATGTTTGCATTGTTTATGTGTGGTTCCCAATTGTAAGGGTGCATTCACATGTTGCAGTTAAAACTGCATTGCAATCAGCTTTTAGGTGGTTTAAGGTGCAGTTTTGTCAAATGAACAGGTGAAAGACATTTGTGGAGCAGGTTTCCCCTTCAAAATCACTCGTTCAGTTCATGTCTTTCACCTGTTCAATTGACAAAATTGCAACTAAAACCACCTCAAAACTGATTGCGATGAAGTTTTAACTGCAACGTGTGAACACACCCTAAGGGTTTAGGTGTAAACATATATGTGATTGGGCCTAGCTCCTCCTCACAGTCTTTACATTGCTTTTCAAAATGCATTTCAAACGCTGCAGCATCCGAGGTGTAAAGTATGATGTTCTGCAGCAGCTGAGGTGTGTGGTATGAGGTATTGCAGCAGCTGAGGTGTGTATTATGAGTTGCAGATTATGTCGAATTTTTATATAGTACAGATTATGAGTTGGGGGAGGGGTGCTTTTCTAAAACTCGCTCTGTTAACCAAATAGCCTAGAACAGTGGTGCCAGAGGCGGCACTAAGAGCCCTTTTTGAGGGCACCCGGGCCATCACCCCAGACAGTACTCAAAGAAGCTTCCTGCAGTTCAACGCAACTTAAAAGATGCTGCTTTCAGTCATATATTAAAGTGATACTTACTTCGCTACTTTGTAATGTAGGAAGAGGGAGAAGGGACAATTTATCTTTGGAGGACCTCCTGCTGGCCCCACGATTCTCTGTGTACATAGGAAAACTGGAAAGAAGCTAAAATGATGCAAATTTTCCATCTTTCTACTGTGTTGCTGTCCTCAGGATGCCATCATGAACGTTGTTGAAGAACAGGGAGCAGTAAGTTACAGCTTTCCTTTTTGGTTGGCACCTCGCAATAAATAAGGGGGGGTTTGGCTTGCAGTTTGGGCACTCGGCCGCTAAAATGTTCGCCATCACTGGCCTAGAAACTGCCATGATTATTGTATAACAGTTTACTACAACACACCTTTTACCCACCTGTTAATCTTTCTGGGCTATGATATAGTAGTAGTATTTGTATACTAAACAGAATAGTATCTAGTCTTGTCCACTGTAAAGAGACTGCTAAAGTTCATACAAAAAAACTGTGTCTCAAGGGCAACTATGAGAAAAGAATAATGTATGGTACAGTATAGACTTGTGCTCCCTCTGCTGGTGAAGCCAATATATTGACTATAGAAGTCTAAAGCTTTCCTCTGCACAGTGTTTGATTCGCCTAAACTAGTCGTTCTACAGCCACTGGAAAATCCCGATTTTAGGCATCCTCCTACAGTTGCAGAATGACAAAACTTGCTGGGAGATAGTCACACAAGCTAGAAAGCCACATTATTTTCTACAGTGGTTACACTAAGTAATGAGATCAAGCAGTACAGTCTAAAATCCAGTTATTGTGTATGCATAGTTCCTATTAGACTGACTCCACATTGCCGCCTTTTTTGCATGTGAAGTACAAAAGTCAACATAAATTACATAGAAATAGACTCTGCCCACATTGAGGAAAGTATGCTGTCCGAGGACACAAAAATAACATACCGACACCAGGGAAGCTGTCACCAGGAACCACATTTTCACTAAAGACAGGATGCAAAAGCCCATCATTGCTGCATTGCAAATATGCCTTTCTACTTTCTCTAAGCATCTGCATTACAATATAATTGTGTGTTATAACTTGTGTAGTTCTATAGGTTGCATTTCAAAACAGGTGCCTTGTCCGTGCTGCAAACTGCTCAGCTCTTGGCCCCCACCTTTGTGCTCCAGTAGAGCTCCTCCCTTCTGCACAGCCTGGTGAGCCGATATCAGTGGATGAGGGAAGAGGTGTACATGAACACAAAGTTGGGGGCCAAGTGCTGAGAGGTCTTAAGCACAGACAACTCATGTGTTGTTTTTGAAATGCATCCAAACCAACGTCCAATGCCTGGGACTACACAGAGGATTCTGTCAGGATGCCAGGTAAGTAACACATAATTATATTGTAATGAGATGTAAATCTGCAAGCTTAAAGAGCAGAGGCGTAACTAGAGTTTGCTGGGCCCGGAGCATAATTTCAAATTGGGCCCCCAATAAGTGGTAGTCACACAGGGACCCGCGGCTGCCACAGCTCATCGACTAGTACTCGGTGCTCTGCACTTGGGTACAGCATGTAAGTGCAGCACAGCCGCGGACCCTACTCTACCATCGGGCCCAGTCGCAGTTGCACCCTCTGCAACCGTGATAGTTATGCCCCTGTTAAAGGGGTATTCTCATCTGAACTTTTCATGACATCCACAAATTCCTGGTAAAAAATCCTAGCCAAGGTTCCAGCACACAGGGTTAATTCTGTTATATTGTCATTTGTTGGTCCTGATCAAAACAACTTCATGCCATTGTCTGTAACCAGTGCACACACCTTCTGAACGTCCAGGCTGTACTCAATAATGGTTGGGAGGGGGGGGGGGGGGTGTCTTGGTCTCATTAGACGTCAAGATTTTTTCTACCACGAGCCAGGACGTGTGAACACCTGGGGGACTGCCAGCATCTGCCCTCCACCTATTCCAAACTAGCCATCTAGCCGTGTCTGTAATAATGAAAGCACTGCACACAGGTCCGCTGCAGCCCCCTCACTGTGACTCAGCAGTGTGAGGATATCACTATGCCGCTGGAATCCAGAGAAACAGGTGGAGGATAAGAACAAGGACCTGGGGGAGGCAAATGATTTTATTAGCACAGTATCTAATGAAAGAGCACACATTTGGAGGGGGATGGGGATTTAACAATGTGTCTCAGGTTCCACCAGTCTCTAGCTGGAAAACACTTTTCTTTTGCTGAGCCAGATTTATCACAGTGAGGATGCAATGCATCTGGTGAAGTATAAGACTGTTGGCTCCTACTTTAGACCTAAACAGTGCACCAATTTCCCACAAGCCACACCCCTTTCTAGCAAGGTCACACTTATCTCACAATGGCCATGATTACCCCTGAGGAAGTCACGAGGACGTGACACAACGCGTGGGGTTCCTTTCCCACAGCCGACTCACCCAGTTTCCCCCGTCTGCTCTGCCTCGTACCTACTCAGGTTTATTTACTTCATATGAACTTTTCTTGAGGTTATAGATCTTTAATACTAGCATTGTCTAGGTTACTGTTGTTTCATCTATACAGGATTGGGGGGGGGGGGGGGGTCCACTTAGGGAGGGTATTTTGTCTGCTGTGGTTTACCCATGGGTCTGGGACTTTGTTCCCAGACCCTCCTGGGGAACAGTTGTGCTTTTGTCAGCACCATTTTAAGTGTTTTTATCCGATTTTGTATCTCTTCGTGTGTATTTATATATTTAGTTTAATAAAACTCATTTGTTGACTTATAATTGCATCGCTTTCTCTTGTTGTTAATACAATAGTCATGCCCCATTAATTGGACAATTCGGGAAACTGACAAAAAAAAGATCTAAGAGCCTTGATAACTGTGGTACACAGCATTTTAGACAGTGTTTTGGTGCATAACCACCAGAATTGTGGTGCAACTGCGTTAATAAATCCCCCCCCCCCATTATATAACAAAGTGGGCACATTGTTCAAAAGAGGGGGAAAATATTTAATAGAAGAGGACACAGCATATAATAGAGGGGGGAGCACAGTATTAAATAGAAGGGGTACAGTATCAAAAAGTATATATATAATTGACGGGCATATTATAGAACTACATTTATAACAGGTTGCGCAGTAATGGAGAGATTTGGGTTCCTCAGGGAATTTATTACATGGGTTTACCTTCTTTATAGTTCCCCGACAGCATTGGTCGTGTTTATCAAGCTTTCCACGTATGTTCCAACTTCAAAACTTCCATTCTACTGTGGTCCTTATAACCCAGTATTCCAACTTATTTACCTCTCCAAATGAGAAATATAATTTTGCCCCTTTAAAATGTGTAATTTCCTTGTCTGGGGGATTGTATGTCCCTATTATAGAGGTGGACTATTATAGAGGTTGCGGCTAAGCGAGGTGTATAGTTTGTTTGTTTTTTACGACTATTTTCCCATGTTTTGTTTATCAGATTTTCTGAAAACACCTAACTCATGCTTCGGCTATTCTGATTGGCCAGGTTACGAGGAGATGACAAATACAAATGGATAAGCATGGTCCATATTAGATCTGTGTCCTCTTATGCACATATATAAGTAGGTCCTGCATGACCAACCTGTATTTTCTACATCAGTAACACAATTTGCCTCTCACAATCCCTTCAATAAAGTGTTCGTTATTGAAAAAAATAATTCCAGAATTATTTTATCAAAATTTCTATCTTGCTGCCTTTTCACCTCTATGTTGTAGATCCCTCTTGAAGAGGCTATGCCCAGTAACTTGCAGCCAATTGTCATCTTTTTCTGTAAGATTATGTATATAATTCTATATAATAGTTCATGCCCCAAAACATACCAATAACAAGAAAAAACTTGTAACAAAAATATGCCCTCAACCAGCTCTGTCAACAGAAAAATACAAAATCTGTGCCTCTGAATAATTTTCCCCAATACTGTTTTTATGCAGTAAATAAAGGTAACTGGCATGAAAAATTGTGAATTAGATTACTCACCGGTAATTCTATTTCCGTTAGTCCACCATGACGGCCCAACCTGGAGGATGCCCCTTGACCTCTGCAGGGACAGGAAGAAGAGAGGTTAAATGCTCCCCCCCTTGCATCCTCCCGCCAGTGATTACAAAATAACCATGCTGAGGAAGATACAACCAGATTTATTTAGTATGTTTGCTCCACATACAAAGGAAAATTATCTGGAAATAACAACACAAAGAAAGCAATAAATCCAGCTGGGAGGGAAAATATATAGGCCGTCATGGTGGACTAACGGAAATAGAATTACCGGTGAGTAATCTAATTCACAATTTCCGCTTCGTCCCCCATGACGGCCCAACCTGGAGACTTACAAAATTAGTAAGCTTTTTTAGGGAGGGATTACAGCCTGTAACACCTTGCGTCCAAATGATAGGTCTTTTGACAAGTGCAAGTCCAGCCTATAATGCTTGGAGAATGTCGTGGATGAAGACCACGTTGCAGCTCTGCAAATCTGATCTAATGACGCTCCTCTTCTTTCCGCCCAAGAAGTGGACATAGCCCTGGTCGAGTGAGCTCGGATTCCTGCTGGTATCGGGCTTTTCTGTAGGTCGTAACATGAGGCAATTGCCAGTCTCAGCCATCTTGCAATAGTCGCCTTCGACGCCTTCCTCCCCTTATTTTTCCCCTGAAATTGGATGAAAAGGTTAGAGTCAATACGCCAGGCCTCTGTAATCTGTAGGTATTTTAGGACAGAACGTCTTACATCCAAAGAACTCCATTCGCGTTCTCTTGCCGAAGAAGGGTTCTCACAGAAGGAGGGTAGGATAATCTCCTGATTCCTATGAAAGTCGGAAACCACCTTGGGAACAAAATTTGGATCCAACATCAAAACAATTCTATCATCTAGAATTTTCATGTAGGGTTCCCTAATTGATATAGCCTGAAGTTCACCTAACCTTCTAGCAGAAGTGATGGCTATCAGGAAAACTGTCTTAAGTGTCAGGTTTTTAACACTGGAGGAATCAATAGGTTCAAATGGTTCCTTCATTAAGGCATTCAAAACTAGAGTTAAGTCCCATGCTGATGATTTTTTGACAGTCTGAGGCTTTAACCTAGAGGCAGCTTTAATAAATCTCTTGACCCACCTGTGTTCGATGAGAGGCTGGTCGAAGAAGACACTAAGCGCCGACACCTGGACCTTCAGGGTGCTGGTAGACAAACCCAACTCCAAACCCTTCTGAAGAAATTCAAGCACCTGCAAAATATTAAGGTTAGCTTGGGAAGGTGGACTGTCCTTACAGAAGGAACAGAACCTCTTCCATATCTTATGATAGATGGCAAAGGTGACTGGTTTTCTACTTGCCTTCAGGGTCTTGATGACTTCAGATGAGAGTCCCTGAGAGCTTAAGAAGCTGGATTCAGGATCCAGGCAGACAGCTGTAATTTCCCTGGGTTTGGATGATGGATTGGACCCTGATGTAGAAGGTCCTCTGATGGCGGAAGAATGACTGGATTCTCTGGTGACATCTTCTTCAAGAGTGGGTACCAGCTTTTCTTCGGCCAGTTCGGGCAGATGAAGATGGCTTTGGTATTTTCCTGAAATATTTTCCTCAGGACCCTGGCGATCAGGGGAATTGGGGGGAAGGCGTAGACTAGTGGAATGTCCCAGGAGTGAGAGAAGGCGTCCAGCCGTTCCCTGTTCTCCCCTTTTTCCAGAGAAAAATAATGCAGGCATTTGGTATTCTCCCTTGTTGCGAACAAGTCCACTAGAGGATAACCCCACAAAGATGTTAGCCCCTGGAAGATCTCCTCCTTGAGGCTCCACTCGTTTGGTAGGATCTTTCTTCTGCTTAGAAAGTCTGCCCTTGAATTCTCCGTGCCCTTTAGATGAGTGGCAGAAATTGACAGAGTGTGTTGTTCTGCCCACGAAAATATTTTCCGAGCTAGGGTACTCAGGAGAGGAGACCTGGTTCCTCCTTGTCTTTTTATGTAGGAGACCGTAGTTGTATTGTCTGATAGAATTAGGAGGTGTTGGTGGGCAAGAAGAGGAGTGTTCGCGCTGAGTGCTTCCCATACTGCTTGCAACTCTCGGAAATTTGAGGATCTTCTTGTAATCTCCTCTGTCCAGGTACCCTGGGAAAATTGCTGAGGCATCACTGCCCCCCAGCCCCTCTGGCTCGCGTCTGTCTGGATTGGGATGTAAGGGCTGTTTGACCAGAAGATCCCTTTCCTCAGATTTCCGTCTTCCAACCACCATAGCAGGTCCTCCTTGACGGCAGGTGGGATTGGGATTTTCCTGTCCAGATCCTCCTGTTTTCTGTTCCAGGATCTTAAGATCCATCCCTGGAGTATTCTGGAATGGGCCTGACACCAGGCTACCGAGGAGATGCAGGCTGTTAGGGAGCCCAGAATCTTCATAGCTTCTCTGATAGAGATCACTGACTTTCTCCTGAACCTTGTTATCAGATCCTTGATGTGGTCTCCCTTGTCCTGTGGAAGGAACGACATTTGGTAAACTGAGTTCAGGTTTACACCCAGGAATTTCCTCACAGTAGCTGGGGAAAGTTCTGACTTCTGGTAGTTTACTATCCATCCCAGTCTTTTTAAGGTTTCTAGGGTGAGATCTCTGGAGAAGAGTAAGCTCCCCCTGTCTTGGCCAACAATAAGCAGGTCGTCTAGGTACGGGACGATCAGTACGTCCTGTAGTCTGAGAGACGCCACCACCTCTGCCATCACCTTTGTAAAGGTCCTTGGTGCAGAAGATATTCCGAAGGGGAGTGCACAGAATTGAAAGTGTAGTGTAGCACCCTCTGGAGACAAGACAGAAAACCTTAAAAACCTTTGTGAGAAATGGTGTATAGGGATGTGATAATATGCATCCTTTAAGTCTATAGTGCACATTAATGCATCTTGGTGAATAATGTGTGTGGCTGATCTTACCGACTCCATCCTGAATTTCCGGTAGACGATAAACTCGTTGAGACCTCTCAGGTTGATGATTAGTCGGTTTGTGTCATTCGGTTTCTTTACCAAAAAAAGAGAAGAGTAAAAACCGGATTTCTCTTGATCCTGTGGAACAGGTATAATCACTCCAGAAGACAAAAGAGAAGCTACTTCTTGCCATATTAAGCTGTGGGATGTAAGTGACATGGAAGGTGAAGGTGGCATATATTTCGTAGGGGGAAGTCTGAGGAATTCGATGTTGTAACCATGCAGTAATATATCTAAGACCCAGGGATTTGAAGTGACCTTTGTCTATTCTCCTCTGAATCTTAGCAACCTTCCCCCTACTATGGCATCATTGTTTTTTGTTTCTATTAGGGTCTGTTGGGGTGGAGAACAGAAACCCTCTCCCTTTACCTCCTTTCGGGTAGCTCCAGCGTCCCCTTTTCCCTTTATCCTTGTAGGAATCCTTTTTGAAGTCCCGAAAGGGCTGCTTCTTGGGTAACGATCTCTCAGGGAAGCCCTTTTTCTTATCTGATGCTCTCTCAAGTATAGCATCCAACTCTGGGCCAAACACAAACTCCCCTGAGAAGGGAAGACTGCACAGCTTTGCCTTGGATCTGATGTCCCCGTTCCACTGTTTTAGCCACAGCGCCCGTCGGGTAGAGTTAGTAAGTGCTCCCTCCTTTGAAGCGAAACGAATTCCCTCGGCGGCAGAATCTGCGAGGAAGGCTGTTGCAGATTTCAGCAAAGGAAAGTTCTCCAAGATAGTTGATCTCGGAGTCCCCTCCTTGATGTGGGATTCCAACTCATTCAGCCAGTACAGCAAGTTCCTTGCGACTGAGGTGGAAGCCAAGTTAGTTTTCAGACTGAGCATGGAGGTCTCCCAGGCCTTTCTCAACAGGGAGTCAGACTTCCTGTCCATAGGGTCCTTTAATTGGGCCGCGTCCTCAAAAGGAAGGTCAGTCTTCTTTACTATTTTGGTAACTTGCACATCCATCTTTGGACAAGTGTCCCATACTTTAGACTCCTCGGGCTCGAAAACAAGTCTCTTTTTAAAGTTTTTGGACACGATAACCCTTTTTTCTGGCTCTTGCCACTCCTCAGAAACCAGCTCCTTTAACGTGTCATTCAGGGGAAACACCCTCTGGCGTTTTGCCTTCAGTCCCCCAAATAGTTCCTCCTCTTTAGATCTAGGGGGAAGAATCTCCTCGATTTCCAAGGTCTGTCTAATTGCTTTTAAGAGACCATCGAGTTCCTCAAACTGAAACAGATGACGTGAATCTTCTGTTTTTTGTGAATCCGTAGGATCATCATCTTCTACGTATGAGCAAGAGGGAGCTTCAGAATCATCCCCCCCCTCAGATATAGAAGAATCCGGCTCCACTCTAGGTTTCTTACTCGGTGGAGGCCTGGACGTAGCAGCGGCCACTGAAGAGCTTATTTTCTCCTCGATAAACCCCTTTAATTCATCTAAGAAGGATGTCTTTTCCTCTCTCATAAAATTGTCGATGCAAGACTTGCAAATCGGCTTTTTGTATGAGTCGGACATAGAGTGGGCACACATGTTACACTTTCTAAGCCGGCTTTTCTCGGGTTTTTCAGACCTGCTCGTCTTATCCCCTTTATCCTCCTTGCCTTTCGCTTTAGACCCTTGGTCTTTCTCCTGAAAGGGCAAGCGGAGGATAATAAATGACCCACTATTTTACACACAGTAAAAAACCCAAACCTGCACAAGAATCCCACTTACAGAAACCGGAGGATGCAGGAGGGTAGGGTCTGCCTCGTCAGCCATCATAAGAGCCGTGGAAGCGCACAGGAAAATTTCAGAAATACCCAGCACAGGAAACCAGCACCGCAGCGTCACGCACAGATCTTAGACCTGAGATCAGCGTGACTACCTGCTCCAGGTGACGTTAAATACCTTAATGGGGAGCCCATCCCCCTGTAGAATTCGTCTGCGCTGCGCTCCCGTTCCCAGGGATGCATTGCGGTCCTGTGAGCCGCCACTTCCGGTCGCGACCGGAAGTCGTCATCGGACCTCGGGGGACGCCGGGAAATGTAGTTTTTTCGGCCGCCGCGCGCTCACACACGGATCGCGGAGCGGCGGCCAGGACGAACGGACTGGAAGGGCGGCGAAAGGGAGGACACAAGGTCGACCGAACGCCCCAGCCCGCCGGGATTTAGCCAGCCAGGACTACCCGTAAGTTTACTTCGTCCCCCCCCCCCCCTGGAGGAGAGAGGGCACCTCTCTTGTCCTGCCTCGGCAGGGACAGGAAGAACACTGGCGGGAGGATGCAAGGGGGGGAGCATTTAACCTCTCTTCTTCCTGTCCCTGCAGAGGTCAAGGGGCATCCTCCAGGTTGGGCCGTCATGGGGGACGAAGCGGAAAAAAATGTTTAAATGGGGAATAAAGTATCTGTAAATTGAATCTCATCCCGCAAAAATTAATTTCTCCCAAATTTTAAATCTCCTATAAAATATGACAATACATCTCTGAATGGCGTGCCTTCAACTTTAATGCCCGTCCATACAGCAGTTTATCACTACAAAAGAAGTATTGTTATACTCAGGAGAAATCGAGTATCAAACTCTGTGGAGAATTTTGTATTCTAATGAACAACAACAACAACAACATCATAAAGTAGACATTTGGAAAAGTCATGTTATTTGGGGGGGATATGAAAACTTTGAAATTAAAGATTTTTTTATATATTTTTGCCAAATTTTCCCCCCATTCAATTTACTATGTAAATAACTTTGATGGCAAATTCCCATCCACGTACAAACGTTTTATCCATCATTCTGATGGTACACGTGTGAAGTCAATTCCTTGAGTCAGGCCCCTTCTACACTAGCGAGTGTGATGCGATGAACTCGCATCACACTCGCAACGCAAGCTGCCGGGAACGCACGGCACGAACGCTGCACCGCGGGAGTGAACTCAGCATGCCAGTTCACTCCCACGGTGCAGGGTTCGTGCCGTGCGTTCCCGGCAGCTTGCGTTGCGAGTGTGATGCGAGTTCATCGCATCACACTCGCTAGTGTAGAAGGGGCCTCACTGTTGCACTTCTTAAAAAAGTATTGACTAATTGTGATTTGTTGAATTCCAAGTTACTTTTCCCGAGCAGTAGAACAGTCAACCATTTTCTTATCCTTTTCCGGATTGCAATATTTAGCCGCTTTGGTCAGCATAAATACAAGAGATAAAAAAAGGATATCCAAAAATGAATGAGCTTATGAGCAGAGTCGGTCTCAAAGAAAAATGTTTATTACCATAATATATCCCAACTTAAGAATTTAGGCATCTAAACTAGTCCCTTTCCTTTAGAAAAACTTTTCCAAAAGTTTATGTTCAACATGCTTATATCTCTATTAGAAAATCCTATCTTATTCTTGCAATCAAATCTATTGCAATGCACAGATGTTAACAGCCCTTGAAGTGCACCAATTTTAACAATGTTAGGTTTTGCAGTTTATATGACACACAGGTTTATTACATGCTATCTAAAATACTTTAATACCCAAATGAACATACACATTTTTTAGAAGACTCAGACATATCATCAAAACAAAACTTTATTAAGAGAAAGTTGTAACAAATAAAACTGAAGCAATTTACTTCCAGTCGCTGGGTACAAAGCAGAAGATGAAAGTATATAATATCACTTGCATTAACATGTGTAATTACATCATCTATTTTGTAGAATTACCTTTAATCATCAGGTCTCACACAACCTTATAGAAAGTGACATCAAAGCTTTCAGTGTTCTCTGAGATGTTACAAACAGCTTGTGTAGAACTAGCATTTCCTGTTGTACACTATGTAGGGGAGGAATACACATTGATCTAAAACCAGTAAGTACAATCTATACTAAATACATATTTGATCATCAACTAACACATTATATATTATGGCCACAGCATATATGAAGTACACATGCCCTATGGGAATATGGACCCCAAGACTAGAGCTGAATTGGAATTATAAGCAGAGATTTAAATGTTAAAGCCGAAATAAAAGAACTACTTGTTTAATACTATATCTCAAGTCTATAAAATCCCAGAGAACCCACTGCATTAGTGCTGTGTCACTTAGCGTACACTAGAATGTTGTGGTGTTTAATATCTTTATATGTACTGCTCATTATGCGAGTTGTGCTGTGTGCTACCCAAGTGATACAAGATAATTACTATATATACTCAAGTATAAGCCTAGTGAAACCCAAACTCTGCTTATACTCGAGTAAAAAGAATATAGTTTTACCAGGTTTTTGAGGTAAAATTAGGGGCCTCTGCTTATACTTGGGTCGGCTTATACTCGAGTATTATTTTCGGTACGTTTCAGGCCTGTATAGAAGGGCACACAGAACATTATCCGATCTAAAATAACCATGGGACTGCCCACATTGTTAACCAAAACAAATTGCTTTCATAAAAAAAAAAAATTCTAATTAAAAAAACCCTGAAATTATATACAGCATAATTGATCTAAATTTCAAAACTTGAAATTGACAAATTTGAGCTAAAAACAATTTTTTTTAGAAGAACAGCAAAAACACAGGTGGACAAACATTGTATATCCTTGTAAAAATATTATTTAAAAAAAGAAAATCTGTAGAAAAAAAATTCTGAATAACTTGAGATTTTTTTCTCTCTCAATTCAGTATAGATGTTAAAGATAAAGACACTTTTCAGGTAAAACTGGAACATAAAAGCAGAAATCCCTGAATATATAGGTGAGGGTACAGCAACATATACAACAGAAAGGCAGGCAGCATGGCAAACCAGACACCTGTCACATTTACAAACGGGTTAATAGAAGACAACGTTATTGGCATACTATTTATTGCTTTACATATATGTATACATTGTTATCAGTACAGCTTATAATAATTCCCAGTCAGCAGGCTCCCTACCACATTAGGGGATTCTACCTTATATACATAGCAAAAGTAATGGGATTCTCTGCAGAGGAAAATCTACAGTTCTAGATTATCCATCGTTTCCCCTGCAGAGTTGTGTACAAAAGCTACCGCCTTACATTAAGCTTGCTGTAACTGATGCTTGCCAATATACAAAAATATAGTGCTTTACTGTATTCTGAATCCATGGGAAACTTGTAATTTCTGCTTTGTATACAGTACCCAGGATGAGGTATACAAAACAGTAAGACAATTATTTACACAGGATGCTAACGGTTTGTGGCCCAATATCGCACTTGTGTTTGGCTACCTCTACACCAACAACAAGCCTGCAAACATAGGCAGGTCTAGGACCTGCCAATTATGGGCAGTCCACTCATATATGGGGCTGTGGAAAACTATATGAGCCCCATAGAGATGCACAAAACATTTGTGTGCATGCAAGCCTTAGGCTATATTCACACTGCCGTTGCCCGCCCGTACCGTACCGTAGCGGGCAACGGCAGTGTACGGGGAGAGGAGGAGGAGGTGAGCGCAGCTCACCCCCGCCCCTCTCCATAGCAACCTATGGCGCACGGCGCCGTATTACGGGGAAAGATAGGACAGGTCCCATCTTTCTCCCGGGTACGGAACGGTACGGTGCCGCACGTGTGCTGCACCGTACCGCTCCCGTAGGGTGCCGTGCGCCCATAGGAGTGTATGGGGGACGTATATCGGCCCCCATACGTTCGTGTGAATGTAGCCTTAGACTGCTAAAATCTGTAGTGATGTCCAGAAATATATACTTTCTTATTATTTAGTAATAATTTCTGCAGTCCTGCACCCTTAACCCAGGTTTCGAGTTTTTCCTATTAAAGATAACTGGCAGCACAGCAGGCATCATATATTTGGCTACAACTAGTCCCATTAGTTGAGCTTTGATAGGCAGCCTGCTGACAAGTTTATTTTAAAACTTTAAGAGATTCCCATGAATAGCAATGGTCTGTTTTGTCCCCCCCCCCCCCCCCCCCCCATTTTAAAGCGTAACAGTCATTTAAGATAATTTTCAATATTGTGTATTGGGGATGTGGTGAACATTTTTCTATTGTACTTCATTAACTAATTCTGCTTAAATATAAAAAAAAAATCAAGCTCCCGCCTTTAGAGATGTGTACTCCAGTCTGTACACTGTGTCTATGGAAGCTGCATGAGCTTACTTCTAATCACAGCTCTGAGATGGAAAAGTTAACCTCTTAATACATGAAAATCAATGCTCATAGCATACAGCAGCCAGGGAGAGAGCAGAAAGTTAACACAGCTGGGTATCAAACAGAAGGAGGAGAGAGAGACCTAGCTTCAATCTGGTAGGCCATTGTAACTAAGGGTCTGGTACTTAACAAACAAACTTAATGAATATTATAAAAAAATGTTCACAACACTCTTCCCCACACGATAACAAAATTCATCTGAAGTAACCTTTACTCTTTAAAGAAACAGCAACAGTTTCTCCGATTGAATAGCACCGCTTGGGGGAACAAAGCAGATCCTTTTTCTAATGCTGGAAATGCATCCACTTTTGAGTAACGGAAAGTACTATAAATCGTTAGGTCAGAAATCTATGCCCTACGTAACATTGTCAAATATTTCTAAAATAATTTGTTGGGCAAGTAAAACCTTGTGCTAAGTTAAATTTTGTACAATTTTGCACATCCCTTATATCTGATTATTTTTTTAGTATTCTATATCAGACCCGAACAAAAATAGGATATATATATATTTTTTTTTTCATATCATGAAATTGTGTACTGTTAGTATTCTATTACTCAAAACTTAAACTTGTGAAATCCTTTGGTGCATTGCTGTAGATTACACAGACATTAAATATGCTGTTATGTAAAAAAGAAATTCAAGTTAGCAAAAGCATTAATTAGAAAGGGCAGTTTAGTAACTACTGCTACATATGGCCAAATACGCTCAGATTAATTGGATGATACAACCAATAATGAGTGTTTGTGCCAATGGTTTGTTCATTTACAGTATTTTTTCAGACCTGCTTAAAACATTTCTCTGCTGATCCTCGTTGATTCTAGCCCAGTATTCTTTACAGTAATCATCTAAGTATTTCCTACTTGGAGAAAAAATACAATAAATAAGACAACTGGGTGTTACCAGTTAGGAGCCTGTCCCCACATTCACTCAAAAATCAGTCCTATAACACTATTGTACAGAGGTGCCACCATTTGAAAAGGGCAATGGTACCCTCCAGTCGTCTGTGAAATTTGAAGAAAATAATATGAACCAGGAATGTTACTTGATGGGGAATAGAAGTATTTAAAGGAAACCTACCACCACGGATCTACCTAATCAAGGTAGATCCGGTGGCAGGATCCTCTAATGTAGAGAAATATAGCCCTTTTTAGTGCCAATTCTTTTGTGGCCAAAAACTTTTGTAAATTTTAATTCACCCAGTAGCCGGAGCTGAGGCAACACGGCGCTGCTACTCCACTGCCCAGTAGCCTCTTGCGTTCTGCTCTGAAGCCGGAGCTACTGCGCATGCGCAAAATCCAGCTTTGTAGACGAGTGTGCACAGCTGCCAGGATCTGCGCGCTGAAGAAGTCACAGCACTGAAGATGCCACATGTTACATAGAACTAGAACAACTATAAAAAGGCCACTTTGTCCTTGGTCAGGCTTGCATACATTGGAATACTGTGTAGTATACTTTTGTTAACATCGTGAAATGCTTGGACAGATGCAGCAAAACCCAGTGGAAAAGGACAACTGGTATAGATGGTATTAATTTAGAAAGCTTGCTTTCCCATAATTTTTTTTACTCCCACTGCTAGACTGCAATAACTTATGCTATATTGTTGTGCCTTATACAACAACTCCATCACATTTTAAGAGCAATGGTTTCAGCTAATTTTGAATATTGTGTCAGAGGAGTGTTGGACTTTTTTTCTAAATTGCCTTATGCAGAAATTCTGCTCCTTAGTAACAGCTTTTCTCTTGTTTGATAAGGAAGATCCTTATTGTAGCCAGACTATACATGTATTGCTGCTCTCCCAGTGTTTGTTTACACAGCTCTGAGCAGCGAGTTTAATCCCCATCTACACTTTCCTTGGCTAACAAAAAAAAAAATTCTCACCCGTCTCCAACTTACACTTTCAGCTTAAGAAAAAAAGATGGGCTGAGATCTTTGTTTCAAAATGCACTCATAAGAGACTATAGAATGGGATAGAGCAGAAATGGTTAATCTTCTGCTCAGAGCTGTATAAACAAACTCTGGTAATTTAGATGCGAGGATATAGTGAGCCTCCATAGATACATAGATCTACAATCTGAATTTCTACAGTTAAGGTCTGCAAATCATTTCTTTATAAACTAAGAAGAATATCTCAATGTATATTAGCGAAATGTTCAAAACACTATCCCCTTTAGAATAAAAAGAAATATTTCGAATTATAGGTATTAAATATATTTTTTTTACTTAGTGTAATTAGATATTTTTTAACCTGAAAAAACCAAGCCATGTCAAACTTATATCTTAATAAACTAGGCAATATAAAAGAAAAACTTTACTCTTAGATGAAAGGACACATATTATGTTTAAGGTGAACCTGTCACCAGGAACCGCATTTTCACTAAAGACAGGTTGCACCTGTATTTCAACTATGCCTTTCTGCATTCTGTAGGCATTTGCAATACAATATAATTGTGTGTTATAACTTACCTGGATTCCTGACAAAACCATCTGTTTAGTCCCAGGGGTTGGGCTTTGGTTTGGATGCATTAAAAAAAACACACACACACACACACACACACACACACACACACACACACACACACACACACACAGTGACTTGTGCTCCTTCACAGGAACAGAGCTCACAGTGTAGTGAGCTGACATCAGTGAGAGGAGCTGTACAGAAGCTTAAAGGTGGGGGCAGAGAGCTGAGGAGTAAGCAGCAGAGACAAGTCACATGTTTTTTTAAATGCATGCAAAGCAAAGCCACCCTCTGGGACTAAACATGGGATGTTTTCAGGATGCAAGTTACGTTAAAACACTTTTACAGTCATATTGTAATGCAAATGCTTAAAGAAAGCAGAAAAGCATATTTGCAAAGCATGCGGCATGGGCGTCTGCAATCTGTCTATAGTGAAAATGAGGTCCCCGATGACAGGTTTCCTTTAAGAAATTTCTTTGCCATGATGACAATATGTTTCTACTAAATGAGAACTAGTATGGCACAGCATCTTATCTACATGGACGGTTAATGACGGATGGACAAGAAATAACCATCAAATCTCATCCAGGTCATAAGCGATTTCTGTAGTGTTCAGAAGGGTCAAGGGAATGTTATTACTTAAGCAGTATACTTGGCAACCAGTTTAACCCAATAACTTGAATCACGACAGAAATAGTTGGGTACTATAAAAAAAAAAAAAAAAAAAAAATTACCCTGGGTAATTATCAGGGTTTATAAAATTATCTGGGTTTATAATGAATTATTAATTTAAGGGGAAAAAACATTTAGGAATAAAATAAAGTACACAAAAACAGTTTTTTATGCCCATGAGAATTTCCAGACAAGATTTTGTGTATTAAGGCCCCATCTGGTTACAAAGCACAGTTCACTTGGTGAGCCTTTTGGCTACATCTGCATATGCTATTTCTATCTCTCTGTCAGAGGGACAGGTGTTGATGAACTCATCTCTGCTGTATGCATTGCTCAAATATCTCCAGATACCGCTCATCGATTTTGGGATATCAAAGTTTCTGTATTTTTTGGTCACCACCTGCAGTAAAAATAAAAAAATAAAAATAAAAAAAATATAGAACAAGTAAGCCGGAAATTTAAAAATAAAAAATCCCCATGCCATGTTTAGAAAGGGTATTTATACCTTCACTATATGAAGCTTTGGCAAAAGGTTACAGTCAGCTAGAGTCATATCATCCCCATCTAGGAATTTCCGGCTGGAAACTGTAACATCCTCAATACTATTCTCATCGATTTCTTCAGGTAAGGGCGAGTTCAGGTAATCATCAAGCTTCTGCAGCGTTTTCAGCAATCCTCTTTCTAGGGCTGTAAAACAAATTTTATTAATAAAAAAAAAAAACAAAATGACCTGACAGCAAGAAATAACATAAAAGCCGTGTAAATATGCAATGTAAAGGGCTTGCAGTGATTGATGAGCTTTTGTTAGAGTTAATCAATTTGCGATTGTGGAAAGACCAACAAAGAAAACTAAAAAGTCTGGGCTTTATGGAAGAGTATGCTTACAACCAAAGGTGGTAATAATGCCTCTACAAGACGGTGATTTTTCTGTGGGAGTAAATTATAAAGCGTATAAATAAGCTTGGCGATTTTCCTGTTGAAGCGCTAGCTGCCGGAGATCCTGCAAGGATCACAGCGCGCTCACGCCTCACAGCTGCACACAAAGTAGCGCCACTCACTCCTACCCCGTTGGCCCAGCTTGCGGTTCCGATAAAAAGTTATATGACCAGAGTTCATATGACATTCCTCTATAGCTGCGGGATGGAGTGGTGAGTAGCTCTGCCCGTCACCATGGTTTTGTGTGATCCTGCACACACAGCCATCAACAGGATTGAGCTGTCTATGTGACAGCCTGGTCCTGTGCTGTGAGGGGGCTGATATCAGTCCCTTGCCACAACAGCCCCTGTATACAGTTAGTGGCATACTGGGAGGATGCCGTGTGCCCTCTCTGTATACAGTTCAGAGATAACAGCGATCCAACGGGATGTTAGATTACTCATAGATCACTGTTATCTATGATCTATATATAAGATTAGCAGGGAACATAAGTGTTATGTCCTCAATCCCCTCCCCCCCCAAAAAAATAAATTATATTAATTTAGCTGTGCCAGCCCGCTCTGTACGGGGGTTCTGGGGCCGGCATCAGCCCCTGCCCACTGGCAGGTCTGGATCTGGCGTCAGCCAGGGGCCGCTCTGTAGGTTCAAGTTTCTGAGGAGACAACACCACTTGTTAAATACATGATGTAAAATTACTATAATTGTTTCAAGTGGCTACTTAAGCACAAAAAAAACAGGAGTTATAAGGCTAGATTCACACAATGTATGCCCGCCGTTCTGTAGTACGGAACAGAGTGCTCTGGACCTCAGACTGGGCGGAAGGTTCACCTTCCAACAAGACAAAGACCCCAAGCACACAGCTAAAATAACAAAGCACTGGCTTCGGAATAACTCTGTGACCATTTTAGACTGGCACAGCCAGAGCCCAGACCTAAATCCTAATTTAGCATCACTAAAGAGACTTTATAATGGCTTCCACCAATGTTCACCATCCAACCTGAGGGAACTGGAGAGGATCTGCAAGGCAGAACGGCAGTGGATACCAAATCCAGGTGTGAGGAACTTGTTGCATCATTCCCAAGACGACTCATGGCTGTACTAGCTCAAAAGGTGCTTCTACTCAATACTGACCAAAGGGCCTGAATAGTTATGACCATGTAATATTCCATTTTTCCTTATTTAATAAACAAAAATATCTACATTCTTGTTTTTTCAGCATAAATGCAGAGTGTACATTAATGAGCAAAGAAAGAACTTTTTTGATTTCACATATTGGCTGCAATTAAACAAAGAGTTAAAAATGTAACCCCTTTTTTTCAAATCTGACTGTGTTCTTGTGACACTTCATGTTACTACATGTGTACTTCATGTTCGTTGAAAATTGGTGGTTGGTTTTGCCTATTTATGGGGAAAAAAAAGATATTTGGTGAAAATTTGGAAAAATTCTCAATTTTCAAAATTCAAAATGTTGTCATTTTTCAACAAAGCAAAAATACTTAATAACTGACAAATGTCTGCTTTATATTGACATTGTTTTTTATGCATCCTTTCATTTTTGTAAGATGTCATGGGGATTTGAACTTTAGGAGCAATTTTATCACATTTTAATAAAAAAAACACTAAATCCTGCTATTGAGGGACCTGCTCAGATTTCAAGTCACTTGAGAGGCCTAAATAATAGTAAAACCCATAAATTACCTCATTATAGAAACTGCACCCCTCAACGTATGTAAAACAACTTTTATGACGTTTGTTAACCCTTTAATTGTTTTACATGGGATAAAACAAAATCATGTGCAATTTAGAAGTTGTTTATTTTTTTGACTAAATGAAAGAGTTTTTTCAAGAAATCTACACACTCACTCACTCTCACTCTCCCGAGTATAACAATCCCTCATATGTGGTGGTACCCTGCTGTATGGGCATTGAATGGAAGCTGCGCCATTCAGAGCAGATTTGCATTATTTATTTTAATGGCTATATAATCTATTTTTTTGGAAAATCGGACATACAAGGGCTTATTTTTTGCAACATTAGTGGCACTTTACAAATACTTCATTTTAGTGGGTCATTAACCCCTTAACAACTTGGCACTTTTTTGCCTTTTCATTTTTCACTCCCCACCTTCAAATATCTAACTTTTTATTTTTACACGTAAAGAGTTCTGTGAGGGCTTGTTTTCTGCACAACAAATTGAACTTCATAGTGATGGCATTGAATATTCCATGCCGTGTATTTGGAAGCCGGAAAAAAATTCTAAATGCAGTAAAAAGGGTGAAAAACTGCATTTGCATAGTTTTCTTTTGGGCTTGGATTTTACGGCTTTCACTGTGCGCACCAAATGACATGTCTACTTTATTCTTTGGGTCGGTACAATCACAGGGATACCAAGTTTGTATAGGTTTTATAATGTTTTCATACATACAAAAGATGAAAACCTCCTGTTCAAAAAATGTTATTTTGATTTTGCCATCTTCGGATACTAATAACTTTTTAATACTTCAGTATACATAGCTGTGGGTGGTGTCATTTTGTGCGAATTTTTATGACATTTTCAATGACATCATTTTGAGGACTTTACGACCTTTTGATCACTTTTTATTTAATTTTTAAAATTTTTCAAAATGGCTAAATTTGACTATTTTCTGTTACGGGGTTAAACGCAGTGAAAAAAAAAACGTTATTATATTTTGATAGATTAGGTATCGCTGTGTCCAAAAAAATGCCCAATCTGTTTATGCTTTTTACTCTTTATTTAAAATTATATCAGTCCTAGGGAAATTAAAATTTGTAGTTTTTTTAAAATTACCGTATAAACGCTGAGTTTTTCGGCACAGGCTGGCATACACTAGGATACAGTGGTGATGGCCGGCTGCATGCTACCCGGGGGTGGGCAGGCCGGCTACATGCCACCCGGGGGCTGGAAACTGTGACCAATGCATTTCCCACCCTCGTCTTATACTCGAGTCAATAAATTTTCAGAATTTTTGGTGGTAAAATTAGGTGTCTCTGCTTATACTCGGGATATCTTATACAATATTATTTTTAAAACTTTATTTTTACTATTTTTTCAGACCCCCAGGGTACTTTAACCCTAGGTTGTCTGATGAATGCTACCATATACTGCCGTACTACAGTACATAGTACACAAATTTCCCCCATTGGGCATCCCCACGTGCCAAAACGATCTATTAACCCCTTCCCGTCATGTGGGGTAATAGTATGGCGCAGTGGGAAGATACTTGCCGACGCACACCATACTATTACACCATGCTGTACGCGCAAGGGGCTTTTGAAGTGGATCGGACCCCATGCTGCTTACCGCTCTACCTGTACATCAGGGCTGTGCAATCTCCTCCAGGCAGCACCCGGCTGTAAACCACCGAGCAGGAGCAGCAAGCTCAGTGTATTACATAGCACAGTGAAATAGCTTTAGCTCTATATAAGCGTGAACAAACAATCAAGCAATTTGCCATGGCAACATTTTCCTGGGGAATTCTGCTGCTTCTAAAGGAAAACTGTCTGTTCCAAAAATGATTAGGAAGGATAATATATACTACTATAAGACCTGAGAGATCTCCAGAAGGACAAAATTTTAGTTGGTCCCCTGGTATAATCCCCCACCTTTTAAGCAATACATTCACAATCCACATACAGGTTATCAAGTTATTTTGGTGACATGACCAACTTTCCAAAAAGTAGTAAATTTCGAAAAAAAATTTCACAATTTTCCGTTTTTTCCACATAAATACTAAACATACTGCTTAGTAAAAGTTTTTAATGTAAGGCTTAGGATTTTTTTTTTTAATAAATTACTTAATTAAAATTAAGTTTCGCTAGTGTCGTACTGATCTAAAGAATAAAGGAGAGGTGATCTCAACTGCACATTGAAAGCGGTATAATTAAAAAGAAGAATGATTTTTTTTGCCAATCCTACATTTGGTATTTTTTCCAGCTTCACGGTACATGGCACAAAATATTAACGATGCCACCAGTAAATTTGTCTTGCATATAACTTTCTAAACAAAATTTTAAAAAATTATAAAGAAATCAAAAAGTTACCGCTTGGGAAAGGAATGAAAAAAAAATGGGAGCACAAAAAAGAAAAAAGTTTTTAACCTCTTAACGGCCATTTTGCACCCTCCTGAGCCCTTTTTTTTTTTTATCTGACATGTGTCAGTTTATGTGGTAATGACTTTGGAACACTTCAATATATCCGGGTGATTTTGAGATTGTACTTCATGTTAGTGGAGAAATTTAGGCAATATGTTTACTATTTATTTATGAAAAAAATGGACATTTGGTGAAAATTTTGAAAAAAAAAAAAAATGTTTTCCCAAATTAAAAATTTTACATTTTTTTGGAAGGGTCAGACAGGGACCTCTCATCTCCAATACTAGGGTCTACTAGGGCACCCCACACTCTATATCCTTGAGTGTCCCCCACCCCCTTCTTACCTTGTCTCATTCTCTCAGTTTCCGCACCTAATTTCATCTGTGAGCAGCGACACCTTCTCTATAGACTGTATCCTTTCTGCACAACATATGGCATCCCGAGTAGGGGATAACCATTGCAGAACCACATATACCTAGAAATTTGAGTGCCACTCTGCATCACCAGTGCCTATACCCACTACATGGCATCATCTCCACGAACACTGGTAACCGATACGCTTTCTTATTTTTACATTAATATTTTCTATTATAATATGTATTAAAAGCTAAGTTTTATACTGGTCCTCCACTTCCCTTGTACTTCTTGTCACACTTTACACTGCTGTACGGGCACTTGGAAGGGAAACAGCGCTGTTTAGTTTTTGAAGGACAAAGAGGGGAACCCCCAACAAGTGACACCATTTTGGAAAGTACACCGCAAGGTGTAATAAGTGTATGTACCCCTAAAGGTGTGATCCAATTAGACCCCAAAAAGGAAAACTGAAAATTTTCCGAAAAAAGTCACTTTTACCCCAAATTATTCTAAGCCACAAGTGTCAAAAGATTAAACAACCCCACAAAAATGGGTAAAACTATTTCTCCCAGATGTAGAATTGCCCCACATGTGCAGATAAAGGGGGCAGATTTACTTACCCGGTCCATTCGCGATCCAGTGGCGCGTTCTCTGCGGTGGATTCGGGTCCGGCCGGGATTCACTAAGGTAGTTCCTCTGACGTCCACCAGGTGGCGCTGCTGCGCTGAAATCTGCTGAAATGCACTCAAGTTCACCGGCCTATTCCTGGTGAAGGTAAGTGCAAGCTCCGTGACACTTTGTTTTTTAAATGCGGCGTTTTTTCCGAATCCGTCGGCTTTTCGTTCAGCCACGCCCCCCGATTTCCGTCGCGTGCATGCCAGCGCCGATGCGCCACAATCCGATCGTGTGCGCCAAAATCCCGGGACAATTCTGAGAAAATCGGAAATATTCGGGTAACACGTCGGGAAACAGTGAATCGGGCCCTTAGTAAATGACCCCCAAGATATATGGGTATGAATTAGAGGGAAAGAGGAAGGTCTTTTAGAACCCAGAAATCTTTTACATGGGTCAGGGTGCATTTGGAGAGCCCTAGTGTTACCAAAACAGAAGAGAACCCCAACAAGTGACCCCAATTTTGGAAAGTACACCCCTTGGAGAATTTTTCAAGGTGTAATACGTGTATGTACCCTAAAAGGTGTATGATCTTATTAGACCTCAAGAAGGGAAAAGGTGAACATTTTCTCAAAAGTCACTTTTACCGCAAATTATTTTAAGCTACAAGGGATAAAAGATGAAAAAAAACCCCCAAAATGTGTAAGACTATTTCTCCCAAATGTAGAATTGCCCCACATGTGCATATAAAATGTTATTTGGGCGCACAGTAGAGGGAAAGAGTGATGTTTGTCTTTTAGAACCCAAAAATCCTTTACATGTCTCAGGATGCATTTGGAGAGCCCTAGTGGTACAAAACAGAGAAGAACCTAAAAAGTGACCCAAATTTGTGGTGTACTGTAATACAAGTGGTGTAGTGAGCATTTTGAGCATAAAGGTGCTATGGATGCCCAAGATGGAAATTGCAATTTTGGAATTTTTATTAAAATTTCATTACATTAGAGTTCTATGGTATATCCTGAAACACTCCTTCATGCAGAGGCCAGGTTTCTCAGTGCAGGTCTCGCAATGGTATATGGCAGTGATGGCGAACCTTTAAAGAGCCCGAGTGCCCAGACTTAAACCAAAAGCCACTTATTTATTGCAAAGTGCCAGCACAGCAATTTAAGCAGTAATGTATTTCTCCTTGTTCTTTGACTCGTTCAGCCTCCTTAAGACACCAAAGCAGTTGAAAAGAGGAGGGCAAATTCATCTATCATTGTAGGAAGGTTCTGCAGGAAGATTCTTTGATTGCTGTCTGGTGAGCTTCCTGCTGGGGTGATGGCCTGGGTGCCCACAGAGAGGGTTCCGAGTGCCACCTCTGGCACCAGTGCCATAGTTTCGCCACCACTGGTGTATATAGTGTCCTTCCTTAAGATGCAGTCTTGGGCACTTCACCGGGAAAATGTTGTCCTGGCACAACATAGGGGACATCTAATCCAGAGTACTTGGGCTCTGTCCTTCGTGTCCAAATATTAATGCCTTAATAACAAGTCTTGAAAATGGAGGAATGATACGGCATGACCTGCACATTGGAACACCACGTAAGAGTTGTACAGTGCTATCTGTACACTTGATCTGACAGATCAACAGGGGTGAGGGTGCTGGAGTCCCCATGAATGGTGGTCAGAACAAGGAGATCCCTATTGTCCTAATACTTTACCAACATCATGTTCTGATAGCAGAGTGCCTTTATGCCCTCCTTTCCAAGTGGCTGCCTAACAAGGGATCCCAGGAGGCCACTCTGGTTTTGCATACAGTTTGCATCCAGTGACTCTGGAGCTTAAGGATTGGAAAAGTGGAATGCTGGTATAAAAGTTATCCAGGTACAGGTGGTAACCTTTATCCAGAAGTGGGTGCACTAGATCCCACACAAGCTTCCCAGTGACTCCTAGGACAGGGGGGCATTCTGGAGGGCTAATTCGGGTGTCTTTTCCCTCAAACCCTAAACCTGTGGGTGTACCCTGTGGTACTCTCACACAACTTGTACATTTTGAATCCGTACCTTGCCCTCTTGCTGGGCAGGTACTGGCGGAATTCTAGCCTGCCTTTGAAATGTACCAGTGACTCGTCTACACAGATGTTTTGTAAAGGGGTGTATGCCTCAAACTTTGTCCCAAAACGGTGGGCCTGATTTTATATAGATGGTCAAATGATTTGGACATTGTGCATTATTGTTGTAATGCAAAAATTTAAGAATTGCCTCAAAGCGTGGCTGTGTCATTACCGTGCAGTGAAGTGGAGTACTGTAGAAAACATCGGTACTCCAATAAAGCCTAACCTCAGTTTTTTTTTTAACAATTCCCATGTGGAGCACAAGACCCCAAAACTTCATCTCTACTGCATCTACATCTACAGGGGTCCACCTAGAGAATGATGAAGTAGGGTTTTGTGCAAAAAAATTGTTGGCCATATAAATTTGTCTGACACCATGAGATTTACTAGGTCCTCATAAATAAAGAATTTGGGAAAAAAAAAAAAAAAAAAAAAAAAAAAATTTCAGTGAGGCCATTAGTCTCAAAATGAATTCCTGAGCTGCCCACGAACTCAAAAATTTGGGGCCCATAATTTAATTTTCAGGGGGTGGGTTCCATGATGAATCACTTGTGGCGGTGGTACTGTGCGCCTTCTTGAGGGCAGAGGAGGAGGAAAAATAAATGGGGCATCATTCCCTTCTGAATCAGTCTCAGCTAGGAAGGCATAAGCCTCCATTGCTGAAAAAGATCTTTGGGATCTATTGGACATTTTTTATTGGGGTGGGGGCATGTATAAATGTTGTGCTTTAACACGTGTAAACTTTATACAAGGGGATGTGTATGTTGTGCTTGAACACGTGTGGGGCGATGAAAGAAAAAAACGTAACCACTAGTACTTTTACTAAAGGGGGGGGGGGGGGATGACAAAAAAAAGCAACAAAAAAGGTGCTGACCAGCAAGATGCTACTGATCAGCGCTCCATTGCGGCAAAATCGCTCTGTACCACGAGGAAAGATACAGGGACAGCCGCCATCAGGCGCAAGAACAGTTCAACGAGCCCTGAACTATCACAGGGCGTGTTGTTGAGTCACGCCGTACTACTACGGCACGAGTCGGGAAGGGGTTAAAGGTGAGGAACAAAAAAAATAAATACAATTTTTTAAAATTCTCTCCCTTATTACTAAGACCTTGAAATTTCACATAACTGGCAGACCAAATATTTCAAAGCAAAAAGCCAAAACACAGCAATTAATGGAGACTACTACATTTTACCTCTTGCTCTCTTACAGCCTTCAGGTATAAGACATACAGCAATACAAAATATATTGCTATGAAGAAATCATACGTGCAGCTAGACAGATCTGGAAGGTTTTGCTTTACTACACGCAATGCTTACAAATGTCCACAGCAGAGGGCAGTGTAACCATGTAAATGTATTTACCTCTTTGTAATAGAGCAATACTTGAAAGGAACTATAAAAGGGATAGAAATGTTCGTTAACATTAAGAGCTGCATTGACATTTTATTGTCAGATTATCCTTATAATGCAGCATTGTACTATTTCTGCTTCATCTACAGGTTTTCCACATAGAACATTATTTGCAGTTACTAGATGTGCCGTGCAGCGGCCAGTTTCCCTCTCCCTATAGAAATACACATCCAAATCCACCTGAGCGGAACACGCATATGTGCATGTAGTTCATCTAAATTAGCATTCACTGATAATTCATAGAAGAGCACATTAAATTGCTAAGAAAACACAAAATGTATTCGATAAATTACCTTCATTAGCATCTGGCCGAGAGTTCTTGATTAACGCAGAAAACTTTGCAAAAATATCCATGCCTGCCGTGTTAGATTCTGGATGCCTCGCAGCCAACTTGCGGTATCTGTATTAATGAATTCTTACAAGTTACCAATTTTGCTGGGATAATCACCTAACACATTAATGCCAAAACTCTGCTGTTGGAATATCAACCATTAAAATATTTTTAAAAAATAAAGTTTTTTCCGCTCTGCACCAGATGTGGGTCAAAATCCTTAATACTTTATTTACTCATCCATATAGTAAGATAACAGAAACAAATAAGGACATAAAAGGTGCTGGATGAAAATTGCCTACGCGTTTCAGACGTACTACAAAACAAAAGGAACAATACCCGAGTTATATGTCCAACATATCCGTTTTTCCTGTCATATGAGTCAGGTATTGTTCCTTTTGTTTCATATTTTTCTTATAAGAAAAATATGGATGAGTAAATCAAGTCTAAAGTATTTTAACCCACATCTTGTGCACAGCACCATCATTGTTTTCTATACATTGAAGATAATATGCTTAAGCAGGACCTGTCACCCTTAAAAACTAAAGTAAGCAGCTCCTAGTGCTACAACAGTCCCAGTCCGGCGTATTCATGAGGGGGCCGGATAAGGGCAGTGACTGCCGCATGACGCTTGGCAGTCACCGCCGGCCTATGGAGTGGGCGGGGCAGTCCGTGGGAACAGGCAGCGCTTTGAGAGCAGTCTGCCGTTTCTAGTGTATAGCACAGCAGTGTCTGCTAGCGTTATCGGAGGTTTCCAATAATGCTAACAGTGTAAAACTGCTGGGACTGTTGTAGCACTAGGACCTGCTTACTTTAGTAAGCAGCTCCTTGTGCTGTTTTTTTAAGGCTGACAGGTCCTCTTTGAACGAACAGCTGAGATGACTAGAAACCCAATACAAGGTACATTATATACCATTTCAAGTTAAATGCGTTGGCAATCATGAAGCTAAAATTTCTGCACCTCTAAATAGAATTGAATATTACTGGAAACAGGTAAGGATCTGCAAATGGTTGACTTACGTACATAAGTGCATGTGTAATGTAAGTAAACCGTAATGTCATATACCGATGCAAAAGCTTTGTGCAGGATCCTTGTTCACTTGAGAACCAAAGAGTTTTTCTGAAGCCAGGAAATTTGTCAGTCCACATAAGTATCAGCTGCAGGGAGCAGCAGTCAATAGGCTGAAATTCTTACTATTCCATCAAACACTCTGGGCCTTTGCTACCCATTTCACTTACTTAGGAGGGCACAGCACATCTTCCAAGAACTCCTCAATCTTGTTTACATCTGTCTTCACTTCATGGTTGTAGGTTATAAACGGTGGGTGTGTTCCAGGTGCAAGATTTTGTAAGTCTGCTGGTTTTCTGAAAAATTACAATAGACAGATGTAAATACATGTAAAACATTTGCATAAAAGGTTACTAGTCATAATACTCTATGTTCTCTAGCGCAGGCTATAGCATTCCTGTTCCATCAACCTTTCCACTAACTAAATGTAATGATGATTTTTTTATTCAGACATCACCACTTGTTACTTTTAGTTTTTCAGGTTCCCAATTCAAGCAGCAAGGAGGCTGAGACTGAAGCAATAAGACATCATATAACGATTCATGTATCGTAGGAAATCTGCAGTAGATTTTTCCTCTAAACCTTTCTAGCATCTTTAATACAGAGCTCACCACTTTTTGATACATTTTAAAACCTCAATGATTGAGAGAAGTGAAAGATCAGCAGGATGAACTTTATTTAGATGCCAGTGAATTATGCAGAAGGACTTGAAAATGCCCCAACTATTACAATTAAATAAGCTGATCCCAAAGTCGTATTAGGGGATTCACAGCTTAGCGCAAAACAACTACAGGAAATCACTTGGATGCCAAAGTGTGTTTCTGGCATCTCCTGATAGACTCAATCTAAATTCCTTTCCTGTTAAACACTTGTACTTCAGCAAGATGAAGTCCCATTATGGTCAAAGTTGCTCTATCTGGAACCAACCAAAGGAGAGCAAATACTTAACATGTAGAGCAGATTTGTTTTTTTAGTTTGAGGGAAAATATTTGTTAGTTATAAAGGCAAATGTCCTTTTTCTTATGGAGAGATAATTTGCATGATTTAACCCCAGAAGTATTGTGCTTCCTACCAAATCAGGATTTAAGAATCTAGTCCCCCTAATAACTGTGAAAGAAGAGAGCAGAGCTTTCCGAATACTATACAGTATGTATAAATATCCTTTATTAGAGTCTTCAAATAACTGCTAAGAAAGTGGTATTGATGTCAAAATCATCTTTATTTGACCGCACTATGAAGCTATAATATTTGTACATGATGTATGACATACCTGTGGTTTTCTTGTTTTGTACAATTACTAGAATGTTTACCGTAGTTTTAAAATTCCAGTGTCAAATAAAACAGGAGAATCTCCCTTTTAATATGATATATGGAATGTGTATGAATGCTTCAGAGCCGTAGATATCCGCCCTTAAAAATCTACTTTTTTAGTGCAACTTTATGTTGATTGTAAATTTAAGAGTGGATATCTCCAGTTCTGTTAATCATCCATACACATTCATTATCCATATGAAAGGGGACGCTGTCCTGTTTAATATGACACCAGCAGCTTGATTCTAGGTGCAAGGGTTAAGGAGATATAGGTACTGTGCCCCCCCTCCATACAGTCAGTAGAAGGCAGACTATAGAAGGAGCTGCAGGAAAGACTTTCACTATACAGAATTGCAGAAGTACGTGCACCCCATGCATCTGTAGTTGAACCTGGGAAAGGGTGATGGACTATTGCTGTACATATTTATAACAGTTTGGTAAAAGTAACACTGAAAAACAAAAAATGACAAAAATCTTTTTTTCACATTTGTAGTCAATTATTGCCAAATTTTAAATAATTATTAAAACTAATGTATCAAGATAAAGTCTCACATGTTTTGAAAAAAGCAAAGTTAAAATTGTTATGATATGTAAAGCTTTTCCAGCGATATCGTCATTTAAAAGAAGTGCATAGCACAGCGTCAAAAATTGACCTGGTCTTTCTGGCACCAATGACCATCAGTACTGAAGGGGTTACGCAAATGACCATACAGGTAAAATGTTCATCTGCTATAGTCAAGTCTTGTTTAGCTCACCAAGTGATGGCTGCAGGTATTCAGCGGGTTAGATTTCAAATCTAGGTTTATACAGGTAGTTTTAGCACCATGTCAGCAATTCTATACCCAACCACTAGAATTATATACAAGATAAATTAATCTGGTATATTAACTTGTTTATACTAAAAAAGGCAGGACTAAGAACAGCCAATAATAATATAATATATACTGCCACTTTTAGTAAAAACAGGAAACCGGAAAACGCACCAGCTCCAAAAACAATCCACAGTGATCCATTAAAATACACATATAGCAGCATGTTGACACAGGTAGCATTCATACAGACTGTGAATTTCACAGTATATCCTTTACATTAGCCATGATTTAGAATATAAACCCAGAGGCTCTGCGAATGCTACCAGTGCCTCAACATGCTGGTATGTGAATATTTTTAACAATTTTCAATAGAGGATTTTTTTTTTTTTCAATGGAACACCATGGATTCTTTTTGGAGAGAGAACCATGCGTTTTCTTGTTCACGGATCAGCTGGGAGAAAAACTTTATCCATGGTCAGCAATTCATTGGATTGATATGTGAGCTGACTCTTCCCTGTAACAGAGACAAGTTGGGAGGAACCAGCAAGCAACTGGTGGGGAATCGGTGAGGTGACTACACCTTTATAAGCATTTGGAGAATTCTTTAATTGAATATAAATAAGGTGGAACTTGAAATTGACCCCCACCTAATGGAAACATGCTCAGAAATATCAGCGTGTCCTCAGATGTGGTGTGTAATAAAGAATTTTATAAAAAGTCAGGTACTGTTACCCATCTCAAAAATGATTGCATATTTTCATCTTAAGTTCTCTGCTACAAGCTATGAACGTTACCAGGATGCAGAAATCAGACTCCTCAGAGTCTGGCTTAGGCCGCACAAGCTGGAAGACGGAACATTCTTTGCTTGCAGCGGAGGGCTTGGGATGAAAATATGTGATTGGCCCATGTTTATATACCGTATATACTCATGTATAAGTAGAGTTTTTCAGTACAAAAAAATGTGCTGAAAAAAAAAAACTCACCTCGGCTTATACACGAGTCAATAAAAAAATAAATCTACTTCTCTGCTGCAACAGCCATCAGAGACACGTCCATCTGCTCTGCAAGTCGGCGTGCACCATGATGTCATCAGCGGCGACACTGCCTCATCATAGTGTGCGCCGGCAGGCAGAGCACATGGACGCATCTTTGCGGGCTGTAACAGCACAGAGAAGACAGAAGAGGAGCTGTGGGGAAGGGAGCATTGGGGAGCTCCGCTGAGAATTGAGGATTGCCCGAAGGGCAACATATAAGTTTTTTTTGTTTTTTTCTTTTAATGTGCTGGCTTATGCTCGAGTCAATAGGTTTTCCAAGGTTTTGGTGGTAAAATTAGGGGCCTCGGTACATACGGTAACTTACACGAGAATTGTAAGTATTTTATGCAAAGGCACGGATACACAGAGGTGTGAGCTTTGGATGTCGCTGGGTGCCAACTAGCAAGTGCAAATACATGTGTTATTTAATACCCTAACAAGAAGCTTACTTACAATTTTTTTTTCACCCGATATGAAGTTTTGTGGTTTGCAATAGGCATTTATATATATGCACGGTGGGAAAACGTCCTGGACCCAGGCTTTTTGTTTTTCCACTCTGTTTAAAAGGTGTCCCCCTTTTAAACTATACACTTTTTAGTGCTATTATATATACTATAGTCACTACAATTTTATGGTCAAGGAAAATTCTGATATATTTATGTGCAGAACCTCTTTTCTACTGTATACAAGTTTTGTTATCACATTTTTTTTTATAGGACCAGTCCATTGAATACGTTTGTTTCATGTTTTACATTTTTATATCGATGGACGAGGATAAGTTGCTGTGTGAAGAGGTCCAATACCTATCCAAATAAATTCAGATATCCATTTTTGAGAAAGGTAACAGTGCCTGGCTTTTTATAAAATTCTCTAGAATTCTTTGATGTCTGGATAACTCTTTAAATGTTTTGATTATTTTATTGTAGTAACTTATGTAAAAACTTCAGATCTATACAGTGCAGTAGCACAGGGGGAGTTTATGGCTTAAAAAAGAACTTCAAGGGCAGATCTATCAGAAAATAGGGTCTATCTAGCAATGCATGACCATCTTAAAAATGCTGGAAATTCCACCACATCTTTTCTGCACCCTAAAGGACATGATTACATAATCCTGACTGGCATCTCCCAGAATCCTTAGCAAGGTCTAGAGAGAACAAGAGGCTATGTGTAAAGCTGTGACAGAAGTATTCAGCACAGACAGTATAAAGTGTACTCATTCACCCTCTGTCCAGCTCATTTACAGCTTAACCTTTAACAAGATTTCCCATTTCTATGGCTATTTTTAGAGTCAACTTTACTTTCTTTTACGCTCCATCAGGATTGTCCAATGCATTTTAGTAATTTTTCTTAAAATGGATGGAAACTAAACAATTGTTTGTTACTTTTCTGAGCACACTGGTAGGAAAATGTATAGAATGATAAGAAAACATCTGGCCTCTCCCAATTTACCTGCATTATTAAACATGAAATAGCTAATGCAGACAATCTTCTTTCGGAACTGTGTTATGCCATTCTTTCCGCCTTTTTTGAATATTAAAGGAAACCTATCACCAGGAATACTTCAGTTACTGGATTCCTCATGGTAGATTCTCCCCCCTCCCCCAGTTCTTGTGAACTGTGGGGATTTCAGTAGTAGGTTCCCCACCAATCAGATAATAATTAAACTTATTAAAATTTATAAAATTTAACCCAACGATGATGCCCCATAATCCTCCCCCCCTTCCACTTTCTATTTATGCCATTTTTTTTTTTAAATTTATGTTGGTGAACTTGGTTCTAATCAATCCGACCTTTTACCAAATAAGAGGTTCGACCCTCATCTCCTGGGCGCTGCAGTCTGCCGTATTCATGAGGGGCCGGCCAACACCCCCCCCCCCCCAAATATATATATAACATTCGGCCGGAGCTGTGAATAAGCACGGTGCGGCCAAAAAGCACGACGCGCTATCAATGCGGCCGCATCGGAGAAAGCCGGCAGCAAATGCGCAATATAGCTGGTGGGGCTCTTTTGGTGGGGTGACAGGTCCTCTTTAAGCCAACCTCTAATGCCAGTTTCCTAAATTTAGTGTAAAAATGAACAAACGCTGGGTAAACAAGTTTTTACGTTTTTTTTCTTTAAAGAAAAATAATGTATAAATCTAGCAATGCAAACAGTTTGAAATGTATCCTTACAGTGCAATATCTTAAATGGTTATTCTCTAAAAACTATTGTATCCATAATTATAGCAGCATTCATAATGTAAAACTTATTTTAGAACCGATGGATCACCTCACTAACAAAATGTGCATTACAAATTTAGCTTAATCCCCAAATGAGGACCCTGGATAGTCTTCTATGTGTTCAGTCTAGATACAGTCCCATGTCAGAATTAAAAGGAATTTACCTCCAATGTCAGCAGCTAGGCATGACTGTAGTGCATCTAAGGCTGATCAGAAGGCATCTAATCCATTGGATGCTACAAGCCTCCATGACCTACTCACACTGCTCCTATGTACACAGGAGTACAATGTTTTTTTTAACATCACACTTATGCTTATTGTTGCTAGGTTATTTGAAATTATTCTGTACAAAGGCTTGAGCCTCAGGACACAACAAGACACACCTCTATACAATCTACTTAACATATGATCCCTCTGTGGGAGAATATTAGACAATGAGAATGTGCGTTATTCAAAACCTGCTAATAAATGATTAATTCCTACATTTTTTTCAACGTTTTCTCTTACCTCTTTAAATCAACTGTTGTTACATTGAACACAACTCCTTTCAGCCACAAAATCATAAAAAGTCTTTGTGAGAAGGGGCAATTCCCAATGCTCTCTCCATCACTGCCAGCCTGGAAGAATACAAACAACAATTTAATATAAAATATCACTACTCTTATTGGTGATATTTTAATTTTCAGACTTAATATGTACAACTGCATCACCATTGTAACCTGATATTCTAAGAATATCTTTTCAACTTAAAGGAAACCTACCATTTTTTTATGCATTGAGACTGGTTTAGCAACACTGAGGCAGAAACATATCTTGTTTAATCCCTGATCTGAGTGATTTTGCTCAAAAAAAACTATTAAAAAATTCAGGACCTTGGGAAAGCAGGGTGCAGTACATAAACACATAACAAGGTCTAGCCAAAGAACGCCATACCTACCGTGAAACATGGGGGTGGCAACATCATGCTTTGGGGCTGTTTGTCTGTAAAGGGACCAGGACAACTAATACATGGACATAAAAAAATGAATGTGCACATCTATCGTGGAATTTTGAGGGCAAAGCTCTTTCAATCAGCAAGGGCATTGAAGATAAAACGTGGCTGGGTCTTTCAGCATGACAATAATCCAGCATAGGAGAGGGAGGTGCGAGGACGGGCATAATTAGCAGCCTGGTGCACTGGAAATCTTGTCTCCAGTGCTCCCTGCTGCCAATTATAACTTTCTTTCCTACATTAACTATTTCAAGGGGATACAAACAACATTATCAATTTTTTAGGGGATTTTTAGCACACTTTTTTCCTGCCCGCTGTAACAAAAATAATATTTTATATTTATTCTTTGGTTCACCGATTGTGGTGATAACCAATTTCTTTAATTTTTCTTATCTGCGCTCAATTTTAATTAGAAAATTACTTTTTTTTTTTTATCCATCAAATTTTTCAGGGGCATAACTTCTGTATTTTTCTGTTGAAAGGTTTCTGGTTGAGCGCTTATTTTTTTGCGAAAACAGTTATTAGTCATATTATATTAGGGCACATAACTTTTGATGACTTTTTAGAACATTTTTTGTAAGGGTATTTGAAGAAAAATTGTATAGAAGTTTTACGTAGTTTTATGTCGGGTTCAATATTTAGATTTATTGTACAGATTACTATGGACACGGCGATACCAAATATGTACTTATATACTTTATTTGGATTTTATATGTAACTGGGCTGATTAGCGGACAAACTGATCGCTTGTATATACATATATTGCAGTGTACAATGTGAGTAACTGAGCATGCTAGTTACAGTTGGGTCCTGCCAGGAGGCGGAAACCGATGTGAAGAGGAGCCGGCAGCCTTGGAGCACAACCCGGACCCAGAGGCTGCCACAGGATGGAGGGTCCGATCCAAGGGACACACACACACACGGCGGTGAGGAAGGAGAAACCAATTGGGGAGGCAGCGATACTAAGAAGGGGGCATTCTTACGTGTTGGGCGTCACAGTGAGGGAATTAGTTTGAGGTCCACAAGGATTTACCCCTCATAGCACAATGAGGGGTAATTATTAAATGAGAGTGCCACATGACAGGGGTTGTGTAATGTATAGGACCATATACTTGGGGGATGAGAGGAGGGTAACTGGAGGGTGCATTATAAAATGTGGTGGCAACAATAAGAAGTGTATTAGAAAGTGTGGGAACCACAACGGAAACAATGTACTGTCTCTAAACCAGAATGTGGAGTTTAAAGGGGTATTCCCGTTGCAACAAATTAAGGTTATGGTTTGTATTATAAAAAGTTATACAATTTTTAAATATACTTTGTATCAATTCCTGGTCTAGATTCCCGTTTTCTAGATCTCTGCTTACCATCGTCCTATAGAAAGCTTCTATGTTTACTTCCAGTGGATAGAAATTGGACCACAGTCACACAGGTGTGGGGCTTGTTATATCCCACAGTTCTGATTATTCTCTATGATACTAAATGAGCCACACACCTGTGTGACTGGTCAGATTTCTATCCATTGGAAATAAACAGAGAAGCTTTCTATAGAATGACAGCAAGCAGAGATCTAGAAAACTGAGATATTGATACATCTGTGTTCATCTGTGGTGCAACAGGGTTACAATCAGACCCCCCGTTCTCGTAATTCATGCGAGTCCCATCACCGATATCCTCACAGATTAGTAACTTGTTGTCACTGGAGAACCCATTTAAGGACAGAAATATATGTAAATATCTTTATAAGTGGGTGACTAGGGGGTCCCATGAGCAATATTTAGCACATACACCAAACATGCTGTGAACATGTGCACAATATCATGAATAATCAGGTGAGGATGCCATGCTTGTGTTGATTCTCCATGGCAAAATATTGTGGTCCTATCCTTTTCAATGGCACACTGTAAACATTGCTGGAATATCATGTTCATTGTAAGTCTTTATCTAATCAACTTTCTAAGTGTCACTGGGCTGTAAAGAGACAATGGCCATTCAGACTGTCATACCCTAACACAATGCACTATTCTTAGTGCCGTCTGCTGGTTCTTATCTGCAGCACATTTACATCATGCATGGAAGCCTTATATAGCCAAGTCACCTGTGCACCAATGTAGAAACTGTGTGCTTGAGAGGAGGTTTCAGTGCCACATATATTAATATTTCGTATTAGGTGGTCTTTATATTATTCCTAAAATCATTGTAATCATTTTCTAATAGCATACATGGATTTGTGTTTTGCAGCTGGCTTGGAGACTGGGCATACTATTGTGCCTATGCCAAAATTAAACAGAAACCTTATGTACTAGAGGGTTTTTCTCAGCAGTTTTACTGCTGACATTTTCCAGATGTGGCTGATGTCCCAGGATGAAAATGTACATTGTGCCTATGTGCAGGGCAAAAATAATACTTGGAGGTACAGTACAGTCACCAATCAAAATTCATTAAAACTACTACTACTGAGGGGAGAGGTTCTGTCATGGGAGATTACAGTGCAAACCTCTTGACTACTTCTATTGTACTTTTTTGGGAAAATTATTTCTGCTGCGGATTTATGATCATTTAACTGCTGCGATTATGATGTGGAATTAAGCTTTTGCAGGGCAAAGCTTGAGCACCTACCACATTGTAGCAAAACTGCAGAATAAAGAGGTGCCAGAAACTAGCAGATTTTGTAGTTTTACTCCTGGTGTACATTGCACAGTCGTGATGGCATGTAACCGGAGCAGACAGGGGACTGCACTGCAGAATAGTGCGTCTAGATCACACTCTGCACTTCTTATATGTACATGGCCTATAAGGACAGATCCGGACAACTTTGTGCCATAAGAGAAAAACACAACACTTGTAAGAAGGTGTGCTCCTGCCCTGATGCACCAAGTTAATCTGTGTGAAGTAAAAAAAAGAAGATCAATGGAAAACATGGAACGCGATTTCTTTAATTGTAAAGGCATCTAACATGATGGTAGATGCCCTTTTAACTTATTTTAACTTATTTTTTTATCCAATACACAAAATAAGAGTGTTAATGCTGGCTTCTCCAGACCAAAAACTTTATTTCAGTATGCTAGCAGGGAAAAAAATCCTTCTAACGTTCAGCCTTTGCAAGTCCACGTAATTAATTAACCATGGTTTTCTCTTCCCAGATGTCTGAAACACAGCTGGCAAACTCCAGCTGGTGGCTTTAAAGTCAAGCTTCGCATGGCCAAGCCTATGATCTATAACAGACTTATTTGGAAAGGCTAAAAGAACAAACAAACTTAAACTGCTAAGCAGACACAATATCTGGCATACATATATAGAAGACGGCTGAGACTACAGTGGAAAATAAGCAAGAGGAGCAGGCCAGAGAATATCTCCTGTACAAAATCCTGTTTCCTTCTAAGGGTGGTGGCACCCTTAAAAAATGCATATGTTTTAAAAACGCCCTTTTTTTTACCGTTTTCCAATTATCTTAAGATTTTCAAAAAAAAAAAAAAAAACAAAAAAAAAAAAAAACAAACATGGGTTTAACAGATTGCTTAAAAACTGCCTAAAACCAGGTTCAAAACGCTATGTGTGCCACCACCCTAACTTGCTATTGTGAAGCAATTGATGCAAGATCTGGGTAATGGAACATGTTAAGATGACACCTGTTCCTGAAGGGAAAATTAAAAGCTAGCAGATGTGTGGAAAAAAAAAACATTGTATAGTGGCTCCAGCAAAAGAGGAAGATCCTTGCTGAAAAGAATAGGAAATTATGAGCCAAGGAAGTAACTGGTGCATTATACATACATCCTGCAGGGCAAATAAGCTTATAAACATATAATTAACATACCGTATATACTCAAGTATAAGCTGACCCGAGTATAACCCGAGATTCCTAATTGTACCACAAAAAACTGGGAATGCATTGGTCACAGCCTCCCGGTATATAGCCAGCCCCCAGTTTGCCTAGCACATTATTGAAAAAAAAAAAAAAAAAAAAAAAAACCACACCTTCCATACTCGCCTTGGGGTGCTACACCGGGCATCGGGGCCACCTAGATGCTCTGGCTAATACAGCATAGAGAAGCATTGTGGCACTGGAGGGCGTGTGTGTAAGTTTAGTTTTTTTATTGACTCGTGTATAAGACGAGGTGAGGTTTTTCAGCACATTTTTTGTGCTGAAAAACTTGGCTTACACACGAGTATATACGGTAAGTGAAAAATCATTAGTAATCATGTGTAATGTATATACTGAAATAGTTACTGCTCATGATATCACAATAGCCCAGACTTCATCCTATAAAACCTCTATCCATGGGCTATGCAATACAGCTAGTCCCCACTCATTGCAATTCCAGTGAGTGCCTGTGGAAGTGTCAGGATAGGAGTGGACACAAGTATATAATGTCAAGGCCTGTCATCCACAAACACTTTGGTGGTGAATTATGAAGTCAAGCACAATGACTGCCACCACATTTTGCACAAATACAGCTAATGATTGAACCCTATTAACTAACCGACACCCTTCTTTTAGCTAAAATTTGTTTCCCTCAGATTCTCATATAATCAACTGAATAATTTTACCTTGTATCCAGGGAGTCAAGGTGGGCGTGGCCTCAGACCCAGAAGCTCATCCCCGTGCTTTTTCAGCATGCAACAGTAATGTCATGTGACCAGGGTGACATCTCCGGTACTTTAGCCTCCCAACATAATGATGGGCAGCACAGTGTCTCAGTGGTTAGCACTACATCCTTGCAGCACTGGGGTCCTGGGTTCAAGTCTTATCCAAGCCAACATCTGCATTTCCCAGCATTTGCATGGGTTTCCTCCCACGCTCCAAAACATACTGGTAGAATAGATTGTGAGCCCCATGGGGACAGGGACTGATTTGGCAAACTCTGTGCAGTACAGATCTGTATCTCTGTACAGATCTTGTAATGACCCTGATATGAGGAGGTAATTTTGATCAAATGCCTCTTCAACGTGAAGCCAAGAGGATATGCAGGTTTGCCACAGAGAAACCAGAGGGTTTGAATGACCAGATTAGCTTAACATGTTTTTTATGATTTGATTAATGTATAGAACTGGTGATCAGATTAATTATGCATACTTTTGGTGATCTGGAAAATGATCTTACCATTAGGAAACATTTCCACCTTAACATGACAATGCTCATGTATGGATCCCCCTAGGCGCTATAGGAACCCCAAAAATAAGTGAAGACTGTGTCAAGTCAGTAGCAAATGTTATGAAGCTATCTGAGGATACATTTACTTAGCTTATACACAGTTAATAATGACCGAGTTATTAGTTGTACCAATCCAAGAGAGACCTCTTCTGTTATCCATCTTAGAGGGCTGATAATAACTTCATCACTGCCTTTATGACTGGTATTATCTCATATATGCATAGTGCATGGACTTCTATAGTGCGATTGGCTACCGAGTATCGAGCCCCTGTGGGGTCATCCGGCACGCCTTTGTGTCTGGCTGCTCGATCTGCTGACCTGCCTGCAATGTGAGTGCCATATTCTATTTATGTGTGGCGTTTGCGCTTCTCGCGCACGCAGCCGCAGCAGTGCCGGTATACGCCAGCTGATGCATCCTGTGTTTGGGAAACACTGAGCACAGGCTTGTATCGGCAAGCTGCTGTTAATGTAATTTTGCTTAGCCCTCCGACACCTTTGCCTCTGACGCATTGATACCATTAATAAATGCAGAAACGCATCAGCCAAATAAATACTGCTAGTTGCATGCCAAGACATTGACTTGTGAGGCAGCTCTATTGTAGGCTAGTTAGCTGGCTAGGGGATAATCTAATAGCCAGTGAATTCATTGTAGAGTGGAATCTGTGCCTAGAGGTGGGGTGGGCTACCACTTGCCATCCCAGGAGAATAGGAGATTCCCACTTGTTCAATGTCTAATGCTAAGTAATGCACACTAGGGTGTGAAGATGTGCATATTGTGAATTATAGCATATATACACTGAAAGCCTGATACACTGCAAATATGAAATATAGCTTTGAAAAAGCTGATGTTTTTGGCAGATGAACACACAATAAAGGAATACTTTAAAAATGTTCTTTATCAGGCAGAAAGACTACTTTTCTCCATGCAGGCATGCTGTGATTTCATTGATCAGATATACGCATGGGGTACAGTTTTCAAATATTAGGAGGCTAAAGGACCTGAAAAGTGGTCAGCCTGTGGAGGCGTTGCCCCTTCAATTCACTATGGATATCACTGGATACCTGGTAAAATTATAAAGTTGATTTATTGGGATGTGAGGTAAATAATTTTTTGCTAAAAGAAGGGCGTTGGTTAGTTAATAGAGTTCTAAAGGAACCGGCCACTAGGTGTATTTTTGTAAAATGCGGTGACATAGTGGTGCTATGCCTTATATTAAACACGTTTATGCTATATCCACAGAATAAGCCATATAGGTATAGTAGGTCCACCTATTGGATTCAGTTTATTCTCCTGAATGCTGCAGCTGTAACCCTATAAAAAGTGTGCAAGATAACACCTATTAGAGCGATAAATGCAGCCATATGGACATGAGGCACAGAAACAATCATGATACAGAAATAACATGGGCCTCTTCATCCAATGCACACATATCCACCCTATTATGGTTGGAGATTGAGCACCATTGCAAAAATATGAATGCCGATTAATATTTCAGGGAATCCATTCCCAGCAGAAGGAAAAATCTAATGTAAACAAAATAAGTGGCCAATGTTTACTAGACAAAAGACCCATTAATGGCTACTGTAGGAGATTCTGAAACTCTTGATAAACATCTGTGCATGTTGAATGCATGTAGCAACCATGTCTAGATGATGACAGTATATACTAATACTTAGAAAACTTTTATGAACATATAAGATCATATCAGTCCCCGATAGTGATAAAAACCATCAACAAAATAAAAAGTGTGGCTGCTCCACCAGTACCTCACATGCCGAGTAAAGCTGTGGTCTAGAAAAAGCCACCATGGAAAAGAATCAAAAGATGGAGGGAGGGAGAACAGAGGCAGCAGGCACTAAGAACAGAAGTCAAGAGAGCGTGAGAGAGGAGGGGGGAAGAGGCAGAAAAACTGGATGGTGGGAGATAGCATGAAAAGAGCCTTTAAAGGGGGGGCGGGGAGGGTGTTAAACAGAGAATCTATGAAACATCTTTTACAAACTGTAAGGAACGGGGGAAAAAAAAAAAAAAGTCTTACAATGAAGAGAATGTACCGGAACAACGCTGGTTAAAGATCAGAAATTCTTACAGCTCTTAGGATTTTTAGCGCTTACTTAACTAAAAACAAAAGTCTATTTAATCAGCTTTAATACCGGGAATATTTGAAAAGCCTCCGCTGCTAGGCTATGTCACCCGGTGCCACACGTGCCCCATTCTTCCATCGCATGGCTCAATACACGATATGTCAGGACCAGGGATACATCAAGTCACAGGTCATGGCCTGCATAGATGGCAAGTGCAGAAATTCCAACCATCTGGGATCTTTATGACAGAAGGCTTTTTTTATCCTGACATTCAACTTGCTCATTAGCTATGCATTTCAGTTCTCTTCTTAACTCTTTGTGTTGTTAAATTGTAGCTTGAAGCAAAGTCAATGAATTCTATGCTTTCTATTACATGTAATGTATCATTTAAGACAGCACTGACAGTTGGCACACCCCACATCCAATCATGTAGCCTAGGGGATAATATGATAAGAGTCCATCCCTGGAGATTCATCTCCCTTAGCTACTATTCCACTGAAAAGGTTCTCAGAATAGCTCTACTGCTTTATGTGGATGAAGTGTTCACAGCAGCAATGCGATACCAGCAAAAAATAAAATAGTACAGGCGGTCCCCTACTTAAGAACACTCGACGTACATACGACCCCCTAGTTACAAACGGACCTCTGGATATTGGTAATTTACTATACTTTAGTCCTAGGCTACGATAAACTGCTATAACAGTTATCAAAGACGTCTGTAATGAAGCTTTAGTGTTAATCCTGATTCTTATGACAACCCAACATTTTTAAAATCCAATTGTCACAGAGACCAAAAAAGTTCTGGCTGGGATTAAAATGATAAAATATACAGTTTCAACTTACATACAAATTCAACTTAAGAACAAACCTAAAGACCCTATCTTGTATGTAACCCGGGGACTGCCTGTATAGTAAAAATGGTCAGCAAAATGAGTCCAATTCCAACCATACATTATATTACGTTGATCCAAAAGAAGGCAAATACCCTGCAAGGCAGATGCCAATTGTCCAAAAGAAGGGGAGAACTGCCCCCCCCCCCCCCGACTCCTAATATGGCGGTTAGAATAACTCCCTGGATCAACAGAAACTAACAAAAAGTTTTATTCCCATACGATGTGATATTATTGCTCTCCAGTAAGGTTTAACATAATAACTAGCCTCAGAAAACCTCACAGGAAAGTCTCACCACTCCATTCACTTCTACTGAAAATATTTACTGTCACATACATTTGCTAAAAGTTTTTTTCACAAGTGGAAAAAGCTTAAAACTACAAGTCCCAGTGTTGTGAGAGATGTGGGCAGAAATACAATATCAATATAGAGCATGAGCTTAGTCACAAGTGGAATTACTCAAAGCATCTAAATCTGGATGGGGCACACCCTTAATTTACCAAGTCACAGAATAGCTAACTTGACCATATTAAGGGCTTTGTACAAAGTCCAAGTTGTATGGGGATGTAACAGGGCACTGACGCAACTTATAAACACTGTATCTTTCAAAATAGCTAAACATCTATTTTCAGGGTTTTCTCATTACCAAGGATTGTATGATAAATAGCTTCCTCTTGTAGCACAAGATCTTTCATGTAAAAACCAGCACTAATAATCATTAAGTGCATGCGGTTTTTTGTGGGTGAGATGCACAAAGCGATGTTGGCTTCAGCGGATGCTGCATTCTGGGGAAAAGTAAAGAAATCTACCATGTCAAACATGGCACTAACTTTTCATGCTTTTTAAACTGACGTGGCAGAAGTGAAATATCCATGTTTCAACACAAACACACATTGTCAGGCTACAGCTCAAGGCATCATAAATCATAGATTTCGTGATACAGTGATTTTAGTTCAGCTACAGTTGGTCCAGTAGGATATACAACCCATTTTACCAGTTTTACACATGGGCATATGAATCTTAAAAAGTTTAAGTAAATCTGCACCACATTAAATTCTGGTCATAGTATGAAGCCATGAGCACAAAACCTTCGAGTTCTGAGTTCCAAAACATGTAGCTTTTTCAATATTATAATAAGAATGAACTCATCTTAAAAGGATTGATCCACGTATACTACATTCTAATATTTATACAGTCTGTGTGGCCTGGTCCTTGTTGGAGGCGAACCGATCAGTTGCTATGAGCAACAATGAGCCCCATGCATTAAAACCGTTCTAACAAAAAGTGGCAGAGATTTTACAGCACTTTAAAGCGTGTCATAGAAGAAGCTTGTAAACAGCACACATCAAAAGTCAATCAAGTGACAATGGATGCAAAAGCTGAATTAGTCCCATGTGAGTAGCTTCATACATCACAAAGAGATGAAAACATTTGTATGCCAGTGCTGACTGCTGGGCTACTCACAAAAGAGCAGGGACAACATCCATCCAGTGAGGCCCAATTGTGTGGCACATGTATGGCAGGCCAGAGAGCATTGTATTCTGCCTTTTCTAATGTGCTGCTAATAAATCCAGCAATGTTTGACTGAGTTATCCGTGTTGTGTTTGCTCTGGAGCCTTACATGCTGGGATAGTCACTTGCCCCATACCATTTGGCTTAGGGTCAAGGGCACCTCTCGCTGCTATGGTGCCCATGGAGAATGGTGGTCTGAACCAACGTTGACGCCACTTTGTATTGTTTGAGTAATCCTAGAAATTGCTGCATTCTACACAACATGACAAGTAAGGGAGGAATAATGTTTGGGGCCCTCACACTCCCTTCTCCTGCTGACGATTTCAGGACCAACAGCAATGGACCATATGCTGTTTGTGGCCCACGTGCCATCAGAGTTTGCAGTGTTGCTGCTTGGGCACTTGGCATGCATACACACACAGGACCATATGTATGAGGCAACAGAAATGAATTTGTGTGTTGTCCTAAATTTTATAGTTGCTTTTTCAGTAAAACTCAGAACATTGATTAAACAAGATCTGATTCTGTACCAGTGTGGCTACAGCATTCTCAAGGTATGTTTGCTTCATAATGCATCAAATCAAATGGTAGATTTCCTTAAAAGTTTATCAGTACCACAATGTGCTCCTAGGAGCAATAAATGTTATTTACCCCTGGCCTAAATCCTTAGATCAGGAATAGAAGAGACATTTAAAAAGGAAAGTTCACAATTTTTATAATATATTATATGATTAATGAGTCGTCCATTTTATCACAACTCCGAATCTGGCTCCACAGCTCTTGTTTAAGCACGAATCCACTCCTCCCCCCCACTGACAGGGCAACTTTGTACTTTAAATCCACGGTAGATCTTAACACCACATGTGCCAAATTTATCATGATGTTTAAGCCACTATAATACTACTGGTGCAGATGACAATGAAAGAGTTCCTAAGACACCCTAAAATAGTGCCACAATGCGCCTAATGATAAAATCTGTGGCTGATATGTTTGGTTATGGAATGAGCATTATAAGAAGGGCCTTCAACTACTGATGTAGAAACACACATCCAGAATGGTTTGCACGGATGTAACAGCTAAAGTACTTGCTTCTCTCAAGGTTTAAGCTTCCTTGGAATCACATGAGCATAACACAACCTGTATGGCCCAAATATAGAGCGTGTCAGTGAACAAAGCAGCGGTTAGCAAATTCCCTTTCATTTCCAGGCAAGCGGATGAAAATAGGACACAGATCCCCCCAAGAGGAAAGGCTCAGTGTGTAGTCTGAATAAATAACATAAGGACAAAAGAAGAGTAATATCAGGTCAGAGTATGCCATCCATCATTCAGCCCATTATTCCTACCACTAACCCAGAATGAATTGCTTTGTGTTATGTAAACAGGACAATCATGCCTGGCAGCTGACAGAAATATTAGGCGGCTGGCATATATTGATACAAGATATCACCATTCATATTTCTCTGTCATGAACACTATCAGCCAGAGAAAAAATAAAAAGGAGAACCAAATGTATGTAGCAAGATACACACACTTTTCCTTTTGCACTTTCTGCGCAAAGTATTTTGGGAAGAGGCAAGAATGGGAGTAGCAAACATGGCATATGCCAGTCCAATGGTAATGGTACCACATGCAGCTATGTTGGCAGAGATGCAACCAGCAGGTGAAAGTGGAAGCCATGAAGTAGAAACATGCAGTACGAATCATTATTGAGGGTACAGTCACATGTTGCAGTTACAACTGAATCACAATCAGCTTTGAGGTGGTTTTAGGTGCAGTTCTGTCAATTTAACAGGTGAAAGACAAACTGAACGAGTGAATGACATTTGTGGAACAGGTTTCCCCTTCAAAATCAAATTCACTTGTTCAGTTTATGTCTTTTACATGTTTAATTGACAAAACTGCACCTAAAACCACCTAAAAGCGGATTGCGATGCAGTTGTAACTGCAACGTGTGACCGCACCCCAAGGGTGATGCCGCACATGGTGTTTTGAAACCGTTTTTGATCCGTTTTTAAGCAGTCCGTTAATACACATGCGTTTTTTTAATGGACTGCTTAAAAACTGACCAAAAACCTGTTTCAAAACGCCATGTGTGGCATCACCCTTAACCCGTTACCGACATGTGACGTAATAGTACGTCACATGTCGGGTCCCGATGCATGGAGAGGGCTCGCGGGCTGCATATTGCAGCAAAGGCTTACCGGTAACACCCGCGATCGGTGCCGGTGTCATTTTTGATATGCATTACTTTAATAAAGCATTTTTTGTATAGGCCAGTGTTTGTGCATCCCCTTTTGTTTCTTTGTCTATATATGTTGCCATATTGGGTGCACCTGGCCGCACTACATATAATAACTTCATGCAGTGCCGTTCTCTTCCTTTGTGAATGTAACATGGCAACTACTATGTATGCCCTCACTATAAAAGGCACACAATATTAAAAATATTAAGGCTACATTCACACTAACGTATGGGGGGCGTATATACGTCCCCCATAGGCAGCAATGGGCGCACGGCACCCTACGGGAGCGGTAAGGTGCCGACCTGTCCTATCTATCCCCGTAATACGGCGCCGTGCGCCATTAATTCCTATGGAGAGGGGCGGGGGTGAGCTGCGCTCACCTCCTCCTCCTCTCCCCGTACACTGCCGTTGCCCGCTACGGTACGGGCGGGCAACGGCAGTGTGAATATAGCCTAAGATGACGAATTTCGGCACGTATTTCCCCAGCTCAAAAATTTTCGCTAAAATTCATTTTCCTATTGCTTTCAATACCAGTACTGGAGCAAATCCACACTGGTGATAAACTTTACAATTCACACTAAGTGTCAAGGTCATTGTGTAGTCCTATGTGAATATATCCCAACATGATAAAATAGCAGTAATTTAAGCTTATATATACACTTGAGTATAAGCCGAGACCCCTAATTTTAACACAAAAACTGGGAAAAGTTGAGTATAAGCCTAGGGTGTGAAATGCATTGGTCACAGCCTCCCCAGTCTACAGGCAGCAAGAAACCCCCCCCCCCCCCAGTCTATAGCGAGCAGCCCCCTGCCCAGCCTAATAAACCCCCCAAAAACCTCTGTACTCCCCGTTCAGATGCCCCACACAGGTCCTCTTCTGTCTTCGGGTCCATGCACAGTCCTTGCTGACATTATAGTGTGTGCTGACGGCAGCGGACATACACAATGATGTCGGCAAGCAGCTGACGTCATTGTGTGCGCAACGCGACGGTGCGGGGAGCCGAAGATGGAACTGAAGGCAGAAGAGGACCTGCGGAGGGCGTCAGAAAGGCGAGTACAAAGAGGTTTTTTTCATAAACTCGTGTGTAAGCAGAGTTAGAGATTTTTAGCACATTTGAGTCTGGGTCCACATGTGGCGTTTGCCTGGCATTTAAAAACGCAAGGCAAACGCGATGTGCGGACACAGCCTGAGACAACTGCAAGTTATTGGCATTATTCTGGAACCTTTTGCCAATTTTCTTAATTATCTGACAAACCCTATTTAACCAGCAGGCAAACTTTTCAGTTTGCACTGGCTTTGGAAAAATGGTGTGCCATTCGAAACTGACCAATACCCTCCGGTAGCAGGTTGTCCACATGAAGGCTAAAGGCATGACCCTATTAGTCAAAGCAAGAGAAGTTGGTCATACCAAGTCTGTGATTTCTAGAATATTGCATCTTTACAACATCACAAACTCATTCAAGTCCCCCAAGAAGGCTGGCGCCCTTGAAAGACAAATGCAAGAGAGGACAGGGGATCTCCATGGGTTATGGTTTCAGCTGAAATTGGCTCAGCACTGAACAGGTGAAGGATCTGTTTCTTCACACCGCGTCTCAATGTTTAAGAGCATTTGGACTGAAAGCCCAATCTGCAATGACCAAAAGAATCAAAAGGTTACACTCACCTTTGCGTAGGAGCATGTTGTGTGGGAAGAGAAGTTGTCCACAGGTCATTTTAATGATGAAAGAAAGTTTCATTTATTTGGATCTAATGGGAAACATTATGGTTGGAAACAAACTAGGGAAACACCAAATCCAAAGTGTGTAAAGAAGTCAGTGAAAGGGGGTAGACAAAGTGTCATTGTTTGGAAAAGGTTTTCTGCAGCAGAAGTTGGAACCGTCATACAGCTACAAGACAGAGCTAATGTGTGTATCAGAACCTCCAACAACATGTTGTTACTTTCATGTGTTCTTCCCTCAATCAGCCAGCAATTTTCATGCAGGACAATGCCCCCTGTCACACAGCAAAACGGGTAAAGCAGTTCGTTGAAACATTTAAATAGTCAGCCGAGAGTCCTGATCAAATCAATTAGAAAACATTTGGAAAATCCTTGGTGATAAAGTTATGGCCAAGAAACCCACAGAAGTCACAGAACTGTGTAGGAAACGAAGAAAAGTGGACCAAAATCAAACCAGATCGGTGTGCCAAACTAGGGATGTCCTGTGGCCACATATGTGCTGTAGGCATTGAAAGCAAAGGCCTGTACATGTCCTTCTGACTGGTGACGGTTGTAACCTTCAGAAAATGTAGTTTCTCCAATAATATTTATCACATTTTTTTCAAACTAAAGCTTTTGTGGTCAATAAACATCAAACTAAATCTTTTATGTTGATATACTCTTGTAATTTTGTATAACACTGTTCTAGCGGCATGATATATCTATCAATTATATTATCATTCATTGTTCTCTAATTTTTATCTACAGTGAACATGTGGTTAATCTTCATTTAAGGTTACATTCACATGACATACGTTCACCCGGGCAAACATACAGGCGTGGCTGGAAAGGAGAAGTAGTGAGCGTTCACGCCACTCCATAGAGAAGCGAGCGGCCAGTGCCGTAACACAGCGAAATATAGGACATGTCCTATATTTCGCCGTGCACAGCCACAGTGCTGTTAGACAAGGTATGCTCACCACAAAGTAATTGGGCGCAATAGATGTCAGTCGGGACAGATATTCTGCAAAACAATACCATACGATAACAATGGTGCGGCCGCATACGGCCGCATGTGTGATTGAGTCCTTACTTTGCACAGATTACATTGGAGCAAGTGGCATGGTGGAGAAACTGCATCAAAAAAACTACAGCCTTAGGTAGCTTCTCAAGGAATATACCTACAAACATTCATAAAAATAAAAAAATTCCAAACACTGTATTTGGCAACTAAGAAATGACCGTAGTGTATACTCCAGAACTAGAAAGAACCACATCTATGACAAACACATGCCTAGGGGTGTATGGCTCACAAACCAGACTGGATTTGTGTGACATGGCATTGAATGCACACAAACCACCGGTATGAACAGTCTCTTATAGGACATACAAACAAAATGTACCTTAGACAACCCCTTTAACCAATGTAATTGGTATTAGTATACGCCTAAAAGGTGTATGTATATAGGTTATTTCAATGGGAATATCTTATTTTCCACCAGAAATATAGGGCACAGGTAAAATTCTAAGGCTAATGGGAAGAGTCCAAGTGGTTGTAACAGATTGGGGATTTGCTTCTGTTACTGATCAGCTGGTATGATGGCATGTGTGGGCATAAGGCAATACTGAAGGATTCTCCACCATGAATCTGAATACTAGAGGCATCTTTTACCTTCTGCCTCTAAAGTTCAGGATCTGGGGCAGAAGCTCCATAGTTCTGGTTCTGTTCCAGGGTACCATGCCTGGGCACATGGGGCTGTGTGAGCGCTGCACTGCCGCATGGTCACCCTGATCCCTGTGCCAGCCTGTAAGGGATTAATGTTATATAATCGCCTGCCATCATGTGCCAGGGATGGAAAGTTAGGATGGCCTCCGCGGGCAACTTCCTACCTTAACGAAGAGTTCTATGAGGTTGTCTTTGTCCTCCAGCACACCGTTCTGCGGCACGGGCACAGACATCGCTGCTCTCTGGGGCAATGTGCGCTCCAGCAACTTCTCCCGGGCTGCTCCCCCCTTCTTCTCGTGCTTGTTGGGTGTTCTCACTTCCTGCACCCACTTTCTTCAGCAGCCTCTCTCTCTGGGCCCTCGGGCTACACTTTCCTCAACACCCTCTATTCTCTCTGCTAGTAGGTGGAAAGGGCGCCCTGGAGAATAAAGGCGCTCCACAAGGCAGGCGGGCTGTATAACGGGACCTCGCTGGCAGCTGAGGGAGAGAAAGGGAGGAGGCGGGAGGAGGGCGCGGCAAGACGAGCAAGTGGATGGATTAACCGCTTCATGCTCGTGTACACACACAATGTGGCCCAGTATTGCAGAGGGTGGAGGACCAATGCTGCACACCACCTCCCTGTGTAATACACCACCTCCCTGTGTAATACACCACCTCCCTGCATAATACACCGCTCTGTTCTCACTTCTGTGCTACTAGAAGGCTAAAATGGACTAAAATGTAGAACAGTAACGCTTGTATAGCTAGGTTTCTGTCAGTCATGCTCAGTGCTGAGGTGTGGAATAATATAGTGTATAATACAGAGAAACTTGTGAGATTTCAGCTGTGCTTACAAATGGGGAACTCTGGGTTACAGTAATGAGGGGAGGTGGAATAATAAAATAAGGCTCAGTTCACACTACTGTTCAAACCTCCATTAATAAAAGTTAAGAGTGGGGGTTAAACGTATCAATTAAAAATTCCATTGATATCAATGTTATGATCACCCCAACGTGATTAAGGCTACATTCACATAACTGTTGGGGGACATATATACAGCCCCCATAGGCCAGCAATGGCTGCACGGAGTGATACTGTGCAGCACTGTACAAAGATTATTATAATTCCTTTATTTATATAGCACACACAGAGTTTACCAAATCAGTCCCTGTCCCCAATCTAATCAACGTACCAGTATGTTTTGGAGTGTGGGAGGAAACCTACACAAACGCAGAGAGCACATGCAAACTCTTTGCAAATGTTGACCCTGGGACTTGAACCCAGTTCCCCACCACTGCAAGGCTGTAATACTAACCACCATGCCACCCCATGTCCTATCTTTCCCTGTGTTACGGCGCCGTGTGTCATGCAACGCTATGTAGAGGGGCGGGGTCACCCCTCCTCCTTTCCATCACGCCGAACATGTAGCATACGTTTGTGTGAATGTAGCCTAAATTATATAAAATGCCCCCCCCCCCCAATTATATCAATTGTAGCAAATCAATCCAACCCAAATAAAAAATATTACATACTGTGCTTCCGGATGCATAGAACATAGTATATACAGCTCCATCCCACTACACTAGCCTAGAGAATGCGTCCTCTGAATTAATTTAAGCATTTACAGTGAAACACCCCCCCCCTTAATTAAAACATGTACAAAGTCTTTCAAATTGTAATATAGTGGCTGCGATTAAATTATTGTAATACCCTGTACATAAATACATCACCAGAACAATCATACAGAAATACAACAACAGGACAGAGCTTCATACATAAATGCAGCACCAGGATCAAGGTCCCTGTACACATAGGGGCACATTTATTTACCTGGTACTGTGGAGTTCACGAAAGTGCGTTGTGTGACGGTCATGCACTCTGCTGTGATTCACTAGGATTGTGTGCCCGATACCCTGCATGTGTCGCTTCCCTGCTCAGGTCCGCTGGAGTTCACCTTCTTCTTCCCGGTGCATGTAAGTGCTTGATGGACATGCTATGCTCAGTGCTATTTTAAAGCAACACATCCTTGCCTGCCAGGACTACACAAGAAGCGAGAAGGTGTGAACAGAGATTGATTATCGTTGGAGTTCCTTCTCTGGGTTCCCTGATTCTTTCCCTTCAGGGTACCCTGGAGGGAAGCTATATTCTAAATTTTTCCATCTGCTTTTTATTGTATTGGTGTCCTCAGGACGGCAATATGATTGAAACTTGATATACAGCAGGGATCCATAGGTTACTGCTTAAATTGTCATGTTGGCACTTTGCGACAAAAAAGTAGGTTTTGCTTGTAGGTGGGGCATTCTGTCTCTAAAAGGTTCGCCATCACTGCACTAGGCCAGGGCGAGCCCCGGGGCTCCCACCAAATGTGGGCGATTCGAGCAGTCGCATGACCACCCGATATGCCCACTGTGTATTTGGGTCTGGGCTGACCACCGTAACTAGCGCACATGGGGCATACTAATGCTTAATGCTATGGCAGAGCCAGGGAACAATAAGTTATTATGGGGGGTATATGGTTAGTTATTATAGGAGGTGTTGTGTATATAGTTAGAATAGGGGAACTGTATATAGTTGGTTATTATAGGGTGGTGGTGTATATAGTTATTATAGGGGGTATATAGTTAGTTATTATAGGGTGGTGTATATAGTTATTATAGGGGGTATATAGTTAGTTATTATAGGGTGGTGTATAAAGTTATTATAGCGGGTATATAGTTAGTTATTATAGGGTGGTGTATATAGTTATTATATGGGGTATATAGTTAGTTATCATAGGGTGGTGTATATAGTTATTATAGGGGGTATATAGTTAGTTATTATAGGGAGGTGTATATAGTTATTATAGGGGGTATACAGTTAGTTATTATAGGGTGGTGTATATAGTTATTATAGGGGGTATACAGTTAGTTATTATAGGGGGTGCATATAGTTATTATGGGGGTATATAGTTATAATAGGGGAAGTGTATATAGTTAGTTATTATAGGGGGGTGTATATAGTTATTATGGGGGTATATAGTTAGTTATTATAGGAGGTATTGTGTATACAGTTATAATGGGACTGTATGTAGTTAGTTATTATAGGGAGGTACATATAGTTATTATGGGGGGTATATAGTTACAATAATGTATATAGTTAGTTATTATAGAACGTGTTTATAGTTATTATGGGGTCTGTATATAGTTGTTATAGGGGGCTTTATATAGTGGTTTCTGCGGGTGCTGTATACAGTGATTGCTGGGGGAGCTGTATATATTGATTGCTGTGGGAGCTGTATGTAGTGATTGCTGGGGGAGCTGTATATAGTGATTGCTGGGGGAGCTGTATACAGGGATTACTGGGGGCTGTATATATTTATTGCTGGTGCTGTATATATAGATTACTGGGAACTGTATATAGTGATTTTTTGGGTGCTGTATATAGTGACTACAGGGGGGCTGTATATAGTGATTACTGGGGGCTGTATACAATGATTGCTGGAGGGTTTTATATAGTGATTGCTGGAGCTGTATATAGTGATTGCTGGGAGAGCTGTATACAGTGATTACTGGGGGCTGTATATAGTGATTGCCGGGGTGTATACAGTTATTACTGCTGGCTGTATATAGTGATTACTGGGAGCTTTATATAGTTATAGGGGGCTGTATATAGTTATTGCGGGGGGCATTTGTATAGCGATTTCTGTTCCCTGTCTGGACTACATTAAATGGGGGCCCCCACCAGATTTTGCACCCAGGGGCCCCCACCAACTTTAATCCGTCCCTGCACTAGGCTATGGGCTTAGTGGTTGCCTCTGGGAGGATTTTATACAACTAAGAGATGCACTGTTACATTGTGACACAGGCCCCATGCACTGCTATATAGAGAGGGGTCTTCTCAGAGATTATTATTATTGAGGTGATTATTATTATTATTGAGATGATTATTATTGAGATATTATTATTAAGGAGATTATTATTATTTTAAAGGTTATTATTATTATGGAGATAATTTTTATTATGGAGATATAATTTTAAGCATATAATACATTTAAATTAAATGAATAAAAATGTGTAACACAAAAAATAAGGGCTCATTCAGACGGCATGTTTGCTGCTCATCTGCAAAAAAAGTGATGTCTGTGTTCACACCATATTCTATCTGTACGTCATCCGTTTTTTCATATATGCAAAAAAAGCTGATGGGTTTCTAATCTACTTCTTGCCCCGCCCAGTTGGTTGCCTAGCAACAATTGAAGAAATAACATTCTGCCTACGGATGTCATGCATGTGTCGTCCATTATTTTGCGGATCGATTGATGTCTATGAATGTACGCGGTCCACATGCGAGACAAAAAAACACATGCTGCAATTTTTTTCTCACTGTCTGCACATCCGTGAAAAAAATGGACACGTGAACAGACCCACAGGACACAGTGGATCCGTTTGCCTTCTGCAAAAAAAGGATAGCACATGGACATCAAAAACACCCATCTACTTGAGCCCTAAATTCTACAATTTAGTATAGTATCTTATATCAACATCACCTGGATAGCCTTTACAACACATATACTACACTGTCATAAAGCCCTAAAGCTTCTCCTGGCAAATCACTGGTGACCTTTACTGATCTCATGTGTTTGAATGGAAATGCAAATGCGATCAAACTGAGCCCATGCCCAGACGTTTGCATTGCATTTCTAAATGCAATGTAGATGGCCCATGTGACCGCACCCTAAACATTCAGGTAATACTTCTTTTCTTCTTGAAAGTATCGTATCAGTATCGAGTATCACTATACTTTTCTTGGTCTCGTATCACACTCAAAATTCTGGTATTGGTGCAACCGTAGTGCTTAGGGTCATTGTTTTGTTGGAAGATGAGCCTTTGGCCCAGTCTGAGGTCCACAGCACTCGGGAAGAGGTTTCCATCAAGGATATCTCTGTACTTGGCGCATTCATCTTTCCTTCAATTGCAACCAGTCGTCCTGTCCCTGCACCTGTCCCGGTCCCCCCATAGTATGATGCTGCCACCACCATATTTCGCTGTTGGGATTGTATTTGGCAGGTGATGAGCAGTGCCTGGTTTTCTCCACAAATGCCAAAAAGTTCAATCTTCGTCTTATTAGACCAGAAAATCTTATTTCTTATAGTCTGGGAACCTTTCATGTGCTGTTTTTGTAAACTGTATGCAGGCTTTCATATGTCTTTCATTGAGAAGAGGCTTCTGTTGGCACACTCTGCCATAAATCCCCAACTGGTAGAGGGCTGCAGTGATGTTGTGGAACTTTCTCCAATCTCCCTAGTGCATCTCTGCAGCCAGAGTGATCATGGGGTTCTTCTTTACCTATCCCATCAAGGCTCTTTTCCCACAATTGCTTAGTCTGGCTTGATGGCCAGGTCGAAGAAGAGTTGTGGTTGTCACAAACCCTTACTATTTAAGAATTATGGAGGCCACTGTGCCCTTAGAAACCTTAAGTGCTGCAGAATTTTTTTTTAACCATGGCCAGATCTGTCCCCTGCCACAATTCTGCCTCTGAGCTCCTTGGGCAGTTCCTTAGACCTCATGTAGCTGTGTGAGGTGAATTTTTTTTGTAAAATGAACTGACGTTTTCATAACTACCATTTTGAGAACTGTGCAACATTTTGATCACTTTTTATTAAATTTTCTTATGTGACGGGAAATGGTGTAAAAGTAGCGTTTCAGACATTTGGGAGCTAATATCTTATTTCATCGGGTTCATTGCCAGGAATAATGTTTTTTTTATTTTGATAGATTGGGCATTTTGAGACGCGGCGATACCTAACGTGTTTGGGAATTTTACTGTTTGTTAAGTTTTATGTCACTTCCAAGGAATAGGGGGTGATTTACACTTTTAGGTTTTTTTATTTTTTATTTTTTGTGAAACAGTTTGAAACTTTTTATTTTTTACTATTTCTTAGACCCTCTAGGGTACATTATCCATAGATGGTCTGATAGTTCCAACCATAAACTGCTTTACTACTGTATTGCAGTATTCGCCATTTTTCTGTGCAAGTAATCTGCAGAAACCAGAAAGCCTTGGATAACCATTTGTACTTCCTAGTGACAATAGTTTATATTCCATGCCGTGTACTCATGTACTCGTGTTAGTTGGGAAAAATTCCAAATTGACAAGAAAATACATTTGTGTAATATTCTTGTGGGATTGTTTTTTCAATGTTCACTGTGCACTCCAAATGACACATCTAACTTATTATCTGGTATCACAGGGATTACCACATTTATATAGGTTTTATTGTATTTTGATAGATTTAAAAAAAGTAAAACCTATTGAACAAAAAAATGTATTAATTTTACCATATTCTAACACTAACATTTCATACTTTAGAGCAAAGAGCTGTGTGAGGTGTCATTTTTTTGCTGAACATGATGATGCTTTCAATTATATGATTTTGGGTACTTTGATCACTTTGTATTTAAAGATTTAGGTTTAGCAAAATGGTAAAAAAGTGGAAATTCTGAAATTTAAGCGTTTTTTTCCATTATCAGGTTAACCGTCAGGAAAAACCATATTTATGTTTTTAAGGACTGGGTATTTTGGGATGTGGTGATACTATATGTGTTGTGATTTTTACCTTTTTTACACTTTAACTGGGGCTGGATCGAACAGGCACATGCCGAGGACAGACCCTGGGACCTTCATTGTGATGCTATTGTGGGGTGCCGGGAGGACAAGGAAGTAAGTAGATCCCGCAGTCAGTGCTGTGACTCCAGGATCTAACGTGTTAACAGTCAGATCAGATCTCATCCCGATCCAGACTTTTAGAGCCGGGTCACTGCTCTTCCCCGTGCAGCAATTAGGTTGGGCCGACGGAGAAACCTAGCCTAAGGTCCCTTAGCGACTGACAAAGAAATCCGTATGGGTGGTCTCTAAGGGGTTCAATCCATTATCTATCCTTAATATCTGTATTTCTCACACTGTATTTATTATATACAATGTTAGAGAGTAGATTGTAGTTTGTGACAAGTTTGAAAGCTGGTGAGGTAGGAGACCACTATGTTTATTTGTTGATGGCAGATGATTTATTTCACTTGTAGTTGTTTGGTGCAGTTTTGCACACTAAAAATGGTTTAGGTCAAATGAACCAGAATCGTACAGTGTGAAGGGTGAATTTGCTTGTGTGCCTGGTTGAGGACATTATATATAGAGATCTTGTCCTTTTCCACCTTCATAAAAATAAGGCTAGCCCGCTCAACCCTTCTCTTTGGTTAATTGTCCATAGCTCCAGTGTGCAACGGGACCACAAGGCCAAGCAAAAAACGCAAAGAGATTGGTTCCACCAAAGTTCATAGATGAGTTTAAAAATCAATTATTCAATTTTGTTCAGTGATACATTAAAATCTTCAATTCACAGCCATTAAATCACATTGTTTTGAAGAAGCTGTGGAAGTCAACGTGTTTTGAGATTCTGAAATGCGGGCCTTAATCGGGACCTATGTTCTTAATGGGGCTCATTTACTAAGGACCCGCGGAGCGCATTTTCGTCGAGTTCCCCGACGAATTCCGTTTTGTGCCGCATTTAACAGGGGATTTGGGCGCACGCTATCGGATTTTGGCGCATCGGCGCCAACTTGCACGAATTGGGGATCGCGACAGGACAGTCCGAATCGTGGATCGCAACAGGACCAGGTAAGTAAATTTGCCCCAATGTGTCCACCATTTTAACATAGGTCACAGACATAGATCTTCACAGTGTAAAATATACAAAATTTAAGCAATAAATAAATAGCATATCATATAAACTTTACATTGCCGGTTTCCCAGTCTCAGTGTGAACTGCATCCTATATAAATGTATTAATACCTCTGTTGATCCAGGTTTTTTAGTTTCAGAGAGGCAGAGGATTTATTTTACTTGTTCTCGCTAGGTGCAATCTTGCTCAATAAAACTGTCTTAGGTCAGAAGAACCAGAATCGTACAGTGTGGTCTGTGAACTTGCTTGTGTGCCTAGTTAAGTACATTATATCGAGATCTTGTGCTCTTCGACCTACCTTTTGAGTATGCCCCCCAGACACAAGGTCATCATGGAGGTGTGTTAGTGGTTGTTTACATGTTGGAATACTGCCCTGTGGGAGGGATCATGCACTGCTTGTATGTAAGTATGTCACAGTACATATTGGCATTCAAGAGTCCCTTAATGCGCTATAGATCACCACAGCCAGCAACTCTTATGCAGGCCTAATCAATGACATACCAACCACCATGCTTGACAGTAAGCAAGACACAATTGTCTTTGGTTAATAATAATAATAATCTTTATTTATATAGCGCCATCAAATTCCGTAGGGCTTTACAAATCATAGGGGACATATACAACTATATTATATTACAAAGGACAAACAGTCATATGGAACAATAGGATTGAGGGCCCTGCTCACAAGAGCTTACATTCTATGAGGATGAGGGTTCAGATGCTGTCTAGCGTGTGTAGTGAGTAGCATAAATAAGTTTATATTGGTCTCATCAAATCATAGGAGATGGATCCAGGAATACATTTCTTTGGTTTGCTTCTCTGCAGAAAACTGATTGTGTGTGTTGTCTTGTGCATCATCTTTAGAAGATGGCTTCATTCCAGGACAACAGCACAGCAGAATAATATGATACAATGTGTGGCATATGGTCTGAGCAATGATATGACCACTACCCCTTTCATCTCTGCTGCAATGCTGGCAGCACCCATAATTTTCTTTGTAAAAGACAACCTCTAGAAATGAGACTAAGCACATGCACACAACTTCTTTGGTCTACCATGGCCAGGCCGGTATGGTTTTGATAACTGTGCTGCAGCTCTCTTTCATGGTTTTAGCCAATCTTCGTATAAACTAGGCCATCTTTATGGTTTTGGACAGGTTTAGAGTACACAAGGTTGAAACCATGCCACTGGATCTACCCAACAGCATTAACATTTTGGGAAATCTGACAATTTTCTTTAAAGGGGTTTGCTTATGAGAGAAATTTCTCAAATTTTAATCCCCTAGGGATGTTTACGCAACAAAGAATTTTTCACCCCTTATATTACAGTCATACCGAAGTGTGGGTAGGCACTAGTGTGCTTAGATTATCATGGTACATTCCACCACTGTTGAGGTAGTAGCCTTTCTGCCAAAGATCTCTGAAAACCTTGTAGTGTGCTTCATGATTCTCCTTGTCTGTTTATGGCCATTCTGAAGTATTCTCTTGTATATCCACCTCTTCCACCTTACCGGTATGTAGCTGAGCAGTAGGAATCTGCACCATCACTGCCTCCTTTGGAAAAAGGAGTGTCTGTTCTAGGTTAAGCAGCTCTTTAATAGGACCTCTAAAAGACAACTCCATTGTTCTTTAATTTGATCAAAACGCTGTCTTTTTCTTTTGCTACTTTCTACAATTTGCTTTGACAAGCCTTCCGATGTGCGCTTTGTTTCTTGTAAGGCGAACTTCCACTGCTCTTCATAGCTTAATGGCAAATTCTATTTTGATAATTCATGGCCGAAAGAAGTTGTCATAACTTTCTCTACCTGATGGAGAAAAATTGCCAACTATGAGGAGACTACCAGGAAGAAGACTGGGGCCGACCAGGCCAATACAGACATGGAAGTAAACAGCGGCAACTTAATTTGAACAGTAAGTTGCCGAAGGCTTCCCAGTTGTGCAGTACATTTAATGCTGGTATATATTTTTATATGGTTTTTTTTACTGCTGATATATATGTATATTCAACATTATGTTTGCTGTTTATTCATTGCTGGCAAATATTTATAAGCTTGGCATAGTGATTGGCATCTATAGATTTTCTATATTCATTGTAAACCAATCAAGAAAAGGCCAGAATTTCACAAATAATGTTTGCAAAAAATTCATAATTTTATTAAGGCATATAAACACACATATAAAAAGAGAAGAACAGACGTTTACAGAAATAACAGCCTGTGCTGAAGGGACAATAGAAAACATCAAGTTCATGTGGGCATTGCCAAAATGAAGTAAAAAGTTCAATTAATTATATTACATAGGCCACTGGCCAAAGATGTGTCACAAACTTACTGCCAATGGAAAATTACATAATGGTATGGTGGAAATACGTGCATATTGCACATCCCCGTATTGGTAATATCAAAAATGTGTCGCAAGTGCTGATAATAAACTGAATCTTTATGTGCAACTTTATGATAGTAAATGCTAGAATGTGTTATACAGGTGTATCAATGGAAACCGAAGTTAAAATATCCCACGTGCTCCCAGATGGCTGACACCCCGACGCCCGTTTAGGCATGCTGCATTCGTCAAGGGGTAAAGTCAGCCAGGCAGTAAGCAGTTTATAAAGCCCAGAATAGCCAATAGGAGCTGTTGTCCTCACCTGACGTGATGATTACTAAAGCTCAGTGTTCTATTATTGGCCGCATGTGACAAGACGTCACTTCCAGTTCTGGGCCTCCCGTCGCACTGATCATGTGATCCGATCATGTGACTATACACGTCACAATCCGATAAACATGCATCGTTCGGCACAAAGGCTGGACAACGGAGATCTGGTCGCACATGTGCACAACACTGGCGCACAGCGTGGAAACACAACCTAGGGCTAGATTCAACATAATAAGGATAAGTGTTTTAGACATACCCAAAACAGTGCAGTATAATTTAGTATAATTTGAGACTAAGGCTGCATTCACACACACATGTATGGGGGACGTATATATGGCCGACGTATATGCGGCCGACATACGTACCCCATACAGTTCTATGGGCTCACGGCGCCCTACGGGAGCGGTACGGTGCAGCACACGTGCGGCACTGTACCGCTCCGTAGCCCGGGAAAAGATAGGACATGTTCTATCTTTTCCCATATGACGGCGCCGCGGCCATATATCGCTATGGAGAGGGGCGGGGATGAGCTGCGCTCCCTCCTCCTCCTCTCCCCGTGTTGCCTTGTGCCCACCGTGCTACGGTGCGGCGGGCACACGGCAGTGTGCATGTAGCCTTATGCTGTGATAAATACACGTAATATCATATAATAAATATAGTTTACATAATTTATTCATATGTCTTCAGGACTTAGGATGAAAACTAAATACATAACTAGATAACACCAACCAATGTTACAAATATACAATGATGTTTAGAGGTAGCCCTGATAGATAAAAGAACCTACATATTAGTGAAGGATATATTCCTGTACAGTCACATCCTAAATTGTGTGATAATGTGATGTTATAAAAGGTTGTTTTCTCATAGTATACCTGGATCAATATAATCATCCAAGTACTGTGATGTGCAAAAAAAAATAAAAATAAACACACGGTATGCACTATCGTTGTCTTAATCTAATATTTTAACCCCTTAAGGACGTAGCCATTTTGTAGCTTAAAGGAGTATTCTCACCTGGGCATTCACATTCAGTTTCATTAATCTGCCATTATATACATTTCTTTTTTTTACCGGTGTGAACATAATTTCTCATAAATGCAGTCATTTGGTCCCTTAGAAACAAGACTGTGTCCTTGGATACGGCCACCTCTGCTGGAGTGATTGCACAAATATCCAAAAAGTTTTTGTATAAGAAATGTCTGGGAGTTATTACATGACCCACAGCCGTCCTGTGGTAATAAATGCTGAAGCCAGGTGGTGAGGCAGGGCTTGATGGCCCGCCGCTTTCCTCACATGTTGTACTTAATATTAGTAGTAAATTTTGGCTTATAAGTTTTGAGTTTATTTACAAAAAAAAAAAGAAAAATTATGAATTTTTTGAAAAATTTAGAAAATCGAAATCATCAAATTTTGAAATTCAAAATCATAGCGCTTTCAGGCAGATAGATTTACCACCTAAATAAGTTGCTGAATAACATTTCCCATGTGTCTGCTTTACATTTTCATTATTTTGGAAATGTCTGGATAATTTATTTTGATGTCACGCGGCTTACAAATCGCTTTTCCGTATTTTCAGAATTTACCATTTTGGTGTAATTACTGTTTTGAATAAAATTTTAAATATTAAACATTAAAACCCCCTATATCAGTGATGGGCCACCTTTTGAGCTTGGTGTGTCAAAATTCGCCAAAAAACCGAGCATAACTCGGGTGGTGTGTCACCTTGACAAAAAAAAACATAATTTTGTGATATTTATAGTTTAAATAACAAATATGTATACTATTTAACTTCTAGGGTACTTTAACCGTAGGTTGTCTGATTGATCCTACCATGTACTGCCATACTACAGTATGGCAGTATATGGGGATTTTCCCAATCATCTATTACTATGTGCAAATCGCACATTGTAATAGATCGGTTACAATCAGACAGGTGTGGAAATGCTTAGTAACCTGTGAACTTTCTGTCATGAAAGTTGACAGGTTATTGCGGCCGCTGTCAGCATCTCCCTCATGCCCGCTTGGCATGGAGAAGGTGTGAGGAGCAAAAGAATCGCAATGTCTGGGCTTGTACATCACAAAACTGACACACAAGCCCTGATGACTGTCTTCTATCATACAGTGCACTGACCTTACTTACTATATGATGAGAGTGGTTGTCCTCCCTTGCCCCTGCTGTGGAGATGGTCAGTGTAGAGGTGGCAGCTGCTGGGACATCACACAAGGCAGCAGCGATGTGACCTCTGACTGTGATGCCATCTTCCCCCCACCACAACTATCAGGAGCTGCAGAGGAGCCTCCTGGGTGTATGGCTGGGTCACCTCTCCTGCTGTGCCCCATGCTGATACCTGTGCTGACTGGAGACACTAGGCAAAGCTCACACATGGGGAGGGGCCGGCCCGGGGGAGGAGAAGGAGGGAGGAGTGCCGGAAGCTCAGTGCAATCTCTCAGCCTGCACTTGGTCATGTAGGTTGAAACTTAACTCTCAGGCAGCCGTGTGTCAGTGAAAATGGCTAAGTGTGTCAGCACTGACACGCGTGTCATAGGTTAGCCATCACTGCCCTATATAATCAACCCATTTTAAAATCTGCACCCCTCAAACTATCAGAAACAACTTTTAGGAAGATTGTTTGCCCCTTGAGATCTTCCAAAAAACCCTGTTAAATGCTGCACAAATCGGAAATAGTCGGGAAACCCGACCATTAGTAAATGTGTCCCACTGTTCTGTAAATTTGCACATATGGGGCATATTTATCAGGACCTCTGCGCACCGCCAGTGGCGCAGAGGCCCTGAAATAATCGCAAATGCTAGCTTATTGCTAGCTTTTTCCCCAATCCGCCACCTTCACGCCAGTGGGGCGTGAAGGGGCGTGAAGGGGGGGGGCGCGGCCAGTCGAGCGGGGGGCACGGCCGGACGGGAGTGGGCCGACGCGGGGCGTTACTGTCCCCGCGCCTGCGCACTCGCTGCTGCCGGCGACTTTTCATACGTGAAAAGTCGCCGGCTGCGTTTTTTTCTATGCCAGGCCCTGCCTGGCGTAGGATAAACGCTGCGCTGCTGGCAGCCCGATACATGTATCGGGTTGCGAATTTGCAGCGGCGGGGCGATCATATGATAAATATCCCCCATTTAGTTCATGTTGCATTTGAACTAAGAAACTGGGCACTTTAGTAATTTGGCACGTAGCACTTTGATATATTAGATTAAGACAACGATTGTACATACTGGGGCACATCTACTTACCAGTCCCGTTGCGTCCGCCGTTCGGGAATGTACGCCGAGGATTCCCCGATTCACTAAGATCGTGCATCCAATTTCCTGCATGTGTCGCTTCCCCGTTCAGGTCCGTCGGAGTTCACCATCTTCTTCCCGGTGCATGTAAGTGCGTGTCTTGCGACACAATTTTGAAAGTTAAATTCTGCGGTTTGTCCAAATCAGTCACCACGCCCCCAATTTGCGTTGCATGAAAGCTGGCGCCAGTGCACCACAATTCGCTCGCTCGCACCCTAGCTATCCAGGTACCAGGCTGCCTGGCACCCGCTCTTGGCCAGCAGCAAGACAGGAGGCCCTCAGTTACCTTTGCTGTCAGAATGCAATCTCGCTTTCAGCTCTCCAGGTAGGGCCTCTCCTACTGCTTCTGGCCTGCAGATTAAATCAGGCCCTAACGAGGCTTGTGACACGCACCTGTGGGCTATACAAAAGCCCAGGACCGAAGCCCCTACTCCATAATAAGCAGGCCCAGTACGGACATTACAAACGTGTCTGTGTTAGCTAGGCCAACACAGACAAAACAGACTATTCCTGCTTATCATGTCTGCATTAACCCTTGGGTTACTGCAGACAAACCCAGGGCTTTTACCACATGCGTGTTGTGCGAATGTGCGGACAGATCTCCGTTGTCCAGCCTTTGTTTATCCGATCGTGACGTGTCTAGTCACATGATCCGATCACATGATCAGTGCGGCAGGAGGCCCGAATCGGAAGTGATGTCTTGTCACACGTGCCCAATAATAGAACATTGAGCTTTAGTTATCATCACGTCAGGAGAGGACAACAGCTCCTTATTGGGTTTTATAAACTGCTCCCTACCTGGCTGACTTTACCCCTTCATGATGGCAGCGTGCCGAAACACGTGTCGGGGTGTCAGCCATCTGGGAGCATGTGGAATATTTCAACCATTGATACATCAGCATAGCACACTCTAGAATTTACTATCAAAAAGCTGCACATAAAGATTTGGTTTATTATTATGTAATTTGATGTTTCCAATTCGGGGATGTGCAATATGTATGCACATATGGGGATGTGCATTATGCATGTATTTAAACTATAATAAGGTGTTCTGCCATACCATTATGTAATTTTGTGTCAGGAGGTTTGTGTCACATCTTTGGCCAGTGGCCTATGTAATTTAATTGATAAAACTTTTTACTTCATTCTGGCAATGCCCATGTGCCCTAAATGTTTTGTATTGTCCTTTCAGCACAGGCTGTTATTTCTGTAAATGTCTGTTCTTCTCTTTTTATATATGTGTTTATATGCCTTAATAAAATTATGAATTTTTTGCAAACATTATTTGTGAAATTCTGGCCTATTCTTAATAGGTTTATATTAAATTCTTGCCAGTAATCCTACATATAGAATCACTGTGATGTTATTCTATTTCCTCTAATATATTGGTGTTCTATCATCGTCATATTCATTTCAGGTATAAATTTATACTTCTGGTATATATTTATATGTGTAGTACTTTTGCTAGAGGCAAATATTTTTGTATGTGTGCTTTATTTACTGCTGGTAGTTCATAACAGTTGGCCTCAAAGATTTTTTCTTATGGTTTTTATTGCGGGAGGTAGCCATTTCATTTTTCCTCTCAGGATTGTCCCTGATCCTGTCACATTTTTGTTACAGTTTTACAGAATGGTTGAGTGCAGTTTTGCCTGTCTGCCTAGGGCACCAAAAATATATCTATCCTTTAGTTTTTTGTTATATGTCAGCCTAAAATAGATCTCCCTAATGCTTATTGGAAATGTTTTAAGAGATGATGTAACAGAACATGACATAATGTCTGTTTAGAAGGGCTAGGTCTTTCTACTGTGCAGAAGCTAAAAATATCCTTTAGAAGAAAACAGTGAAATGCTGAAATAGACTTTAATACTAGTGCAGAAGAATTCTGTATTAGTTTCTTTGCTTGTTATTTAACTTCATATCTAAAACAAGTCTTAGGTAATATATCTGCCTTCCTATAATTGTTTCTGATTGGCAATAAACAGAATTCTACTGCACAAAGCTACCATAAGGCAAGGGCAATTTTCAAATTTTTGTCATGAACAGATAAAAGGCCACCTAGATTACAATGCTTTATACAGTATACTGTATACATAACAGGAGCTTGCTTCAGAGGTGGAGACATGTGGTACACAAGTAATTAATAGTACCTTCTGCGGCTTAAAGACACACATTTTATTGATTATAGTTGTAGAAACAGCCCTCTTCTCATTGATGTTTGGAGATGGTCTGACTTTATATTGAGCACAGCCCTGTGACAGGAGAAAATTGTTCTTCCAAGTTTGATGTAGATACTGTAGATCAAAGCCTACAGCCTGGGGCATAATAATCGCAGTCGGGGCCATAGGAAGTGATATGCCCGCAGCCATTACTCTTGAGACAACCGCGGGCTTGTCGTACAGTGCATGGGGACAGCACTGTGTTCCTTGTCCGTGCACTGCTCAAGAAGCTCCAGGCCCCTGTTTGCTTTTGCAATGGCAGAACATTCTCCCCAACACAGCACCTTGCTGGGTGCCTTACTGCAGGAGAAGAGAAGTAAAGATGGCCACTGCCCGCCGAGAGAGATCATCAGAGTAGAGGTAAGTACTCTTTTTTGTATAATATGCACTGGCAATGTAAGTGAGGACAAAATAAAATGGCCATAATGAAGGGAGGAAATATATTGGAGTATTATAAATGGGGCAACATATTGGGGGTTTTATGAATGGGGCAATATATTTTGGGTTTTATGAAAGTGGCAGTATATTGGGGCATTATGAAAGGGCAATATATTAAGGGCATTATCAATGGGGGTAATATAGAGTGGGTATTATAAATGTGGCAATATATTGGGGACTTTATGAACGGGATAATATATTGGGGCATTATGAATGGGGCAATATATTGAGGGCATTATAAATGGGGCAATATATTGGGGGCATTATGAATGGGGCAATATATTGGGGGCATTATGAAGGGGGGCAATATATTGGGGGCATTATGAAGGGGGGCAAAAGAGTGCATTACAAATGGGGCAAAAAGAGGGGTATTAATGAAGAATGAAGGCAGATTAGAATGAAAAAAAATGGTGACAATGAGGGCATTTACAATGTAGAAGAGCAAATGTGCTTACTAAAAAAGGGGACATTAAACGTGGGATAATATGCAAGTAAGAAGTAAGGGGACAGTAACTCTAAAGAGGGCAAATGAGGGGTGGCAAACAAAAGCTAATAGGGAAAGCAGGGTAGTGTTATAAACTAACAAAAAGGCAGAGGGATTATTATTCTGAAAGGGGCAAAAAGGGTTTGATGTATAAAAATAAAATATAAAATGTTACTATTAGTGATATTAGTCTGATATACAGGATCTTTGCTTATTATTACAATGACAGTATTTGCTCTCTTTGTTGAAATAATGGTGGTAACTGTTGGGTGGGAGGCCCATTAGGAATTTTGCCCCGGGGCCCAGAGTACTCTAGTTACGCCTCTGGCCTACAACCAACTTAAAAAAGTAATTAATCCTTTCACACAATATATGTCAATTCAACAGGCCTAAAAAAATGTAATTAGCTGGCCACTCTGAGAGAACTAGCACTCAGACATAAGAAAGGATTCAACGCCAATGTACATATATATTAATACATTCCAATAAATAAAGTGCAAAGTGATTTACTCTTTTGGCGTTTACTCTATTCTTATGTATAGAAAGAGTATGAAGGCTTGCAGACCTTCCATCTGAGGATAGGATTCAGTGTCTGCTCCCAAAGTACAGGGGGCCAACTGCGAGATATCACACAAGGCTGCAGCTTACAGGCATGGTTAGGCCTCTACGATCAGAAGGTTCCCTGGCTATTTATAGAGGGCGGAAAAGGTACTGTATTTCTCGGCTTCAGAGTGTCGCTATCTAGAGGCATGTGACAGGATGGTGAACCAATTTGTGATAGTTTGGCCCAGATTGTATGTTTGGCCTTGAAGCACTGCAAGACATGCCTTCCATACTAGATGTCTAGGCCACACCCCAAGGATTTAGATTTTTATTATTTTTAATATATTGAATGTTTATTGTCTGGTCTGCTTGAGTGGGTTTGCTGTTTTGTGGTAGTCTTAAAGGCTGGTGCTTGTAGTAGGACCCCAACTGATCTGCCATTGACGATCCAGCCTGAGGATAGCTCATCTATACTAAAGCATGGTTTGGAGGATATGTTCACAAAATTTACAAGCCCCCTAGCACCATGGCTTCAATTCCCACATCATTGAGTAGCTAAACTACAAATAGAAAAAACAAACAAACAGTCTCAGTCATGGGAGAAGTTAAGCGGCAGCTTTCATGAAACATCTCTCCATACTAAGCTATACAGCTGGGGAGATATGTGTTCCGTTTCTCCTGACTCTTTAAAGTGAGTACTATTATAGCACTGACACAAGAGAAGAACATGAGTTGAACTTTCCAGACAACACACAGCAGTGAGAAGCTAAATAAAGCAAGGACTTGTAAGGAAACTGTGGCCAGCACTGGCATGGAAGTTATTGTATTCATTCCACTGTCTCTATAATGGGCACATTATTTAAAGAACTGCGTGCATAGTTTTTTTTTAAAGGAAAACAAGGAGGCATGTAGAGTAGAAGTGCACACTATGAGACACTGCTTGTTGTGCCTAGATATAAATGTGAATTAAATAGAAAGGTAACTACTAGAATACTAATTCTTGTTTTGGTACAATTTCTATTTGTGAATTGAATACCTTCAAAACCTGTAAAAACAAAAAGTAAACAAAAATAGGAAACAGTAAAAGTGCATAAACTCCTCTAAAACATAATGCAAATGTTATGGATTTGCAACACCCCTGCCGATGCATAGGCAGAGGAGTAGTTGCAAAAAAAGCCCCTTTGTCTGTGTGTCCCCAGCAGGTGAGCCTGTACAACTCACTTCAGGATCATATAGCTAGATAAAGGTTATTAGCAACGGTAGGTACTGCCTGGATAGGCAAGGGTTAATTGTATTTGCTATTCTTATCCAATGATGTTCCACCTTTGTAACTGGAGTGTGATTGGAGAGTGAGACCACCTCACCAGGGAGTAACAAAACATCTCTTGACCACCAGCTCCTGACACAGGAGCAACTCTATACTGAGTGACCAGAGACAGCGTGTGCCTCACACCTCTACTGAGCACTGCTGTTGGTTCGAATAAAGAACTGTAAGTTATTTTTGCACAACGTTGCCTCCGTCTGGTCCCTGCTACAGCTGTCACCATCATCATCCAGGAACTCATACTACAGACACTAAGGGGTTGCCCCAGGGAGAACCAGTACATCAGCCCCTCCCTCATATAATTTCTTGCACACACCGCCTGCTGGAGACCTGCCAGGCTGTGGGACAGCCCTCCGGTCCCCATACCAAGCATACCGTGTCAACAATCTGCCCTAGGCCGCAATAGCTAGCCACTCCGGTATTCTGGGCCCTGGCTGCCTCCTCACCCAAGAAAAGGCTAGGCCCCAGTGGGGGATGTTGCAGATTTATATAAATAAGTGGTCAAAATTGTAATACTCATTGTTATTGAACAATGCTTTTAATAAAAATGCTTTTTATACCTATTTACATAGTGGCCTGAGCATACTTTATATAATGTCAGCAATCATTGTGCAATAACATACTGCATGTCTGACAGTGAGTCACTGTGGTTTTAGCTGTTATGAAGAGATTTAGTTTTTTCATGGTGAAAATGTGACAATTTAAAGCAACCCTTCACCTAGAAATCAAATTACATTGATTGTGCTCTCTTTTCTCTCCTGCTGCCCCCCTTGCTCTGTATGGATATCATAGGCATGACTTGTCCGCAGTGGCAGCCAAGGTCGAGGTACAGAAATGGCAGGCAATCTCATAGTCGGGGACAGGCAGGAGGTCAGGATGGACAGCACAGGATCAAAGTCGGAGACGTAGCAACAGGTCAGGGCAGGCGACAAAGGAGCAAAGTCAGAAATGGAACCGGGGTCACAACGGGAATTCACAGAAATAAAGCAAAGCATCAAACACAGCTTTCTCCAGGGCTCAAGGTACGAAGATCCGGCAGGACTTGCAGGAAGAGGCAGACTTAAGTAGCTTCCCAGGAAATTGACAGTGCCAATTAATGGCGCGCTGGCCCTTTAAAACTTCTGAAGCCGGTGCACGCACGCCCTAGGAGTCACGAACCCACCCGCACGGCCGAAGAGGATGGAACAGGAGCCAGGAGTAGTGAGAAGCGCTTGCGGCACGCAAGCGGGGGTGAGGAGCACGGGTGAGCCTGCGACCCACAATATGGGTGGCAGGAACACCTGTGACGCACACACCATCCTCTAGAAGTCTTTTTTCAAGGCATTTAAGTGTGTCTGTAACTTACAGATACCCTTTTCCTCAAAAAGTTAGACCTATACAATTGAATTCCCAGCCCTTCATATCACAAGTGATGGAGATAACATATCTCTAATTTATCACTAACTCATAGTATCATAGTATCATAGTACTAAGGCTGGAAAAAGACGCAAGTCCATAAAGTCCAACCTTTAAGAATTAAACAAATGTTTTATCCCCATAACCCGTGATATTTTTTCTCTCCAGAAAGGCATCCAGGCCTCTCTTGAACATGTACATAGAGTCCGCCATAACAACCTCCTGCGGCAGAGAGTTCCATAGTCTCACTGCTCTTACAGTAAAGAACCTTTGTCTATGGTGATGGTAAAATCGCCTCTCCTCTAGGCGTAGAGGATGCCCCCTTGTCCTGGTCACAGGCCTAGGTATAAAAAGATCTTTGGAGAGATCCTTGTACTGTCAGGTATTTGTACATTGTAATGAGGTCTCCCCTCAGTCGTCTTTTTTCTAAACTGAATAATCCCAAATTTTTTAATCTGTCAGTGTATTCTAGTTCCCCCATTCCCCTTATAATCCTGGTTGCTCTCCTCTGCACCCGTTCCAGCTCTACTATATCCTTTTTATACACTGGTGCCCAAAACTGTACACAATATTCCATGTGTGGTCTGACCAGGGATTTGTATAAGGGCAAAACTATGTCTTTTTCATGAGAATCTATTCCTCTCTTGATACATCCCATAATTTTATTTGCTTTAGCAGCGCCTGGCTCTGGTCACTAAAATTAAGTTTACCATCCACCAATACCCCCAAGTCCTTTTCAGCTCCAGTTTTACTGAGTAATTGATCGTTTAGAACATAATTATACTTTTTGTTTCCATCGCCCAAGTGCATAACTTTACATTTATCTACATTAAACCTCATCAACCATTTCTCTGCCCACTCCTCAAGCTTCCACAAATCCCTCTGTAATGCTAAACTATCGACCTCAGTATTTATTACTTTACACAGCTTAGTATCATCTGCAAATATTGAAACTTGACTGTGTAAACCCACTACAAGGTCATTAATAAAAATATTAAAAAGAAGTGGCCCCAATACTGACCCCTGTGGCACTCCACTGGTAACATCAACCCAATCTGAGAATGTGCCATTAATGACCACCCTCTGTTTTCTATCACTAAGCCAATTACTTACCCAAATACACAGATTTTCTCCTATTCCCAGCAGTCTCATTTTATATACCAACCTTTTATGTGGCACTGTGTCAAATGCCTTTGAAAAGTCCAGATATACAACATCCACAGCGTCTCCCAGATCCAGTCTTGAACTTACCTCCTCGTAGAAACCAATCAGATTAGTCTGACAGGACCGATCTCTCATAAACCCATGCTGACGCTGGGTTATAAGGTTGTGCACAGTGAGATACTCCAGGATGGCATCTCTAACAAACCCCTCAAATATTTTCCCCACCACAGAAGTTAGACTCACGGGTCTGTAGTTTCCAGGATCGCTATTTGATCCTTTTTTGTATATTGGTACCACATTTGCTATGCGCCAGTCCTGTGGAACATAACCAGTCCTCAGTGAATCTTCAAATATTAACGGTCTGTCTATCACCGTACATAATTCATGCAGAACCCGGGGGTGTATGCCATCTGGCCCCGGTGATTTATCTATCTTAGTGGTTGCGAGGCGGCGCCGTACCTCTTCCTGGGTTAAACTGTTGACATTCCAAAAAGAATTTACATTATTCCTCATTGTGTCTTCCACCAGGGGATTTTCCTGGGTAAAGACAGTTGAGAAGGCGACATTCAGAAGATTGGCCCTTTCCTCATCTCCTTCCACCATGACCCCCATGTTATTTCTAAGGGGACCCACACTCTCAGTTTTTAGTTTCTTATCATTTATATATTTGAAAAATAATTTGGGATTATTTTTGCTCTCCCTGGCAATATTTCTCTCAGTCTCTATTTTTGCGGCCTTTATCTGCTTTTTACAGGATTTATTTTTATCTCTATAATCCTGTAATGCCTCGTCGCTACCTTCACGTTTTAGCACCTTAAACGCTTTATCTTTCTCGCTTATTGCTTTCCTTACAAGACTAGTTAGCCACATTGGCTTTTTCTTGTTCCTTTTATGCTTTTTCCCATAAGGTATGTGTTTCTCACAGGACTTTTTCAGAATATATGAGAAAAAGTCCCATTTTTTTTGGGGGGGGGGGGGGCTTTTGTCTTTGAGAACATTATCCCAGTCTATGCCTTTAAGGTCTTCCCTTAGTTGCTGAAAATTTGCCCTCCTGAAGTTTAGAGTGTTGGTTGCCCCTTCACTAACGCTCTTAAAGCATAATACAAAATCAATGATATTATGATCACTATTACCCAGGTTCCCCCCCAACCTGTAGTTTTGATACCCTATCAGGTCTGTTGGTAAGGATAAGGTCCAGCATTGCCCCCCCTCTTGTTGGCTCCAGGACTAGTTGCGACAGGTAATTGTTTTTTGTTGTTGACAAGAACCTGCTACCTTTCAAGGACCTGCCAGTTTCTGCCCCCCAGTCAATATCTGGGTAATTGAAGTACTTCACCTTGCTTTGAAGCCGCATCCATTTCCTCTGCTGCCTCCATTATATTTGGAGCCTTATAACAAACCCCTAGTAATATTTTATTATTCTTTTTCCCTCCTCTTATCTCAACTCATAGGGACTCCACATTTGCATGACTGATGTCATCTCGCAAGACAGACTTGAGGCAAGAATTCACATATAAACAAACCCCTCCCCCTTTTTTATTTATACGATCCTTTCTAAAAAGACTATAACCATCTATAGTAACAGCCCAGTCATAGCTACTGTCCAGCCATGTCTCGCTGATACCCACTATATCATATTTCCGCTCCAACATCAAGAGTTCCAGTTCCTCCATTTTGTTTGTGAGGCTTCTGGCATTTGTGTACATACACTTTATATGGTTTTCCCTGTCCGTATTCCCCAATCTCATTCCAGAACCCCTTCCTCCCCCATGGACTATGACTCTTCCGAGCTCTCTATCTACACTGTCTATTTGCCCTGCACAAGTGTAGTTGCCCTCCCCCCAGGTCTCTAGTTTAAACACTCCTCCAACCTTCTAGCCATTTTTCCCCCAAAACAGCTGCACCCTCCCCATTGAGGTGCAGCCCATCCCTACTGTAGAGCCTGTAGCCGACAGAAAAGTCAGCCCAGTTCTCCATGAACCCAAAACCCTCCTTCCTACACCAACTTTTGAGCCACTTATTTACCTCCCTGATCTCCCGCTGCCTTTCTGGTGTGGCACGTGGTACAGGCAGTATTTCAGAGAAAACTACCTTTGAGGTCCTTGCCCTGAGCTTATGGCCTAAATCCCTGAAATCATTTTTAAGGACCTTCCACCTACCTCTTACTTTGTCATTAGTGCCAATGTGGACCATGACCGCTGGTTCCTCACCAGCCCCTCCCAGTAATCCGTCAACCCGATCCGCAACATGCCGAACCCGAGCACCCGGCAAACAACACACTGGGGCAAATTTACTTACCCGGTCCATTCGCGTTCCAGCGGCGGCTTCTCCGCTCTGGATTCGGGTCCGGCCGGGATTTAATAAGGTAGTTCTTCCGCCGTCCACCAGGTGGCGCTGCTGCGCTGAAAGTAAACTCATCGCGCCGGAATGCACCGAGCTGGACCAGGTGAAGGTAAGCGGTCCTTATGCGACACATTTTCGGTTTTTAAATGCGGCGGTTTTTCCGAATACGTCGGGTTTTCGTTCGGCCACGCCCCCGATTTCCGTCGCGCGCATGCCAGCGCCGATGCGCCACAATCCGATCGCGTGCGCCAAAATCCCGGGGCAATTTAAGTACAAGCGGCGCAAAACGGAAATATTCGGGTAACACGTCGGGAAAACGCGAATCGGGCCCTTAATAAATGACCCCCACTGTTCGGTATGCACGGTCTTTGTGACAGATTGCCCAGTGTGTTCCCCTAATAATCGAATCTCCCACTACCAGCACCTGTCTGACCTTGCATGTGCTCCCATTACCCTTCTTACTGGAGCAGACAGTCCCCTGGTTGCTAGAGGCCACGTCTTGCTGCAGCATTGCTACCCCAGAGCTTATATCAACTCAGTGATGGGGAAGAGCCTACTTGACTGCTAAAAAAATATTATTGGCCAAGTAAATGGGACATTTTAAATTCAATCCTTTGGGGTCCAAAGGGATTTAAGGCTGAAGCTTTTAAATGAGCTGTAAGTGGTAGCATAAAACACTTCTTTACCCCCCTTCAGGCCTATTTTGGCCTCAAGGGCACAGTCTCATTTTTCAAATTTGACATTTGTCAGTTTATATGGTTATACATTTGGAACACTTCAACTTATCTAGGTGATTTTCACACAGTTTTCCTGCATTTGTTGCTTCCCCAATCAGGTCCTCTGGAGTTCACCTTCTTCCCGATGTATGTAAGTGCATGGCTTGTGACACTATTTTAAAGGTAAATCCTGTTCTCTGTCCGAATCCGTCGGATTGTCCAGCGGCCCGCATGAAAGCTGCCACAATAGCATACCTCCCAACTTTTGTGGAGGAGAAAGAGGGACAAAATGGCGGCGCGCGAAGCGCGCCGCGGCGATTTTTTTACCCACAGAAGCCACACCCTAGCCACGCCCCCTAACCACACCCCCTGGCCACGCCACTGCTCATACCTTCAACGCATCCACTGGCACCAATGTATATTTATGTATATAATTGGGGGGCATATTCCACTCCCCCTAGACAACGAGCATGCCCTCCTAGACAACGAGCATGTCCTCCCCTAGACAACGAGCATGCCCCCCCCAGACAACGAGCATGTCCTCCCCTAGACAACGAGCATGTCCCCCCCTAGACAACGAGCATGTCCCCCCCAGACAACGGGCATGTCCGCCCCCAGACAACGAGCATGCCCCCCCCTAGACAACGAGCATGTCCCCCCCAGACAACGAGCATGTCCCCCCCAGACAACGGGCATGTCCGCCCCCAGACAACGAGCATGCCCCCCCCTAGACAACGAGCATGTCCCCCCCAGACAACGAGCATGCCCCCCCTAGACAACAAGCATGCCCCCCCTAGACAACGAGCATGTCCCCTAGACAACGAGCATGCCCCCCCCTAGACAACGAGCATGTACCCCCCCCTAGACAACGAGCATGTACCCCCACCTAGACAACGAGAATGTACCCCCACCTAGACAACGACCATGTCCCCCCCCCCTAGACAACGAGCATGTCCCCCACCTAGACAACGAGCCTGTCCCCCCCTGTGGCTGCGTGCCCTTTTTTGTGTGTTTGTGTTATTTTTGTCTTCCAGGACCGTGCCTGCTGTGGACTGCTTCCGATTCGAAGGATTACATCGATGACCGACAGTTCTAACAAATAAAATGGTCAACGAGGGTGTGTCTGCGTTTTTTGTTCAATAAAATTTTCTGAAAACGGTGTGATAATTTATTTTTTTGCGACACTCTTCATAGTTTGCCGTAGTAGTGGTGCCGGCTAGATGACGGTGCTCATTACTAAGGGCTGGCCTTAGTGTTTGCCTTAATTTTTTTGGCAAATTCACACTAACGCCCATACCATTACCCCGGTACCCACCGCCACCAGGGGTGCCGGGAAGAGCCGGGTACAAACCAGTACCTGACCGTCTATAGATGGTCAGGTAGTGGGGCGGCTGCAGGCTGTTATTGTTGCGCTGGAATAGCCCCCTAACAGTGACCTATCCCAGCTCAGTAATGGCAGGCTGCTGCTGCTTTTTTGTATCAGGCTGATTTGAAAAATAGGGGCACCCCATGCCGTTTTTTCTTCAAATTTTTGACAAAAATATGCGTGGGGGTCCCCCCTTTAAAGGGGGCTCCCAGGCTGTTTCCCCCATTTTTACAAAAAAATGGGGGGGAAAAACGGCATGGGGTGCCCCCTATTGTTCAAATCAGCCAGATACAAAAAAGCAGCAGCAGCCTGCTATTACTGAGCTGGGATAGGCCACTGTTAGGGGGCTATCCCAGCGCAACAATAACAGCCTGCAGCCGCCCCAACACCTGACCATCTATAGACGGTCAGGTACTGGTTTGTACCCGGCTCTTCCCGGCACCCCTGGTGGCGGTGGGTACCGGGGTAATGGTATGGGCGTTAGTGTAAATTTGCCAAAAAAATTAAGGCAAACACTAAGGCCAGCCCTTAGTAATGAGCACCGTCACCTAGCCGGCACCACTACTACGGCAAACTATGAAGAGTGTCGCAAAAAAATAAATAATCACACCGTTTTCAGAAAATTTTATTGAACAAAAGACGCAGACACACCCTCGTTGACCATTTTATTTGTTAGAAATGTCGGTCATAGACGTAATCCTTCGAATCCGAAGCAGTCCACAGCAGGCACGGTCCTGGAAGACAAAAATAACACAAACACACAAAAAAGGGCACGCAGCCACAGGGGAGGACATGCTCGTTGTCTAGGGGTCAGGGGTAGACATGCTCGTTGTCTAGGGGGGGGGGGAATGCTAGTTGTCTAGGGGGGGGACATGCTCGTTGTCTAGGAGTCGGGGGGAGACATGCTCGTTGTCTAGGGGGGGGAATGCTCGTTGTCTGGGGGGGGGGACATGCTCGTTGTCTAGGGGGGGGGCATGCTCGTTGTCTAGGGGTCAGGGGGAGACATGCTCGTTGTCTAGCAGGGGGAAATGCTCGTTGTCTAGGGGGGGAAATCCTCGTTGTCTAGGGGGGGGACATGCTCGTTGTCGCAGTAAAGGGGAGGGGTCCTATGGAGCGCAGTAAAGGGGAGGGGTCCTATGGAGCGCAGTAAAGGGGAGGGGTCCTATGGAGCGCAGTAAAGGGGAGGGGTCCTATGGAGCGCAGTAAAGGGGAGGGGTCCTATGGAGCGCAGTAAAGGGGAGGAGTCCTATTGAGCGCGCAGTGAAAGCCATAAAAAACACATTTGATATTTTCCTTCCCGCTTCCCAGTACAGGGCCTGGAATATTTAATACTGTCACTAGGAAGTATAATTTGTTACGCAGAAACAGGCCGCACACAGCTCTGTACGTGGAAAAATAAAAAAGTTATTGATTTTTGAAAGTGGGGAGTGAAATATGGAAACGCAAAAATTGTTCCGTCAGAGTAATGGAGCAGGCGGCCGTGTATGACCATTCTGCTCCATTACCGTCATAGAGCGATGACATGGACCTTATGTGGACCCCAACAGACCCCTTGTTTTCATGATCTATGGGGGTCACATCACTGAAACCCCCACACATCAGCAGGTTAAGCCCTGTCCTATGGATAGGGCCTAACTTGTATTTGTGGGAAAACCCCTTTAACCCCTTAACGCTCTGCGCCGTAGCTCTACGACGCAGAGAGTATAAGGAGTGTATGAAGAGGGCTCACGGGCTGAGTCTTCTTCATACAAGGTGGGGGGTTTTGCATGTTGCAGAAAACCCCCACCGCTAATAACCGCAGTCGGTCATTGTCGCCGGCAAAGTCTTTTTTACGATCGCTGTGCCCCCGAACGTCATCGGGGGCGGCGATCGTTTGCCGTGGTAGCCTCGGGTCTTCTTTTGACACGAGGCTACATGGCTTCTGCAGGTTCGTTACAATGAGCCAGAAGTATTGCAGTATATGGTAGGAGCGATCTGACCATCTAGGGTTAATGTACCGTAGATGGTCTAAGAAATAGTGGAAAAAAAAGAAAAAACAGGTTTTAAAAATAAAAAAAATTTATAAAATATTAAAAATTCTAATCACCTCCCTTTCCCTAGAACGGATATAAAACATAATAAACAGTAAAGATCACAGACATATTAGGTATCGCCGCGTCCCAAAATGCCCGATCTATCAAAATATAAAAACGGTTACGGGCGGCGGTGACCTCCGAGGCGGGAAATGGCGCCCAAATGTCCGAAATGCGACTTTTACACCTTTTTACATCACATAAAAAATGAAATTAAAAATGATCAAAATGTCGCACAGACCTCAAAATGGTAGCAATGAAAACGTCGGCTCATTTCGCCAAAAATGACCCCACCCCCAGCTCCGTGCACCGAAATATGAAAAAGTTATTAGCGTCAGAAGATGGCAAAAATTTTTTTTTTTTTTTTTTGCACACATGCGTTTAATTTTTGAAAATGTATTAAAACACAATAAAACCTATAAATCCGGTATCACCGCGATCGCACCAAACCAAAGAATAAAGCTGAGGTGTTATTTTGAGTGCACAGTCAAAGTCGAAAAAACTGAGCCCACAAGAACGTGACATGTGCGGTTTTTTAAAAATTTTTTTCCACATTTGGAATTTTTTGCAGCTTCGCAGTACACGGCATGTTAAAATAAATAACATTACGGGAAAGTAAAATTTGTTACGCACAAAATAAGCCCTCACACAGCTCTGTACACGGAAAAATGAAAAAGTTATGGATTTTTGAAGTTGGAGAGCGAGAAATGAGAGAAAAACCCTGCGTCCTTAAGGGGTTAAGGGATTAAGTATATGGTACAATAAAAGCAGAATAGAAGGGCACTGGGGGGGTTAGGGATGGGGGCAGGGGGTCTATGGAGGAAAGTGTTTAACCCTTTAGCTGCTGCCTGCAGTCACTGTAGAGTACCTGTTATCACACTGCAGCAGCTGCACACACTCGGCTCTGCTTCATCAGACGAACTTCAGTGAGGAGCAGGAGGAGGTGGGGGCAGGGAGCCATTGATGTAGCAGTGCTGGAGAGTTCCTGCCTGCACGGAGGATGATCCCCTGGGGCTGCTGTGCAGGGGCAGTGCAGAGAACATGACACTCTGCACTGCTCCATCCATCCATCCATCCATGTGCCTGCAAGTGGCAGCCTGAGGACAGGGAGGGCTCTGCCTCCCAGGGGAGGGGATGGGGGAGGTGCCGGCTCTGCAGCAGACAGCCCGGGAGCTGGAGAGGAGGAGGACGCTGTACCCCGCCCCCTGGCTTCTCTGTATCCTGAGCAGGACGGGGGCGGGACTCGGGGGCGGGACTCGGGGGGGGGGGCGGGACTCGGGGGCGGGACAAAACGGAAAAATCCGTGAAACCGCAAAAAAACCGGGACTTTCACTTAACGGTCCGTGCAGGCGGGACAAGGGTTAAAAAACGGGACTGTCCCGCCCAAAACGGGACGGTTGGGTGGTATGCAATAGCGACAAAATTTGATCAGGTGCAACACAATGCCCTTCTAAATAGCTGTCACAGAGCCGAAAATTAAAAAAAAAAATCAGACGAAAGTGCATTTGGTGGACCCTTAGTAAAGTCCCACTGTGATTCATGTTAGTGGTATATATCTGCCAATATGTTGTCCCGTGTGCCTCCCTGTGCCCACTCTTCCCTGCAGCAGACCTCCTTACCTCTTCACATTCCACCAGCATCTTCCTCGCTCCCGCCCCCGCACATCCCCGCCTCATAGGGCGCACGCACACCAGCGTTCTGAGATTTAAAGGGCGAGCACGCCAATAATTGCCACTGGCCGGCCGCCTTTCCTGTTATATTCGCGGCCACTTCCTGTGTCCCCTAATGCGTGTGAAAAGGACTGAGGACTGAGCTGTATTTTTTCTCTGGCAATTAATGTGTGAAAAACGCATTGCACTTGCATTGCGTCTCAGAGTGCAAAGCGCTTTTGATGCATCTCCATAGACTTGCAAGACTTGTGCATGACTTGCAAAAGTAGAGCATGTTGAGATTTAAGCGCGCATTAAAAATAACGCGCATGTGTGCGTGAAGAAAAATGCAAGTCTGAAAAAGCCCATTGACTACAATGGGGCAGAGTGCAATGCAAGCTCTGCGCGTCAAAAGCATGCACAGAACACGCGCATGAAAAAGTATAGAAGGGGCCTTAGAGTGCAATCAGTTTTCAGTCAGTTTGTTCAGTGTCTCAGTTTTTCACACTTATTTTCAATGCATCTTCAATGCAATTTCAAGCGCAGATAATGCGCCTGAAAAGGACTCAGGACTGACTCTATCTTTTCTATGGCAATTGATGCATAAAAAATGCATTGCACTTGGACTTGCATGTGTCTCAGAGTGCAATGGGTTTTTGATGCGTCTCCATAGACTTGTATGGTGCGTTTTTCATGCGCTTGACTTGCAAAAGCAGAGCATGCCGAGATTTAAACGTGCGTTAAAAAACACTTGTGTGTGCACGCGTGAAAAAAAATGCAAGTCTGAAAAAACCCATTGATTAAAATGGGTCAGAGTGCAATGCAAGTTCTGCACATCGAAAGCATGCGCAGAAAAATGACCCCATTTTGGAAACTACACCCCTCATGAAATGTATCAAGATGGTTGATGCTTTGACCCTACAGGTAAAGTTTCACTGTATTTATTAGCATAGGACTGTGGAAATTAAACATTACAATTTTTTTTAAAGAAAATGACTTTATGCCCCAAAATGTAATTATTAAAAGAAGATAAAAGGTAGAAAGGCACCCTAAATTCTATTACACAATCTCTTCTGAATGTGGCAATAACCGATAGCTGTAGGGACATGTGGCAGTAGTTGGAAAGAGAACAATGCTTTTGGAGAGTAAATTTTGATTAAATCCTTTTCATGCGCCATGTCATATTTGAAAAGCTCCTGGAGTACTGTAACAGTGTAAAACCCCAAAAGTGACCCCATTTTAGAAATTACAGCCCTCAAGGAATATATCTAGGAGTATAGTCGCCATTTTGACATAACATAGGACTGTGGAAATTAAACATTTTTCAAGAAAATGTCACTTTAGCCACCAAAATTTCATTTTTTAAAACGGGTTAACCCTTTCACTGCCAGATATTCCTGAAAATTTTGCCTTATTATTGGCCAGTGCAGTTTTTAGGTCCGGGATCGTTGTCTCCTGGGGTAGATGGGCACAATTCTCCAGCACACCAGTAAGTCACTGTCCACACTGTGCGACTTTGGTACAACTGACCTCAGACAGTTTTATTCGGCAGTAAAAACAAAATAAAACAAAACAGGAAAAATAAAGCCTAAGCCTCTCCGGCACTAACTATACATTGAGTTCCCTACCTCACCAGGTGCTGGCCTACTGCCAGTCCCCCCCAAAAAAATCACAGTAACAGTTCACCACAACCGCTCCACAGGCCTTTGACGTAGCCTGTCTCTCCCCCAGGGTGGAGCCATTGTGGGAAGTCTGCACCAGGTACTTATGTAGGCTGGATGCAAATTAATTCTCATTAGTGGCAAAAACACCCAGCTTTCCCACATCCATCCAGCAACATGTTCATTCTATACCCAAAATCTGCTTTAGGGCGCATTCACGCGATGCGTTGCGTTTTTTATGCATTTTACTGCCTTCAGCCCTGATCACATGCTAAGGTTACATTGCGTTTCCACTGCATCTACTAAAACGCAATGTAACCTTAGCATGTAATCAAGGCTGAAGCCAGTGGAATGCGTCAAAAACACAATGCAAAACGCGATGCAACGGATCATGTGAATGCGCCCTCAGTGGCAGCTACCCTGCCACACTATGTACAAATAAAACCAAAATTACAGCAAAAAGAATTATACTAAACCCCAAATAAAACATTTTCTGAAAGCAGTCTGTCAGCACCTGTCCAGCAAACGCGCAACCACAACCAGGCTTGGCGCTAGCTGTCAGACTACGTAAGTGGTGGCGAACTCACCCTGCTAAGGCCCTGCCTAAAGCAGATAAACCACCCTGATAAGGGCGAATCCACTATCAGGAACTTAACTAAGCGACCCTACAACATGACAGGGGAAACTTACTTCGTCTGGCAGCTGCTGGATGGTGGAGCGGAGAGGTAACTGGAATACAGGTATAGACCAGTGTTCACACTGGTGCACAGAATACTAACACAGGGACAAAACAACAGATATAAACAGGTCTTTAGGCAGATAATCACAGGTCAGATCCAGATACAGGTACAAGCAGTTTATACAAAGGTCAGGTCAAGATAAAACAGGTTATATACAGGTCAGGTCAAGATCAAACGGTTATATACAGGTCAGGATCAAACAGGTAATATACAGGTCAGGTCAAGATCAAGAGGGTAATATACAGATCAGGTACAGACACAGGCAGACAAACGGAGACAGGTAAAACTGAACTAGAAACACAGGGAAGACAAGACTCAAAATAACCAGCAAGGTAAGATCGGAATGGGCAGGTATATAAAGCCGATCCCGGACACGCCTCCAGCAGCACACTGGGGAACAGTCCATCAGGCTAGTAACCCTTGCTGGGCAGGACACAAATGCAAGGAGCCGGGTGTGGCTCAGTAAATCCAAACACAAGAATTAAGCCACAGTTCACACACAAATAAACGCCATGTATTCCGCCAACTGCGGATAAAGCGACGTTCAGGAACGGACATTACACAGACATTCGCCCCATTAAATAGTTTATAGACAGAAGTGCAACATTTTATAAAGAATACATAAAATTTGACTTTGATGGCAAAAAATGTTCTCCAAACAGATCAGTAATAGATCAACGTGTGTAGAGTTCAGAGATACCTCATGAATAAATCATCATTATATCACTAAAACTGAAATAACTAAATATCTGCTTTTCATCTAGAAATTTTAAGACAATAACAACATGTAAAATATAGCAATAAAACAGATTAGAAAGCAAAGGCACCAATAAAACCTACATATTTTTGGAAAGCAGACAACCAGGCGATTGTATTTGCCTTGATTAACAGTTGACAGCCTGTATCACCCTCACTTTGTCACAAACACAAATTATTTTAAAAAATGCGTTGCAAATGCCATGAAAACAGTAGTTTTTACATAAAACTCACATCAAAGTGGAGGTTTACGCACAAATAGGCATTTAAAAATAATAATACAAAGTGAGCAGATTTATATATACCACAATACACAACATCAACAAGAATTCACTCTCCCAAAAATGCTAAAACATGCACCAATCCACAAATATGTTTGTTAAGAAGCTCCTATTCTGTCAAAATCCTTTTTTTTCGGTAATCACCACCTACCATGTATACAAAAATAACTTTTAAATTCATACACACTACCACCTTCATGCAACTTTGCAGTGAACAGTAATAAAATGCAAAAATTACATGAAAATTCAAAATGTTCTCTAAAATATGTACAATTCCAGAATATTTATATAAAGAAAATATACTTTCCTAAAAACAGTAAGATGTGAGGAATTCATACATACCCCACATGTGTATATTCACCAAATTATGCAGCATAGGGAATGTTAAATGCACAGGGGGCGGCAAATATTTTTTGCTAAAAATTACACGGAGCGTCACACAGATCTATCATTGTTGCTTCCTTACACCACGGTAACACAAATAAATAACTGTATATCCATAAACCAAGCTAATGAGACAGCAAAAGTCACTTTTAGATGTGCGCCAATGTATTAGCCTCGTAATAACGGAACCCTCCACGCTTCATAAGAAATTGAGTAAGAATGCCATAATATAGGCATGGGATGGCGTGAAATATATAACTTTATGGACATGTCCTGGGTCGCAGTGTTAATATGTAGCCACATTAGGTGAAGAGAATCCAATGTTCATTGTTTCACTCAAATTTCGTAAAAACAACAATCGTGAAATATAAGGCAATCATAAAGCAAGTGTGTTCTCAGATTGTTCTTGATAGGAGAGTGTTAAAAATATGAAGATTAGTTGATATTATCCTATATCAAAATTATCTGTGAGGAGCAAGAAGCTCCTATGTGCAGCATCCTCCAAATTCTCCCTGCAGCCTGTTGGCTAATAATCTGGAAGGGGGGGGGGGCACAATTTATAGGGCAATACCTCTGGCACTGTTGCACCTAGAAACTCCCTTATTTTTTCCTATGAAAAAATTTTTCTATTTTTTTCCCCTATTTTTTACTATGTATTTCTACATCTTAGGAAACCAGAGATATTAACTGTTAAATTGCCTTCGGGAGTGATTTTTATATATAAAAATTACACCCAAAATTCTCACTTTAAACGTAAATATCTCCGGTTCCCTGACACCTAAAACAATTTTAGGTTAATTTCATGTGCACAAGAAGTGTGTTTCTATGTGCTACAGAGCCAATGTTGTAGCCCTCTGAAGTGAGGATGTAACGTCCTTGGCCATACATATGCCAGCCTGTAAGGACGTATGAGTAAAGCACCAAGAAGGAGATGGAAAGATAACAATGCTTTTGGAGAGTAAATTTTGATTTAATCATTTTCATGCACTGGTCATAATTGAATAGCTCCTGGAGTATGGTAACACTGATAATCCCCAGAAGTGCCCCCTTTTTAGAAACAACAGCCCTTAAGGAATAAATCTTGGAGTATAGTCACCATTTTTACCCTACAGGTGTTTCACGGTATTCCATAATATAGGACCATCAAAATGAAAAATTATAACATTTTCAGGAAAATCTCTCTTCAGGCTCCAAAATTCAATTTCTAAAGGGTTAAAGATAGAAAAGCACTCCAAATTCTATTACATAATTTCATCTGAATATGGCAATAACCCATATGTGGTGGTAAATAGCTGTAGGGGCATATGGCACGAGTTGGAAAGAGAACAATGCTTTTGGGCTTTTGGAGCGCAGATTTTGGAAACTACACCCCTCAAGGAATATATCAAGGGCTAAAGTCAACATTTTCCACAAATGTTTCGTTTATAAGACACATTTTCAGACACTTACCTGAGCATAAAAATTAAAAGAGGTTTTATAACATTTATCAGGGTAGGTGGCCTCAGATTTACTTGGGCTCCACTGTCATAGGCCTATAAATGTGCGGATAATAAAATTATAAGGCATTCATCTAGGGCTATAATGATAATGTTTGTAATTTTGTTATTTTTTGTTAGATGAAAAATAAAAAAAGTTTCATCTGGTTCTCTGTATAGTCTACTCTTTTGCTAGTCCACCTTATGCCTCATTTACACAACCATATACTCACCCAGACCAGATCCCAGGTTGTAGAACAAGGCCAGGTGGAGATGGTTTGGGTGTGAGCTCTCCTCATACTTTCCCTTTGTATAGAAAGCTGAGCGGCTGCGCCACAAATCAATTACAAATATAAGACATGTCCCATACCTTGTGGCACGGCCGTCTGACTCGGCCTCTGAGCAGCAATTATAAAATATACAGTTCCGACTTACATTCAAATTCAACTTAAGAACAAATCTACAGTACCTATCCTGTACGTAACCTGGGGACTGCCTGTATATCCAATATACTTTTCGACAGCACAAAGTTTGCAATTTATAGTGTTATGGAATGGGTTATTAGCTTTGGTATTTGGTCTGATAGTCCGGGGCAGGGCATTCCAGAGAATTAGGGCAGCTCGGGAGAGGTCCTGGAGTTTAGTGAGTGGAAGACCGATTAGTAAGGAGTTACAGTAGTCTAGTCGAGAGTGAATCAGTGTGACAATTAGCATTTTAGAGGTTTAATTGTGAGAGAGAGCACATTCTGCACAAGTCTCTGATATGCATGTGGATAGACTGAGCAAGAGATTAAATATGCGGTGCACGGGAGAGATCGGAGTCCAGAACAACCCCAAGACAGTGGGCCTGCTGCCTTGGTGCTATAGTGATCCAACAGACCGAGTCGTGGAGGTCAAAGTTGGGCTGGTTAGTAAATGGTGAAATGACAATAAGTTCATTCTTAGAAAGATTATGTTTCAAGAAGAGAGAGGACTCGATATTAGAGACAACAGAGACACAATATCTGGTATTCTAGCATGGGTGATTATCTGTGCAGAAGTATATAGTTTGGTGTCATCAGCATAAAGATGATTCTGGAAACCAAATCGGATGGTTTTTCCAATGGATGCAGTATAGAGGGGAAAAGAGAAGGGGACCCAGAACTGAGCTCTGAGATTATTGAGACTTTATAAAAAGCAGATTTAGTGGAATCCAGATTGTAGGGGGTCAAGAAGGGAGTTAGCTGAGGGTTAGTCATAAATAGACCAGGCGTTTTAGGAGTTTGGAGAAGAAAGAGAAATTAGAGACTGGTTGGTAGTTAGTAGCACTGGATGGGTCCAGGGAAGGTTTCTTTAGTGATGAGGTAACAACATGATTGAAAGAAGAGGAAACAACACCAGAAGAGAGAAATTGAAGATTTTAGTGAGGTAAGAAGTGACTGCAGGAGAGGAGGACTGTACGAGATGTGAGAGGATGGAGTCACGGATACAGGTAGTGGGGCAAGCAGCAGAAAGGAGCTTGGACACTGAGTGTGAGTATGGTGAGGTAACAAAGGGAAGGGGATTGATGCAGTTAGTGGAATGGGAAATTATTTGTCAGAGTCAATTTTATCTTTAAAGTGGGTGGTCAGATCTTCAGCCTTAAGGCCTGTGACAGGTGGCTGCACCTTTGGTGTTAGTAAGGAGTGAAGAGTATCAAGGAGCTTACATTCTTTTATCATCAGTTTCAAGTATTTTCCTATTTGGTATAAAGCCTGATTGCATCTTAAAGACCGAAGCACCGCTAGCAGACTGTCAATAGACATTCTGTGGCACCACCTGTAGTGTGCCCAGCTTGTGGGAATCATAGCTTTACTAAGAAGTAACTTGTCGGATTAGGACTAATGGAAACCCCTGAGCTACCTTGAGTAGATAGTAGATTTTTCCACTCTTGGTTATGATGTGACTAAACCACTAAGACAGCCCTAGCAATGACTCTAGCAGGGTTACTGATCAGTATAGGATTACTGATCAGAAATTTAGAAGTGATGTATGGCTTTGGGGTGAAATCCCCTAGCCTTAAAAAGTTTTAGTCATGGTTATTGTAGAATTGTTGGCATTCTAGCGTTACCATTTTTCTGACTCTAGACAGCTAGACTTGATCAACACCTTAGGAAAAGGAGTGTTTAATCAATTTCCTAACATTATGTTTATTTCTGCTGTATTAGAAGAGGCTATTGAGTTTCTTTCTAGGTCTAAATACCCCAAAAGTAAAATTATCAATCTATTTGGGCCAGAGTGCCAATCCCTGAGGGATTATATCGAAGATAGTCACGAGAATGTACATATCAGGCCTTCTGTCTCCAGCTTCTCCTCACAAGGTTCGCCCCAAAAAAAAAAACCAACAAAAAAAACATTTCATCTTCGGTTTAGTGGAGCACCCAATTTAGAAGTGTCCAAATCAGTGGCTTGCAGAAAAAACATGCACATGTGTTTCTGGGGAAGGGCATCTGCCCTTGTGGAATGATGATCTGAGACAGAAAATGTATCAATTTGCTGTCATTTATTTTTTTTTACCAAGATCTCCTAGTTACATCAGGTCTCAACCGGAATCAAAGATAATGCCATTATGGGCTTGGCAACGCTTACCTTGGGTTTTGGCAGATGAAACTTCTCAGTGTTAGCAAGACTATTGGTTGTCAGGTTTCAATCCAGGCCTAACTGGATCTCAAGGCTTGATCCTGGCTCCAGTTTTGACCCATAGACTGTTTCTCTTTGATGTAGATCCTAGGAGTTTGGAATAGGAGCGGTATTGGCCTAAGGTCCTTCCACCTACCAACTCCATACCTTGTGGCTTTTTACCAGAATGTTCTCTACAGCTGGAAGCAATTGCTTGTTTTTGTATTTTCCTTTTACCCTCCCCACCTTATTCTTCCATGTAGAGAGTGGTGTGGGGGCTTGTTTTCTATGTAAGAAATCACACTTCATAGTGATGGTAAATAACATCCCATGCCCTGTACTGGGAAGCGGGAAAAAAATTCTAAGGGCAGTGAAAAACGCATCTGCACCATTTTCTTTTGGGCTTGCTTTTTACAGCTTTCAATGTGCACCCCAAATTAGAGGTCTCCTATATTCTTTGGGTTAATACGATCACTGGTATAGTAAATTTATATAGTTTTTATAATGTTTTCATACATTTACAAAAATTAAAACCTGCACAAAAAAAAATCTTAATTTTGTCATCTTCTGGTCCAAATAACTTTTTCATATACCAGCTGTGCCTGCTGTCAATTTTTTGCAATATGAGAGGACATTTTCAATGCTTTTATTTTGAGGACTTTTATATGTTGCAAAATGGCCAAAAATTTTAATAGATTTTGATAGATTGGATATTTTGGGGACACCGCGATACCTAACACATTTATAATTTTGACTGTTTATATCCGTTCCAGGGAAAGGGGGTGATTTGAGAGCCCATGAGCTCTATCTTTACAACTGTAGCTGACATGTGATGTACTAATATGTCACATCAATAAGGGGTTAAATTAAATATACCTTTAAATTGATAGCTTCCCATAGCAACCAATCAGCCGTACAAGGGCTTCTTTTTTGGGGTTGAGTTAAAGGAAATCTACCAGCAAAATCCAGCACGAAGAAACCAGGGACAATTACTCATAGAGCCAGGCACCATGGCAGTGGTAATCATTTTCAGAAGGAAGGAGGCCATGGACAACAAATAGAAGATTACAAGGCACAGTATGCTTGATATTGGTGGTAGATTTCCTTTAAAAAAAAATTATGGCTTTGTTTTGGAGGTACATAGAATTTTACTTAAAGATGAACTTTCACTAACCCTTAAAATGGGGAAAAAATGCAATTTTGAGGTCTTGACAGTTTCACCATTTTCTAGAAAGAAAAAAAAATTCCCCAAGTCAGTACAATTCTTGAAAAACCAAATTTGTATAATAAGTTGTACAGTTTTAGGACTGTGCCAAGATGAAAACACTTAACTAATGTTGCTCCATTTTTTTTTTAATGGTGTTTAACCCTTTATCACCAGCACTTATTTTCAGCTTAATGAACAGACTATTTTTTGAATCTGACATGTGTCACAATAATTGGTTACAACTTCGGAAAGCTTTGACATATCCATGTGATTTTGAGACTGTACTTCATGTTAGTTGCAAAATTTAAGTGGTAAGTTTTGCATTTCATTTTTAATTTCTAATTTAGGTTCTTATTTTGCAAAGAAGCTTATTTTCCAGCTGACAGATGTGCAGCATCACAGATGTGCGCTAAACACGGATTTTAGGGTCCGTGACCAATCCTGGTTGGAACAATTGGATGTAATGTTTAAAGAAGACTCCCATACTGATTTTAATGTGAACGGTAGAGACATGAAAGATTCTGTAGTAAAACTAAAGGGACTCCTAGAAAAAAGAACTAGAATATGGTGGAATAGGGCATTCTTAGAAATATACCTAAAGAAAAAACTTATACCCAGGGGACTTGGAATACAGGTGTTTCCCTCATTTGAGGTGGAGGATGAAACCATGAGAAATAAATGGGAGGATTTATCCTCAAAATGTTCATATGGGTATATTGAACTGTTGATCGAAAAAAGTCGGAAAAAATTCAAAGAGATATGGCAGATTACCAATTAGGGCGAGTGGTGGACGCATGGGAGAGGGCGCACCAGATATAGATCCCGATCCCTATCGGTCTCATCACAGGGTTCTAGTGGGGAACATCAGAAACCAAAAACTAGGAGCAATGCTAGAAAACAGGCAGGAGATACAGCAACTCAGAACTCTCAAAGCAATACTCAGACCGAATCTCAAAATCATGGAGCAAAGCAGAAGTGGACGATAAACAACCAAACAAAGAAAAGATCAAAAAATCAACTTGAGGTGATTAATCTATCCTCCAGGTCCCTCTCTGACACACAGTGCAGTCTACTAAGTAGGGGTTTGAATTTCTCCCCAAGTAATAATCTTTATTATTTTACAGCACTAAAGGACCTACATTTATTTTCAAGAAAGTTACTTTTGGGAAAACTCCATGGTGGTGGTGAAGCAAGAATGGAAATTGATAATGAAAGGGAAAGGGAGGCACTCCAAGCATTGGAGGAACTTCAACAAGAACAATCTATTGAAGTACAAGGTAGATTTCATCATGCTATTATGCCTAGATCCAGGACGTTCCCCTCTTTGTCGTTATGCCCCCAAATTGAAATTTTTACCAGACTTGTGGCTGAAGACTTGAAAGCCTTATCAGGCTCGTGATGTAAAATGAATGACAATTTAACAGCATTGGAGCGGACAGCTTTTAAGGAATTACAGTCATTTGATGACGTTGTCTTTAAGGCGGCGGATAAAGGGGGAAATGTCGTGGCCAAAAAATAAATATGAGGAGGCCCTTGCGACAATTACGCAAAAAAGATACTTACGAAAAGCTGTCCTTTAATCCCATACGGATCATCTCCATTTTAGATTCAGCAGTGGAATCAGGAACAATTCCAAAAAAGGTATTTATTTGATGGACTGGTGGTGAAGGAGCCTAAAGTCCCGACATTCTATTTACTCAGATACATGGACGACGTGTTGGTCGTGTGGCAAGGGACGGAGGGTGAGTTGATTGAGTTCATGTGGGAGTTGAATGACAACAGATTTAATATTCATTTAACCTACTCATATAGTAGGACCAGGGCGGACTTTCTGGACATCAAGATTGAGATTGACGAAGAGGGATACTTACAGTCTGATATGTACAGAAACCCCAACTCTGTAAATGCCCTCCTGCATGCCTCCTCGGCTCATCCCCATCAGGCCAAGGATCTTGAAGAGAGATTCAAAAATAGGGGATACAGCAAACGCTGTATTAAAACTGGTTATCGTAATGCAAAAAAGAAAAGACGAATGGAACTACTGCAGCCAAAAAAGGAAATAAAAAGTGATCTCAATATCAGATTTATATCAACTTTTTATAAGCAATGGGATGATTTGAGAGGTATCCTCAGTAAACATTGGTCTATTTTAAAAACAGATGCAACATTGAAAACACTGCTGACAGAGAGACCGCTGCTAACGGCAAGGAGAAGCAAAAATTTGAAAGATTTATTGGTACAAAGCCCTAAGATGGAATATCCCTTTGGACAGAGGACAAAAAAGGTAGGCAGCTTCCCATGTGGTAAATGCATATCATGTCAAAATATACAACCTGCCCACTCTTTTGATGCGGCAGACGGAAGCCGGACATATAAGATCAGGGATTATATTTCATGCAATACCACTGGGGTTGTATATGCGACATGTGAGTGCCCAAATATATATGTGGGACTTACCTCGAGAGACCTAGGTACAAGAGTGAGGGAACACGTAAGGGACATTATGAAGGCTAAAAATGCAACCAACATAAGAGAACTAAAACCAGTCTCGTGCCATTTCTACCACCACCATGGATATGACTCGAAGGGATTTCTTGTAAGAGGTAGAGGCAGTCCCCGGGTTACGTACAAGATAGGTTCTGCAGGTTTGTTCTTAAGTTGAATTTGTATGCAAGTTGGAACCGTATACTTTATTATTGTAACCCCAGTCAAAAATTTTTTTGGTCTCTGTGACAATTGTTTTTTTAAAAATGTTGGGTTGTCATAAGAACCAGGATTAATAATAAATCTTCATTTTAGACACCTGTGATAATTATTATAGCTGTTTATTGTAGCGTAGGGCTAAAGTACAGCAAATTACCAAAATCCAGAGGTCCGTCTGTAACTAGGGGTCGTATGTAAGTCAGGTGTTTCTTAAGTAGGGGACCACCTGTATAGAAGTGGTGCATTGTGGAGTCAGAGGGAGTAACCTGAAAAGCATTTTAGCTCAAAAAGAATGTAGGTGGATTGTGCAACTTGGCACTATGTCCCCAGCAGGCCTCAATAAGATTAAGCATTGTCTGTATCCGTTCATGGGTTTTTAATTTAGGAATTCTTTCTTTTGTTGAGTAGTAAGATTACATGCTGGGAGGAGCCGGATTTTGCAATGGAAAAACATTGGAGAAGGAATAATGAAATATGAAACAGAAGATACTGACATATAGTGGAATAAAGCATAAGAAGCTGCTAGAAAAAAGTCCTATTATGCTTAGTATATAATTGACTGTCGGAGATAATACTGTATCCGCATATTTGTAAGATATAGCACTTTATTGTGAATAGAATATCCTCCTTTTAATATAGACAGGAAATATATATTACTATACAGTGTCATGAGATGGAAGGTAACAAGTTTATGTTTGCACTATTATCAGCACTTTTTTCGGAGGAGACAGGGGGGTGATTACCCCTTCTCCATGTAAAATATACAATTGAAATATATGTATATGCACTTGTTTGTGTGATTGTACTATTGCACATCCTTTGCACTTTAGTTTGCACCTTATTAGCACTTTATATAAAATCTTTGTACTTTATGTATATAAATTGGATACCAATTATATTTTTATAGTAATCATTGGCTCTTTGCACTTTATACTAGATATATATATGCACAGGAAAAATTTATTCATATAAAAAACACAACATTTGTGATTTCACCTTGGGTTATTCATACCTTGTAACATGTTTTACCTTGACACATGTATGTAAGATGTTACCTGTTCTTTAATATATTTTTTCCACAGCCCTCTTTTCCTTCTTCTCTTTATCGGCAGCCTCCTGGATGAATTGACACATGCGCAGTAGATGTCTCCGGGCGGTTGACATCCACTTACGACGTCCCGGGCGCCAGAAGTGGGGCATGTCGGAGAACGGTTCGAGGCGCACCAGTAACGTTCATCCAGTCAGGTAAATATATAAATCCAGCTCCCCGGTGTGTGTTTTGTACCCCCTGAGGAAGTGTGGGTGAAACGCGCGTTGGGGTGTCCGAGAGCTTCTCCTGCCACACCACATTATGGGTAAGACACTGGTCTTCTATTTTCATTTCCAGCATTTGCATTTACTTTAGTCATTAGGTGCATTCCAATTGGGATATATGCACTTTGGAGATTACTTAAAGACATCAATTGTGCTAGGTGTTACTTTTTTGGTGGATATACCCTTTTGTGTTAGTGAGGTGGGCAGCCAACTCGCACCAATAATATTGGATTTCTTCCATTAACATCCATTGTAATCAATTTTGTTTTAATATGATAATTGAATAAAATCTCTGCGTAATTTTATATTTGAGAACTGAGTGGCTCCTTTTTTTCTTATGTGGTATTGGAGATGTGCAGCAGTCATTACAGCCAACGCAGGTCCTATAAAATATTGACTTGGGTCTGTGCACACATATGCAGAGAACACTGTTCAGTTTAGCAACGAGAAAGTATAATATTGATAATATGTCACAGAGCAACACAAATCATCAATAAAATACTTGCATTTATATATTAAAGAGAAAAAAACCGGGGTGGTGGGTATGAATATGTATGTATAGATTGTAGGTAAGGGGTTATTATATGTATACTGTAGAGCTCTATCAAAACAGCTTTCTGGGCACTAAGAGGCAGTAGAGCAGGTAAAGATCTTCCAACATCCAATATATATCCAGAATTATATTTGTCCCTCAAATGGCCTTCCCTAGATTCTGCAACAGAAAGCCACGGTAAATTAGAAAACAGTGGATTTAGTGGGATACGTAGCTTTGCTCATCTTGCAAGCTACAGAGCTTGTGAAGTGCTACAGAATTTGATGGCGCTATATAAAGATAAATTATTGTATGGTATTTTACATGTGGTGAGTGGACGTAATCTATGCCATTTATGAAGACATTTTGTAATGTCAGGAACTAGGCAACAACCCACCCCTTAAAAAAACCTTTAATAAAATAAAAGTGAAATTCCAGTGTTCCACGTTAGCATCTAATTAACAAAACGCGTCCACAACATAGTGAACAGAACATGTGTTGAATATAGCAGATTGAGGTAAACTGGTTTCAACAGCCTCACATACAGAATTGAAAATTATGGCCATGTTACAATATAATCATTAAAGAGGTTTCCCAGGGCAATGGCCAATTGAATGTTTTGAGAGATCATTGTCGGAGCTGAATCAATGAATGTAAACACTCAGATTTCTGGAACCGCTGTTCATTTCTGTGGAGGGGGGGGGGAGTATGTGTAGAAGCACAACAATCAAATGTGGGAAACAGAGACCCTCTTACTGTTCAGACAAGTAGGGTTTCTTGGGCAACAATTTTTTTTCTTGGAAAACCCCTTCAATGTTTCAACAGAACTGCCCTTACATTTCAAACACAGGAGTTGTCTTCTAACACTTCATATGCTGTTCATGTATCGACAATAAACAACAGTCTGTACAATTTATTAAATCTGGAAACTCATGGTATGACAATGGAAATATTAAAAGCAGAAAGAAAAAAACATTTTAACCAATCCAAATGTCTACCATGACAAAACAAGATTGGGAAAGTACAACAAATGTTCAAGACTGCACAAACAGTTGACTTCCATTCCCATTATAGCAGTGGTATGCCTCTCCCATCACTGTACGAGATGATCGGGCGTACATAGGAAACCCCAACCTAAAAATTGGAAAAGTCTAACTTTCCAAATGCATTAAGCCATCTGAAAAAAAGAGGGAAAAATACAAAAACAAAATACAATTTACACTTTGCAAAGGAGACGTGAACAGAACTAGGATTGAGGGGAAACCTGCGCTTTTCTCATGGAACGCAGAGCCTTCTCTCGTAAATGCTTCTCCAAGTCGTCTAGATTTCCTTCTCCGTCACTTTCAGTCTCCTGGTGGGGGGGAAATGTATAGGATTTTTGTTTAGGGAGACACACGACCGGCATCAGTAGAATTTTTATTACGCTGCAGCAGAAGACAGAAAAGGAGGCAGAACAGTGATTGGTGACCAAAACTAGTTAATGGGGCCCACTACACGCCCCCCACCCTCCAAAGTTTGTGTGCTGGAGTAAAAAAATAAATAAATAAATGCTTCTTTACAGACAAAAAAAACCCTCTGAATTATGTTAACATATAATAACTGGTTACTAACTGGGGGGATGGCACTACACTGCCAGGGCAGGGTTAAACAGGGATCTTACACACCTTCTTGGTCTCCGTATCTACATCTGCCTCAGTGACTTCTGGAGAAGCAGCTACTGTGGCCTTCTCTTTCTTATGTTTTTTGTGTTTCTTGTGCTTCTTTTCTTTTTTATGCTTCTTGTCCTTTTTCTTCTTTTTCTTTTTTCCTCCGCCACCTTCTTGATCTGAAGTCTACAAGTACAAAAAAAACCCCCAAACATTTCTCTATTTGCAAGAACGTAATAAAATTAAGATTTCAGCACATGGACATAAAATTACTAGGATGTAGCAGTTTCATTTTGCTGGAACATCCATAACAAAATAAAACATACACTGAACACCAACAGAAGTAGGGAAAAGAAACAATCCGAGTACCTGAGCAGGAGATGGACTTGGAGTGGTGCTCTTCGCTTTAACTGGGGCTGGAGCTGGAGACCAGTTGGCAGACCGGGATCGAGACCTAGATGGTGAAACTGCTTGCTTTTTAGGAGCTGGTTCAGGTGATCTGGTAACTGATCTGGATGATGAGCCTCTTCTAGGACGTGGACTAGGGGACTCTCTGAAAAAGGGGTGACATTTATATTAATACACAATTAACCAAATAAAGAAATATGCATAAAGATAAATTAAGATTACTTTTTTAGCTTCTTCGGTTCAGGTGTTCTGGATACTCGCCGAATAGGTCGAGTATTTGGGGAAGGAGACTGTTGCCTCCTAGGTGGAGGAGAAGTTGATGGTCCCCTCCTATGTGCTGGTGGACTCTCAGAACTGCGTGTAGGTCTTGGACGTGGAGAAGGTGATAAACGTTTAGGTTGCAGAGGAGAACGAACCTCCTTTCCAGGCCTGCTTGGGGGTGATACTTTTCTGTGCTTGGATGGTAAAGATGGAGACCGTCTTTTTCTGCTAGGAGATCCCTTATGTTTTGGTGGAGGCGAATGTGATACTCTGTGTTTTGATGCAGGAGGAGACTGTGAAACTCTGCGTTTTGAAGACTGCTGAACAAGTGGTGAAGATGTTCTCCTCTTTGGAGGTGGAGAAGGAGAATATCGTCTTTGAATTGGGGGCGAGTAGCGCCTTTGAGGGGGAGACTGCCTGCGAGGAGAAGGAGACCTAAGTAAATTACAAGAAGTGTTACTTGAATTTTGCAATAAAATAATTTTAAGTAACCAAAACATACCATTATAACATGCTTTCAAGAAAAGGCTATACAGACGATCCCCGAGTTACGTACAAGATACCGTATATACCGAGTATAAGCCGAGACCACTAATTTTACCATCAAAAACTGGGAAAACCTATTGACTCGAGTATAAGCCGAGGGTGGGAAATGCATTGGTCACAGACCCCCCAGTATGTAGCCAGCCTGCCCCCAGTAGTTTACAGCAGTGATTTTCAACTAGTGTGCCGCGACACATGTTCGGTTGTGCCGCGGGGAACGTTCCCCAAACTATGGTGCCCCTTGTGTTTTGTTTCCCGACAATGCGCAGTCTCTGCTTCTTACAATGTAGGAGACGTGTACAATAACACATGCACAAGCTTTGAACCTCCCGCGACAAAATGACGTCACCGAGGCCGGCGCATCATCCTGAGAGCGGAGAGACTCTCGCATTTGCCCACCAATAATGCTGACTATATGAGCTTTTGCCTGAGTATATGAACTGTTGGCAGAATACTCAGCATATGAGCTGGTACTTTTAGTACTCCAGCAGTATACTGCATATAACAATGAGAAATGTAAAATGAGAAATACTTTAGTCATGAGGCTGGAGTACTACAAGTACCAGCTCATATGCTGAGTATATGAGCTGGCACTTGTACTCTGGCCTCATGGCCATAGTACTTCTCATTGTACCCCTTTATTTTGCAGTATATGAGCCACATAATAATCAGCACCATATACTAAAAACAGGGAGAAACTGAGAACTGTTGAAGAAGAGCTTCGTGTGTGTCTTTCCACCATTCCTGCCAGGATATCCCTTTTGTGTTTATCGAAACAGGCCCAGGTTTCACACTGAGTGAGTAAAATAAATTTAGAATCTATATTATTAACTATATGTATAATATGACTGTTTTAGTGTCATTTTGTGCTATTTTGGTTGGTGGTGTGCCCCAGGATTTTTTAAGTATAAAAAGTGTGCCGCGGCTCAAAAAAGGTTGAAAAATCACTGGTTTACAGCACTGCCCCCAGTAGTTTACAGCACTGCCCCCAGTAGTTTACAGCACTGCCCCCAGTAGTTTACAGCCAGCCAAGCATTAAAAGAATATAATAAACTTATATACTCACCCTCCAGTGGCCCCGATGTGCAGCGCTGCTCTCCCGATGTCCGCGCGGGTCCTCTTCTGGCTTCCGCGCCCTTCTTCTGTCTTCTCTAACTTCGTGCTGGGCGCCATTGTTCTCCCTCGGATGGCGCCTAGTATGACGCGCCGCTGCTGACGTCATACTAGGCGCCGCCTGGGAGAAAACATGCCGGCGCCCAGCACGAAGTTAGAGAAGACAGAAGACGGGTGCAGAAGCCAGAAGAGGACCCGTGCGGACATCGGGGGAGCAGCGCTGCACGTCGGGGCCACCGGAGGGTAAGTTTATTATTTTTTAAATATTTTTTAAGTTTAAGTATATGTATATTGACTTGTGTATAAGCCGAGGGGAGGTTTTTCAGCACATTTTTTGTGCTGAAAAACTCGGCTTATACATGAGTATATACGATAGGTTCTTTAGGTTTGTTCTTCAGTTGAATTTGTATGTAAGTTGGCACTGTATATTTTATAATTGTAACTCCAGTCAAAATTTTTTTGATCTCTGTGACAATTGGATTTTAAAACTTTTGGGTTGTCATAAGAACCAGGATTAACAATTAAGCTTAATTGCAGACTCATATGATAACTGTTATAGATGTTTATTGTTAGCCTGGTGCTAAAGTACAGTAAATTACCAACATGCAGAGGTCTGTTTGTAACTAGGGGTCGTATGCAAGTCGGGTGTTCTTAAGTGTCGGGGACCACCTGTAGTAAATATGCAGTGGTGAGATTGGAAGAAACTTGTGACGTCATTCAGTTATATGCGGTTTGTGTGGTGATCATATCCGAAGTCATAGATTATCAAGCAGTAACTTGTCCTCAGAAGGCATGCAACTATACAAGTTGTTACATTAAAACAGTTACCATATATATGCAATTATAAGCAAAGTTTTTCAGGACAAAAATGTGCTTAAAACCCAAAACTTGGCTTATATCCCAAAAAAGCCCTGCCAAAGCACATGAAGAAAGAAGAGGACCTGCATAGGGCATCAGAAAGGCAAGTATGGAGTTTACTTTTTTGTATGCAGACGGGCTGGCTATATCCTGGGGGCTGAATAGCTATATACTAGGTGGAGGGTGTGACCAATGCATTTCCCACCCTAGGCTTATACTCAAGTAAATAGGTTTTCCCAGTTTGTGATAAAGTTAGGTACCTCGGCTTATACTTGGGTCAGCTCATACTTGAATCCATATATGTTTTCCTTTAAAGGAAACCAGTCACAGGCTTTAAATGTAAAATATCACTCTTTTGAGGAAATTTTTAAATAAACAAATTGTTTCAGCAGCTTAATTGGTATATTAATGAAATACCTGCGCCTCTGAGGAGAAGGAGAACGTCGCCTCCTTGGGGGAGGGGCAGGGGAAGGACTCCGTCGCCTTCTGGGTGGAGGTGGGGATGGACTTCTCCTCCTTCGACTGACAAAAAAAAAAAAAAAATTCAATAAAAAACAAAATTATGTTTACCATATTAAAAACACAGAACAGTGGTGACAACCCTATGGCTCGCCTACCAGAGGTGACACTCAGCCATCTCTGTGGGTAACAAGGCCATTGCTCTTGCACAGGATGCCATTACAATTAAAAGCTGTGACAGAGCAGGGGGCTGCAAGTTACTGCTTAATCCTATGGACATCATACTTTGTGATAAATACAGTTCATAAGAAAAAGGTCACGGACAACATTTCCCAGTTAAGCTCAACAAATATTATATAAAATGATGTGATCAGATCATATAGGTTTTAAATGGGTCATGCAATGCTTAAATTTGCCTTCCGAGTAACTTAATGGAAACCTACCACCACAAATCTACCTATAAAGGTAGATTGGGTGGTAGGTGGATCAATGGGACGTGAGAATAGCCCTTTTAAGGGCTAATCCTCACGTCCCCACACTTTTTTGATAACTTCTGCGCAGACGGCAGGATCGCCGGACGAGGGCACGCAGCTACGCGGAGCTGCGCGCCGAAGATGGGTGAGTAGGAGGGGTAAAGTGGCTACCGGGGCGTGGAGTAGCCGCCTCGTGTACCCTCAGATGCGGCTACTCCACGTCCCAGTAGCCGCATAAGTAAATTTGAATATATGTGTAATAAAAGTTATCAAAAAAGTGTGGGGACGTGAGGATTAGCCCTTAAAAGGGCTATTCTCACGTCCCATTGATCCACCTACCACCCAATCTACCTTTATAGGTAGATTTGTGGTGGTAGGTGCCCTTTAACAAATTGTGAGACCAGTTTCAAACAACTGTCACTCTACAATGTCTCCATACGTGTATGTTATAATAATCCCAAAGTTTTACATTCAAATATGCATTAAATATAGATTGCTAAAAACTTTTTTTAATTGATATACATCATACAAGTCTAAGAAAGTATTGTGAATAGAGCTGAACCAGAAATAAATCTTAGGTTTTGTCTGCATTGTGTGTTTTGTTTAGAATGGAAACCTTAGCACATTTTGTGATCCACTACACAACAGACATCAATGATGCTCAGCAAATCCCACTAACATAAAAAAATCATGCAGTGCTATTTTTTGGCCACCAAATGTGATGTTTACTAAAATCTAGTAATGGATTACAAATTCCTGAACCAACCTTTTAGGAGGTGATTGCCACCTTTTCAGACTCTGCATCCTGAGAGCAAGGAGGAAACAAATAGATTCAAGTTTCAAGTGCATTTTTCTGACAAATTTGAAAATTGGAATCTTTTTTTGCAAGAATGGAAGAGGGCTCGCTCACTGACATGCAGGGGTTGGTAGGACGTTGATCGTCAGTGGAATAAGCTCTGTAAGGGGACAAATACTGGCCCAACAGAATATAAAGACAAAGGTACTCACTGTGGAGAAGGATCCTTAGGTCTTTTCCTTGAAGGGGATGGACTTCTTGATGTAGAATGCCTACGTCTTCTCCCTACTTCCCCATTCTTCACTCCTGAGCGTTTTGGCCTTTCATCTTCTGAAGAGGAGGATGACCCAGAATCTAGAATTCAATTGAAAGAAACAAAATCTTATGGCATAAACTTCAACTAGCAGTAGGGATAAAAAATATTTAGTATTAACAAAAAGACAGAAAAACAAAAGGAAAAACATTTTAACCCATCAGTAAAGTAGTAGAAATAGAAATTACCCGATGAAGACTGCTGATTTTGTCTCCTATACTGACGACGTTGCTGTACTGAATCTGAAGTTCCCATTTTGCCTCCTTTATCATCATCTGCAAAAGGAAAGAGGTTCTTTAAATATTGATATTGAAAGGGAATTGTGCCTCTACAAGGTGCCAAGTTCTAGAATGGACCTCGACTAGGCTGTGGATGTTGTGTACCTGGACTTTTCCAAGGCATTTGATGCAGTGCCACATAAAAGGCTGTTACATAAAATGAGACTCCAGGGACTGTACCAGGCAGTCCCCGGGTTACGTACAAGTTAGGTTCTGTAGGTTTGTTCGTAAGTGGAATTTGTATGCAAGTCAGAACAGTATATTTTATATATTTTAATCATTGTAACCCCAGCCAAACTTTTTTTTGCTGTCTGTGACAACTGGATTTTAAAAATGTTGCGTTGTCATAAGAACCTGGATTACCAATAAAGCTTTATTGCAGACATCTGTGATAACCAATACAGCTGTTTATTGAAGCCCAGGGCTAAAGTACAGTAAATTAGCAACATCCAGTGGTCCGTTTGTAAGTAGGGGGTCGTCTTTAAGCCGGGAGTTCTTAAGTAGGGGACCTCCTGTAGATATGTATGCAAACGGCTAAACAAAGGGTTGCCATTAACCCCTTCAAGACGCAGCCAGTTTGTATGTTAAGGCTCACCCCCCCCCCACCTTTTAAAACATCTTGCATGTGTCGCTTTATATGTTTATAACTTTTGAACACTAACTTACCAAAATGATTTTGAGATTGTTTTTTCGTGACACATTGTACTTCATGTTAGTAGTAAATTTTGGTTGATATGTTGTGTTTATTTATGAAAAAAAGCTAAAATGTTCAAAATTTGAGAAATTTGTAATGATCTGCTTTTGAGACTGATGCTTAGTAACTAGTTTGGGTGGTAAAACTATACCCATACCCCAACTTTATGTATTCTGTTTATTCTTATATGACGTTAGACAGCTTACAAACAGTTTCTAATTCCCCCCCCCCCCCCAAAAAAAAAAAAAAAACTAAAACAATTTAATTTAAATTTTTGTTTTAGAAGAGTTTGAAATATTAAATTAGAATCCCCCTATGAACTTCATTTTCAAAAGTACACCCTTCGAACTATTAAAACGGCAAGAGTTTTAACCCTTTGAGCGCTGCATAGTCATTAAAACAAAATGGAGATGACTTATTTTGTTTGTAAAACATTTATCTGTAAAATTTAAGCTTTTCTAAAAGATAAAAGAGAGAAAACCCATCTTAAAGTTTGTTATGCAATTATGCACAGCACATGTGGACGATACTTGTTGTATGGGCGCACAGCAAGCTGCAGAAGGGAAGGAGAGCCCTGCAGCTGCTAGTTTTATCATAAAGAGCTTGGTGGATTTTAATTTCCTCATTGTTACTTTTTTTAGGCTTTAGATTCTCTGTTAGTCTGGCAGTGGAGGAGTAGAAAAGTATCAATTAGGTCAGTGATTCTTGAATTTTTTTCTGGTGTTCACCATATTTTTATTCTATGGGTCAGTACGATGATGTGGATACAATACTTAGATATTTTTCATTACGTTTAACTAAATTTCTCACAATAAAACCTAATATGGGGGGGGGGGGGGGACACACAATAGTTTTTGCATCGCTGTCTTCGAAGTGGCATAACACTTATTTTTTGTCTATGGGTCATTACTATATTCTAACCGGTGATACTATATGTGGGGACTGTGTTAGGATTTTGACCTTTTTCACATTGTATGTCATTTTATGTCTTAATGGGGAATCTTGAACATTTTAATTAATTTATTTTTTATTGAACAACTTTTTACTTTTTTATTACTTCCACCATGGGACATGAACAAGCAATCATCCGATTGTGGGACAAAAAGCAGACATGCTAAAACCGCGGCCACTAACCACAACATTTGATGGGTTAAATACCTGCAACTGGAGCTCACTCCGACAGCGGCTGTTACTTGGGGGTGCAGGCTGTGTTTTATGATGCTGGCCCAGCTCAGATTACAAGCAGGGCCGGAAACAGCTCTGCGTCCAATGTATTGGACGCAGATCGCTAAAAGGTTATTGGCACATTGGGTTGACAATACCAGTGGGGTGCCACATGGGTGAGTATTGGGGCCACTTCTTAATATTTTTATTAATCACCTCTTTACAAAGTGGAATTTCAATATTTGCAGACGATACTAAGCTCTGTAAAGTAATTAATATAAAGGAGGGGAGTATAACATTACATAAGGATTTGTGGAAACTGGGGCCTGGGCTGACAAATGGCAGATGAGGTTTAATGTAGATAAATGCAAGTTATGCACTTGGGTCGAGGAAATGAAAATTATAATTAGGTGTTATCTGATACATTTCTTGGTAAAACTGGTGGAAAAAAAAAACAACAAAAAAACAAAAAAAAACCACTTGGGAGATCCTGGTGTTAATAAAGGTATGTGGTGTATCAAGATAATAGATGTGGTGTCTCATGATAAGGACATAGTTTTGCCCTTATATAAATTACTGGTCAGACCACACATGGAATATTGTGTACAGTTTTGGGCACCAGTGTATAAAAAGAACATAGAAGAACTGTAACGCGTCCAGAGGAGAGCAACCAAGATTATTAAGGGAATGGGGGGACTAGAATACAATGATCGATTACAAAATCTGGGATTATTTTGTTTAGAAAAGATGACTGAGGGGAGACCTCATTACAATGTACAAATACCTGAATGGGCAGCACAAGGATCTCTCCAAAGATGTTTTTGTATTTAGGCCTGTGGTCAGGACAAGGGGGCAACCTCAACGCTGAGGTGGTTCTACCATCGCCATTGACAAAGGTTCTTTACTGTGTGAGCAGTGAGACTATGGGACTTTCTTCCGAAAGAGGTTATAATGGATGATAATTTGAACATGTTCAAGAGGCTTGGGGGCCTTTCTTGAGAGCAATAATATCACATTGTTTTTGAATAAAACTTTTTGTTAGTAGTTTCTGTTGACTAACTGCCATATTAGGTGGTCGGGAACATTTTTGTCGCTGCTTTGGGCCAATTGGCATCAGCCTTGCAGAATTTTTGCCTTCTTCTGACTCAATGCACTATAATATATAGGTTGGACTTCATGGACTGATGTCTTTTTCGAACCTCTTAATAGGATACCATCCAGTTTCCCCTAGAATTGGACATCCCCGAAAATAAGACCTAGTAGAATTTTGTTCAAGCTTAGAAATACAAAGCCTCCCCTGAAAATAAGAACTAGCGGCCGCCATTGCAGCAGCTCCCCCCATGTCATACATTAGTATTAGTAGATCATTTAGATACCACAAGAGGTTGTGACGTGCGGGAAGAAATTGTGGGATAAAATATCTGACTGTTGCGCTGCAAATGTGATACAAGCAGCTACCCAGACAACAAGGGCTCATATAAGTAAAGTGATATTGCTTAACATGAGAGATTGGGGCCAATGATTCCAATAGAAATGGAGTCAAGGAATTCTACATGAAATAAGTTTGGAGAGTTTTAAGGATGTTAGAGTTTGATTTTTTTTTTTCAACAATAAATGTGAATTATTTTCCATGGCAATATAAGACATCCCCTGAAAATAAGACCTAGTGCTTGTTTAGGAGCAAAAATTAATATAAGACACTGTCTGGTTTTCGGGGAAACAGGGTTTGAATAGAGTCTCAGTAAAGAACTCTTACTTCAGTTGATTGAGGCAGATATGATTTTCATAGTGGTTAATGATAATCTACAACATAATATTAGTAATGTGGCAAGCATCAGCAAACCAGCTCAAGTTGTACCATTAGATTCACAGTGAACATGGTGTAGATGTGGGGACAGACTACAGATTCATAACCTACCAGACTCTGACATTTCCCTTTTGCGAGGTTTTGGAGGTGGTGATGGAGTTTTCCGCTTCTCTATGATTTTGTGTTTTAATGCTGCAACAAAACGCACCAAAACATTAATTTAAACTAGGACAGAAACAAATCCTTGTCCCCAGGATAGAAAAGTTGACCAAATGACATTCTATTAAGTGTCCAACTACCTGAAGCACGTGGAGGTGAAACAGATGCTCTGGGTTTTCTTGACCGAGATGACTGCTGTGGCGTTGGAGAACGCCTTTTCTGTGGCGGGCTTGGAGGTGGAGACGGTCTGTATCGCCTTCGTGGTGGACTGACAGATGGAGAGGAGCGTCGTGGCTTACGTGGTGGGCTAGATGAAATTCTTTTGGGCTGTTTCTTAGGAGGAGGAGGTGGTGATCGAGACGAGGATGACGAGCTACTACTTCCAGACAAAGATGCTGAAGAACGTCTCCTACTGTATTTTTAAGAATACAAAAGGTTGTAAAAAAAAAAAAAAAAAAAAAAAAAAAAAAAAAAAAAAGTACTGATCAAGGTACATGCAAAAAACAATCATACCAACACTATAAAAGAATAACAAATCCTAAAATATTTACCGTCTAACCGGACTTCTGCTTCTCTTATGCCTAGGTGGGGGAGGCATTCGGCGAGGAGGACTTCTTCTTCGGGGAGATGGCCTACGTCGAGGACTAGGTCGTCTTCTTGGGCTGTACGACCTATTATATAATGACTGTATTAAGATCTTAGAAAATAATTGTGCATATCTGACCAAAGTGAAATATCACCTTTAAATGAGTTCTACCCTATTCCCAATATCCCTTACAGCAACACCAAACACATCGGTATTGAGCTGGTGCACCCAAATTTGTCGGAAAGCCAAGTTTACTTAGGATTTCAGACAAGGACCCAAATAACCAATAAAGGAAAGGAAATATGATTGAAGGATGGAATTCAAGAAGTATGGAAGGATGTGTGCAAGAGCGGTGTCGCAGAAAAAAAAAATAAACATCTAATAAATCAATATGCAGGTCTGTTATGGGTCACTTTGCTTTTGTAGAACAATGCCTGCAGTGAAATAGGAGGAAAAAAGCACTTTGACAATAAATAGATCAAATGAATACAGTTTATTCTGAAGATGTCCAACATCTACCTGGAACGATGTCGCCTCCGTGGTCTAGAATGAGAAGGGGAACGAGATTTAGACTTTGATTTTGACCGTGTACGAGACCGGTGTCGATGTCTTTCCTTCTCAAGTTTTCGCGAATTTGCCTCTGGCGAGGTATCCTTGATTTCTGGTGCAGCATCAGGTTTAGAGATCTTTACAATGTCACTGAAAGTAAAGAAAACTCAATAATTTTTTTTTTTTAACAAACAAAACTAAAATTAGTTTAACCCCTTAGTGACCCAGACATTTGTAGCAAATTTTTGTATGTGGCGGTTTAAGGGCCATAACTTTTTTTTTTTTGTGTGCTACCTAAAAAAAAAAAAAAAAAAATTGTGGGACACAGAGCTAGTTAAATGTTTTGGTCGTTTTGAAATATATGTATAGTCTCAGGCAAACGGGGCGCATCTGGTAATGTTTTATGTAGTGTAACCGGGTGGGGGATTTTTTTTTTTTATTATAGGAGAAAATGCAAATATATTTTTATGAATATTTATTAATAATTTTTTGTATGTGTGTTTTTACATTATATGTCCCACATGAGGTCATAAAAGACCCCAGGGGAACATATTTTTCCACAAGTTTTAAGAACCCCAGTTACAGGGGGAAACTAGCCCCTGTGACTACTGATATTAATCAGAGCTGTACTGGGTCTGATCAGACCGAGTAGCTTTAATTACCCTTTTTAGACCTGGCAGTCAAGTGACCGCTACGTCTATGGCGCCAGTTACTTCAGCGCAACGCAGTGAGGAGGGGAGAAGGGATAAGTGGTAATAAACCGCATCTCCCTTCTCCCTGGGGTCTCTGAGTGTCTGTCACATCAGTAGAAAACTGCAGCGGCTGTCGCAGACAGGCAGAGAGTAGTTAAAGTGTTTAATTGAAAAAAAACCTCCATAAATTCTGACAACAGGCAAGTTCTAGAAACTGTCTTTATAGAAAAAAATAAAGCATATGTCCTCAGCTCATTGACTGTAAAGGAAACGCACACATTGCTGAATTTCTGCATGATATAACTTAATGATATCCTCACAGCCATTCCGCAAGCATCACATACCTGTTGTAAACAACTGAGTACCGATTTATATAATGGCACAATCATGTCGAAGCTGTGGGACAGATTTCAACCTTCGCATTGCAAAGGCCGATTTTCACACCAGGATCCGCAGCAAAAAGTGATATGCAACTTATTTACTGCGGATTAAAAAATCTGAAGAAGTGGAAAGGTATTTCTGCTGCAGGTTTTTTGCTGCAGTGTGTCTATGGAATTGTCAAAAATTCGATAAACTAGGATACTATTGCAACAGTATAAGTGGATTAAGGATAGAATTTTTAAAATAGATAACAAAATGTTTCTTCAATTATAAAACAATATCTTAATGAATACAGATAAATTTAAGGTAAACTTTAAATAGAGGACATGAGTACAGCAACATGTAGGAAAAGATTCAAGACTACTGACTAATCAACTGCTATGTAAATATCTAGTTCTGATTGTTACCTAGATGATGTCGCCTCTTGTACAGATGGCTCCTTCACTTTGAGAGATGGTTCTGGCTCTTGTACCTCAGTCTCTCTCTTGTCAAAGACTGGGGAAGGGCTGGGACTTTTTGTCTTGTGTCGTGGGGAATGAGAGTGGCTTTTCTTCCTTTCTCTTCTGCTTGGCGACCTACGCCGTGGTGAGGAAGACCTTCTCCTTGGTGAAGAGGACCTAGATTTTCGCCTACAGACAGCAGTGTTGAATTAATACCACACATATATTTTTAAAAAAGGTTGTACAATGTATATAGCCGTACAGCAGTAAAGAAGTAGTTAAAACAGCTGATCAGTATTAGGGCTGTGTCGGCCACCCATAGATTAACTATTGAAAGCCAATCCCATTACAGAATGAAGACATGCAACAAATAATTAAAGGAAATCTACCAGTATGTTTAACAAACTACATATACTCACCTACGCTCCCATTCATCTTGATCCGGGCGGTGGTCTTTAATGTTGACACGCTGTCTAATTAGCTGTCTGGAGCGCAGGGATGAGATGTCCAGCGCTCCGGGCTGCTAATTATTCAAGCCTCGTTCGTGACGTTGCCTCCCTCTGCAATGCTGGGGAGAGGGAGGTATCCATCACGCATCTTGTATGACGCCTCTAGTGAGATGCATAAATAACTAGCAGCCTAGAATGCTGGACATCTCATCCCTATGCTCCGGCCTGCTAATTAGAAGTCTTTTTTCCAGGCGATCCTGGCATATCAATATTAAAGAACACCACCTCTGGGATCGGGATGAAGAAGAGAGTAGGAAAGTATGTGTAGTTTTCCTTTAAGGATAAAAAATTACCTTCTTGGACTTCTAGACCGATCTCTTTTATCTCTGTCGTCTTTATCCCTTCTATCTTTATCATCGTCTTGCTTCTTCAGAGATGCCAACTTCTCTTGCTCAATCTAAATGGAACAATGATATCAGGATCAGTTAGTTATTTTATATTGCAGGAACATAGACTGATCATCATCTGATGTGAAAATATATTACACTGATTGCTTAGGACATGACAATATCCATTAAGTGTACGTTAAACCTTCAAAAATCTGACTTTTTTATTTTTCCATGTAAAGAGCTGTGTGGCAGCTTGTTTTCTGCGTAACAAATTGCTCTTTATAGTGACAGTATTTAGTATTCCATGTAGTGTACTGGGTGGAAGGGGAAAAAAAAAAAAAAACTCCAAATGCATTGAAATTGATGAAAAATGCATTTTGGGCCATATTCTTGTGGGCTTGGATTTTACGGCATATATTTTGCGCTGTTACTTTATTTTTTTAGGTCGGTACAATCACGGGGATACCAAATTTATACAGGTTTTTATAATGTTTTCATACATTTACAAAAATTAAAACCTCCTGTACAATTTTACTATTTTTCAGACCACGCTAGGATACTTTAACTCTAGATTGATCTTCCCATATACTGCCACACTACAGTATGGGGATTGGCAGTGTCAATCTCTAGATTGTTCTATCTCCTGAACCATTGCACACACTTCTGAGGAGATTCAGCTCTTTAATAGAATTAGAATAGATTTTAATAGAATTTCTAGGTGCCAGGGCTCAGGAGATACAACTGTTTGTAGTGAGCCCCCTTCTTTGTTAAATGTATAAAAAAAATATATACTCATCAATAAAATTGTTCTAGTTTCACGTTATGATTTTTTTTTTTCATTTGTTATGATATGTAAAGCTGTTCCAAAGATATAATTAGAGAAGGGCATATCAGAATTGCAAAAAAATTGACCTGGACATTCAGACACCAATGATGCTCGGTCACAAAGGGGTTAACAATACAGAAAATATAGTTAAACAACCCTGGGGTCCTTGTATGCACTTTTGGCTGCCAACCTTTAATAACCTCATAGGAATTCCAATTGATGCAGAAAAATTGGGAGTTACAATTTTGGTTCTCCTTTTGACACAGATTCCTCTGATCTTTGCCATTAGAGCAGAATGATGAACAAATAGAAACAAAAACATTATACACTTACCTGTCTCTGCTTTATTTCTTCTTTCTTTAATTCAAGAAATGCAGTTGGAATGCCAGCAATGTTTTCTTGTGCACTCAAAAGAAGCGGCCACAACTCTCCCATGAATTCGCGAGCATTTTTGCCGTTCAAAAAGCCAGTCAAGTTAATCTGCATCATTTTGGAGTCTGGGTTCTGAAAAATGAAATGACAGAAGATTTACAGGTGAGCAATGAAAGCATTACTATTACAGCGGGTGGGATTTATTTATCAATATGCTGGGTTTTATGCAACTATGTAAAGATGCCAGAAACAATCAAGCTTTAGTCTTTATAGCTTATATATTGTGTTAACCCATTGTGGATGTTGCCAAGACTTGCAGGAACACTATATAGTTACTAAGAAATTGTTCTCTTTACTGAAATAGCTTACTCTAGTCTTTGTAGGCTACAAGGTTTTCATGCATACTCCAGCAACATATACAGTCCATAGACTATAGTGGTGACGACAGCCTAAGAACAGTTATTGTCCACAAAAGTTTAAAAGGTTTCTCATAAAATACTGGACAATTTGACACACTATTTGCGCAGTAAAGCAATATGGTCCTTGTGACAAGCAGAGCGCAACATCACAAAGTACAGATTCCGGCAGTCTTCAGCTTCTTCCTGGAACCTTGGGAGGTATGGTTATCTCCAAGTTCCCCTGGAGAGAAAGGTGTTCGCTTGACTTGCTTCCGACTGCCTACAGCAACTCAACCACCTTGAGTTTAATGTTATATCATTTATCTAAATTGCAAAAAATGAACAAGCAATAATGAGTACACAGCCACAAATAGGTTATCATAGATCTACTCATGCTTTCCAAAAGAAATATACAAAAGAAATTGTTAAACTGTTCTAGTTCCAATGACATCACATCTGAAATGAGTTCCGTAAATAACTGCAGATTAGTAATGGCGTAGCAGAATGAGTGAGCCACAAAATGAGAACACACAAGGTATCCAAATGAACTCTACACCAACTACTTTTAATGGGTTAACAGTGGACTGGTTATGGAAGATACCGTAATATAGGCCAGAAATAATTAAATAAAAAGGCCTATAAATAGGTGTTCTCCATCTCCTTTAAAGTTTTTCCCCAGCAGTGTGGTGCTCCTAGATATCTAGCTGACACCTCTGGCAGTGCAGAGAAAAAAAAAAAATTACCGGACACTAATGGCATCAGTATCAAAGCAATGGCTGGACAAATCCAAGGGAAAGCATCCATTTTACTTGTCATCTGTGTCCATGAAGATTAGGAGCATATTTGAAAACAGAATGCTCTCTCCACACTCGGCACTTCTCAAATAGGATTTTGGACATTTCCCCTGGCATGTTGTAAGGCTATTCCATACCGAACTAAGGGAATGCATTTTTTCTACTGCTTTATTCCGATTATAAATTGTACATACTTTTACTGTGCCTAATTGTTTTTTTTACCATCCACTGTAACACAACTCACCTCCAGTACACACACTGCATCATCAAGAGTTGGGTGAGAGCGACATTGGACACTCACTCTGCTGTGCCCTAAATAGCTGATGGTGCTATACTTCACACGCAAGGAATAACTTCCAATTTGGTTGAGGCCTTTTAAATCATAAATCACATCATCATTAGAAAACTGCATCTAACCCATTTCATACAGCAACACAATAAGTTCTTCCTGACTTGCAGTCTGATTACCATGTACCACGATCTAATCTTAAACCACCACAATGGTTTTACATGATTTCAATGCTCACACAACGTACATGCTAAACAAAAAAAAACAAAAAACAAAAAAACACAACAAAAAATATTAACATCAATGATGGAAACCTTCAATGAGGCATACCTTCACTTCCAGCTGGTTGAAAATAAAGTCTATAACCACATCATCCTCGAAGCCTAAGATTTCTGTAACACGCTTTGTTATCCAAGGCTTTATGACTTCTAGATTTACTTTGCTCATATCCACCTGCAAATAGATAATATATGTATAAATACAATTTTCATTTACATAAAGAGTTGATCAATTACTACTTATTAAAAACTTACTAAATATTAAAAAAACAAATCTGTTTTCCATAATCAAACTAAATCATAGGATGTGTCATTTGGATTGTACCGTAAAAGCCTTAAATGGTTTTGCCAATAAAAGAATATTCCTTAATTTTAATCTCCTAGTGATACACAGTAAATGGTCATTTTTAACCCCATTACTTAATAATTTTACTCAGTTTTATTTCTGTTTTAGCTCCTATTACTCAGTGATGGTCAGTGTAAAATTCCAGAGAGTTGGAGGGGACTCTCTAAGCAGACACTTCATGATTCCTCTGTGCTATGAGAAGCTGTGGGCTGACAATGTGCTTAGATTTATCAGGGAACAGGTTTGTCTACACTTTCATTTAGCTTCTGAACATTCACTAGTATCACATAGAAAAAGAGAGATGATGAGATCCATGAGACGGATATAAATTACAATGATACAGTTAAGATACAGCAGCGCTGGAGTGTAACACACATTGTCTGCTCTGCTATACCTCTTTCCCCTGCTATAAAGACCTTATCAGTAGTTTTTAGAACAAGTCTCTGCATGATGCTGCTTGCTGTCAGGAAGCATCTGTGTCAGTTTGTCTTGTAATGCAGGGGGGAGCGGCTGGAGGGTGAGAGCACACTGCATCAGACATGAGCCGCTATTTACAGGCAGAAAGGAGGGAAAGAGCAGGGAGTTGTGTGAGGCTTGTTCTGCTCATTGTAACAGCTTGTGAAGCTACAGCACTAAAGGGCTGTGGTAACGAAGCCTCAGAATAGTTATAAAGCTGATTTCTAGAAGGAAGGAGGCCATGGATAACAAATCATTCACTGAGTAAGTAGTGCCAATGGTTTATCATGCTTGATCGTGATCGTAGATTTTCTTTAAAACCTGCAAGAAATTGTGCCATATTTCTACCTTCTTTTCCAGGCATTCTGCAAACTTGAGCTGCTTCAAAAGCTTCTTCTGCTTGTTACTAAAGCGATTATCCTGTTCCGCACTTGTACCCTGTGAATCAGAAAAAAAAAACTGAGTTACAAATTAGTGAATAGCCAATTTAGAGCAGCACAGGCCCTAAATGGGCCTAGTGAAAGGGGTGTGCCTAGTCATATGATGACCACTGTTACGCCTCATATACACACACTGTACTATTGAACTACTCAATGTTAAAAATAAATTGTTTAATAGTGGCGTTAATAGGGTCTCATAGGGTTTCAGAGAACCAGGATAGTTATAGCTCTACAATTGTAGACTACAGTTTTAGGAGTTTCAGAAGTTGTACAACATGTGTTACTAGTCATTTCCAGAAACATGAATGAGAACTTACAGGCTAAAGGATCATATTATCCAGAAAGAAAATAAAGCATATACTTTGGACCTCTGAACCCACCCACAGACACCGATTGGAGGAAAAGGGCCAGTTCCCATCCCAGTCAGAATCAGGGCTATAGAGTTGGTGACCATTTTGGTGCAGTCGGAGTTCTGATAGAATGTACCAACTTCACAAACATATATGATAAAATTTATGAAATGCCTTTTATATGTCTGTTCTATTCCTGATCTAAGAATTTAGGCCAGGGGTGAATAACATTCATCGTTATATGGCTCAACTTTAAGGAGCAGCACCCGTAACCGTCAGCCTAGATGCAACAACCACATTACAGCTATAGATAGCACACAGAAACCAAAAACTGCATTCAGTGCAGACAATACTGGGGACCCCCAGGACAGCATAAACTACAAAATACTGGAAAACTACAAACTACTTCTTCACTCCTGGCTTCTCTTCAGCTCCCTGCACCACATTACAGCTTCATCTTTCCTTCATGTGCTACTCTGCTCTGTCTCCTGCTGGTTGTATGCACCAGAATATTTTGGTGAATCTCATCTTTCAGATCACATCACATCGGTGAGCAGGAACTGGATCATTAGCTGCAGCTCACATTCCCTTCAACTGCCAGCATCTCTGATTATGTAGATCACAGAGCCATAACCTGGATTCAAGATTGTGAGATTTAGGTTTAAAGGGCATCTACCATCAGGATCCAGGATTGTAAACCAAGCACACCAACATACTGCTCTTCTTTTAGCTTCTTATACCTTGGTTATTCTAAAAAAAAAAAGTTGATGATGATGAGCCTGATGGGCTCTGGGCTCAATTAACAGCTATGGAACCCACAGCCCCTCAAGTTCATTTGCTTAAAGGACATCAGTATGTCCTAATAAGACGTCCCTGAGGAACTATATCATAACTATATCCCACAATCACAGAAATATAGTTATAAAGTTATGTAAATTACCCTGATGAAGTCATGAAAAAAAAAAATATCTAATAAATTGTAACAATTACTGTATATACTCGAGTATAAGCAGAGGCCCCTAAATGTATCAAATAACTGGGAAAACCTGACCAGAGTATAATGCATTGGTCACAGCCTCCCCCTAGTAATGAAATGTCCTGCATGCGTATAAAAAAAAAAAAAACTTACATACACACCTTCTGATGCTCCCGGCGGCGCCTCTTCATTCATCTGTTCATGCGTATCAGAGCAGGCAGAGTGCATGGAATATCTGCCTGCTGTTAGAGAAGAAAGAAGAGGAGCCACGGGGAGCGCCAGAACGGGGGTATATAGTGTTTTTTTTTATTTAATAAAACACACTCACATATAAGCCGAGGTAGGGGTATTCAGCACATATATACTGTAGTTTACTGCAGTATGTGCTGGCTATTTCATCAGAATTATGGAATGTCCTGTAAATGTCTAATGAAATCTATACCAAATCCTGTGTTGCTTTCTTTTATTAATCTAAACTTTATTTACCTTATATGTAGATTTGCCAGAGAGGCTACTTTGGTGCCACAGTAGCCTCTGTGATCCCTCCCTACCTGTGCGTTCATGATGTGGTCTTCACATTGCTCCAGCTGGTTACTGCCCCATCGGAGCTCTGCGCATACGCAACAGCTCCAGTGCTGCACTTAAGGACACCCGACTTACAGACGACCCATAGTTACAGACAGACTCCTCTGCCCACTGTGACCTCTGGGGAAGCTCTCTGGATGCTTTACTATAGTCCCAGACTGCAATAATCAGCTTAAAAGTGTCTGTAATGAAACTTTATTGATAATCCTAGGTCCCATTACAGAAAAAAAATTTGAAACTCCAGTTATCACTTAGAGAAAAAAAAAAAAAAAAAAAAAAAAAAAAAAAAAAGAAGAATTTGTCTGGAACTACAATTATAAAATATACAGTTTCGACTTGCATACAATTTCAACTTAAGAATAAACCTACGGACCCTACCTTGTACGTAACCCGGGGACTGCCTGTATATGCATGGAATCCATGGCAGTGAGCGCAAGAGCAGCCTAGCCACTGAAAAAGTGCCTATTACATGCCCCCATTTCATGTTCATGTGCAGGAGGCATAGAATCGATTTCCAGTTGTAATCAATAGGAGGCTGCCATAAATAATACAGAAAACTGTATATACAGAAATCCAGAAAACCACTACTTTGAATATATAGAATGACAAAAAACCCACTTGAAATACTGGTGTGAGAACAAACCCAAAGGCTGGTTTTATAGATTCTACAGACTTGATGTACATGTGTTTAGATCCTTGTTTTGTCTGCAACAGATTTTTTATGCTATTCCTTTATATTGTAGTTGATATCATTGATAAAAAATCTTGTAGCTCTCTAGACTTGCATGGGGGAAGCTTTTGCAACAATTTTCATTGTTTTTCAAGTCAATAAAAAGTGAAGTCTATAATGACTATAGTGGGTCTGTAAACTGACTGTTTTCAGGAAGTGGTTTCACAGTTTAAAAGTAAAATCATTGCAATATTAAAAATCAAATAATAGTAATATAACCAAGATGTTGGGGGAAGAGTAATTAACACTGTGCAGAAGCTGAGTACAATTTTACTCAGTGTAACTTTAGAGCTGCTTCACAATTTGTGTGCCTAAATCCCCATGTCATTTGTGGACCAACCTCATGTCATCCTGGTGAATGTAGGAAAATCTCTGACTTTTACTCCCCTAAACTACCCAAAAACCAGAAGTATCTTATCTAACATTTTCTCGTCGATGTTAAAACTCCTTTACCTTCTACCAAACATAAGCAAATTAAGTAGAGTCACTTTAAGAGGCTGAAGAGCGATGGACACCCCTATTTTAGGCTCAAATAGGCATCTTGTGATTCAATGTGGCAGAAAACTGGAGATTCAGGAGGTTAAATAAGAAGTGAGGTGCAGATTAACACCCATTTCCCACCTATGTCTTTCACCAAAAAGTGACCCTTCTCAGGCAAAGGATAACATGACTCGACTCTGCTCATTTTCACATGACTTTGGCGAAGATTTGTATACTATATCTAAATGGTTGCAGTTTCACATAAAAGAGAGCATAGAGCATTTTACCGCCAACTGAGAAGATAGTAGTTTAATGGGGTAACAGCTGGTTACAGATACAGGGTGAACATGGCCAAAATTGTTTCTTTCAGTAAGCGAACATAAAACCAGTGAGATGACAACCCACGGTCCTGCTCATACCGATCCAAGTACCGGAAGACCCGATTACTTGTATGGGAAAGTACAATGCAGGACGAGCACAGCTAGGGGAGCCATGCGGAAGCCCGCCACAGCAGCTACAGAGCGCACACCACACGCTTCCCGCTCTATAACGGGGCAGTATCAGCGCTGCAGAGCCCGGATATGACCTGTAGCGCCGCACACACACAACATCGGTATAGAGCACGAGGCTTAGGGCAGCCGTGTCCAGGCCTAGGCCTCAGACGGCTGCCCCCGGATTCTCAGGTGGTCGGCACTGCCACTAAACCCACAGGTGTGCGCCCCACGACCCAGACAAGCCCGCGCCCCACTGCAACGTGCAGCGCACTGCCCTCCCCGCCTATAAGGCCCCTCTACTCACGCGGAAGAAGCCCGCGTCCATCTTGCCTCGTTCTCGCCTCCTCACGCAGCTCAACTCGCCGTTTCCCAGAAGGCAATGCGCAGGAAGGAGGCGGGATCTTTTGCTCACGTGTTGCCTAAGCCACAGACATGGAGTGACGTAGGCAGTAGTGAGCGGATTTGGCAAGTTGTGGGACTTTCCATGGGTGTCATGTAATAACGTGCTGAAGATAGGGGCAAATATACAGCCATGTTTACATGGTGCTGCAATTTTTCCAGGATTTGAAGGTTGGGGGACAATATTGTCGTCCCTTCTAAAAGTAAAGGTCTCTGAGCTGCAGGAAGCCTTCTGAAAAACAATTATAAACATAATAGCCAAATGACCTTACATCGTCACTGAAAGAGCCAGATAAAACGGAATAGAATTGTGTGGAAATCCTTCCGTATAGCGAAACAGGCGCCTTTAACTACATATAAATAGTCCAACTCCTGTAACAGTTCAAATATTGTCCCAAATGTGAAAGTGAAAATTATTTTCCTCCTATCCACTGTGGAAATAATATTATTTAGATCATTTAGATTATTATTTCTTCACACTTCAAAAATGTACCTGTTCTGACTTATATACTGATAGGGATTTTTATGCAGTGCCCCAACAGCCCTCTTGACTTTTGTAAGGTGAGTCCTAATTAACCCTTTGAGGGAGGATGAGATAGCTGCCGGCAGCGAGATGACAGAGTAAAAGAAAGACACAGTCCGGTCTTTAGATGCACTCAAATCACACTGTTTATTTCAAAAAGACACAGCTGTGTTTAGCACATAGAAATCAGCATTTGGGGTGTTGTATGAAAGGAGATTAGGCACTTCGATTCCATTGGACATCAGCACATTCTGGGGAAAAATTTATTAATTGTGCTCAGTTCTCAGAGACCTTGTACACAGATATTGTTTATACTAATTTGCTGAGAAGAATAAGATAAGTGGACTCCAGAATCATAATATCATGCAGCATCAAGAACAGACTGGCTTCTCATTAAATGTCAAAGGGTATTAGCTGACAGGCCAGCAAACAGGTTACATAAAATTAAGTTTGAATCATGACATTAACTGGACAGTGGTCAGGCAACATGGCCGCTGTATCTAAGGTGGCGTCCGAAACCAGTGTGATCTCCCTAACAATAAAAATTCAACTTCAGAAGAAAGCCACAGAGCCATCTGTATATGTAACCCGGGGACTGCGGGTATTACTATTTTGGATTCTAGGGTTGCATTACAACTATCAGGTTAGGCATTCTGGTACAGGTTTATCATTATTGAGGGTACTGCAACACCCCTGCCAATGTATAGGCAAGGAATTAGTTGGGAATAGGGCCCTCTCCCTGTCAGTATCCATCTGGTGAGCCTGAGCAACTGACCCAATTTGCAGCTGTAGCCTCTGCCTGGAAAGGCAATAGTTAAATGGGTGTAAATTGTTATTCAATTAGTTGGCTGTATTGTGAACTGGAGTATGATTGGAGAGGTGCTATCACCTGACCAGGGGGAGTATAAAACCCCTGTGTGGGGAGCACATGGTCAGGGCCGCTTCTGCCATGAGGCGGGATGAAAATCCCGCCTCAGGCGGCATTTTGCAGCTCCGTTCAGAGAGCGGCGTTCGGAGCGATCGCCGTTCACCACGCGTTGCCTTGCCGCCGGCAATACCGCCGCTGTGTCCCGGGCGGTGTTGCCGGCGTTTGCGCAGCAGTAAACCGCTGCGCTTAGTCTCCGCCCCCCACATGTGCCTCCGGTCCCGCGGACCGCCCTGACTTCCTCTGGCGCGCGCAAACTTCTGGCGCCAGAGGAAGTCAGGGCGGTCCGCGGGACCGGAGGCACACGTGGGGGGCGGAGACTAAGCGCAGCGGTTTACTGCTGCGCAAACGCCGGCAACACCGCCCGGGACACAGCGGCGGTATTGCCGGCGGCAAGGCAACGCGTGGTGAACGGCGAGAGGACCGCTGAGGATCGCCACGCACCTGCTTCGACCAGCTCCCGGCCTCTGAGGTAGGAAACTGCTAAGGAGGCCTATGTCGGCCTGGTGTGTCTTTGACTGAAATGCCTATAACCAGTCTAAGACACACCAGGCGGCAGCCCAGTGGATAGGGTTCGATTTCTATATGAACCCTGTCAACTTGCACTGTGGGAATATGAGGAGAATATTCCTTTCATGTGGCTTTCTGCATTGGAAAGGGTTAATATGGCATTGCAAGGGTGGTAAATGTTGTCCTTTACCACCCTTGCAATGCCATATTAACCCTTTCCAATGCAGAAAGCCACATGAAAGGAATATTCTCCTCATATTCCTGCCATGTTGCTTTCTGCAAGGCAAGATGACAGGGTTAATACAGGAAATTTTCCAGCTTGATAGTTCTTAACCCCTTCCCGACTACTAGTACGGCGCGCGCCGGATCCTGGGGCATGCAGAGGGCTCGCAGGCTGAGCCCTCTCCATAGCCGGTAAGTCTTTGCTGCATATTGCAGCAAATGCTTACTGGTAACACCCGCTGATCGCTGCTAGCGGCTTCAAAAAGATGGCGGCGCATGGGCGCCCCTTATACTGCCATACTGTAGTATGGCAGTATATGATAGGATTGATCAGACAACCTAGGGTTAATGTACCCTAGGGGGTCTGAAAAATAGTAAAAGTAAAAATAAAAAAAAGTGTAAAAAAAATTAATAATAAAAAACCCTAAAAAATTCAAATCCCCCCTTTCCCTAGAACTGATATAAATATTAATAAACAGTAAAAATCATAAACACATTAGATTTCACCGCATCCGAAAATGCCCGATCTATCAAAATATAATTACGTTTTTCACTGCGTTAACCCCATAACAGAAAATAGCGCTCAAAGACGAAACTGGCACTTTTTTGCCATTTTGAAAAATATATAAAAAAATCTATAAAAAGTGAAGGAAAGGTCGCACAGTCCTAAACATTTTTTACCTCTTATGCAGGAAGGGGGGGGGGCAGCATTTTAATTTTCACCTCAGGCGGCAAAAAGGCTAGAATCGGCCCTGCACATGGTCTTAGCTGTATGTCAGCAGTACGACCTCATGGTCTGTCCTTCAGATTCTGTCTTATCCTAGGAGAAAGAGAGAATGTATGCAGCACACCTTTAGTGCTGTCACAGATATCAATCCCAGGAACTGAGTCAGGAGACTCTAACCCAGAGCTGCAGCTTCCACAGTTTGGACACAGCTCCATCTCAATTATCCCAGCCTGCATCTACTATCAGGCTAGTGCACTAATACTGCGGACCACTCTTCATGACCACTCCACTAACCAGAATCCAAATCTGATGTTTGACTGCTCTGGCCCATTGCCTGCTGTTCAATAAAAAAACGTAAGGTGATTTGCACAACGTTGCCTCCATCTGATCCTTGGATAAGATGTTTACCATCACGGGCTTCCCCGTCCATTACCCTGGGAATTATCTCATAGACACTCACATCACCTGCTGGAGACCTGCCAGGCTGTAGGACAGGCCTCCAATCCCCACACCAAGCACCGTGACAACAGAGTGTCCTAGACCACAATAGCCAGCCACTCGGGTATTCTGGGGCCCTCCAGGCCTCAAGAAAAGGCTAGGCCCAGGTGGGGATATTGCAAGTGTCGTCACAAACAGGATATTTACTTCTGTGCCTTATACTATGCCTTTTACAAAAGATTGTGCTGCCTAACCCTGCTGCCAACCGGGTTAAGGTCCAAGTGATTGTGATCTACAAGATAGACTGTTATTTTATCGCCACGTGCTGTTGAGTGCTGCTCCAGCACCCATGAGGTTAATCCCTGCAAAAGAACTGTGTCAGCTCTGCTACATCTGGCGCCGCAGAGCTGACTGGAGAGCATCTGGAAGATGCTGCTCTAGCCTTTCCCCCAGCGCAACTGGCAACACCGCCTCTGGTGTCCGGAGAAGTCGCTGTCCTGGTAGAGCAGCTCACCATCCTGGCAGAAACCATGAGCACCATGATGCCCTGGATGGTTCCTGTGACCATAAATGGAGTAACCCTACCGGCCTTAATCGATATCGGCTCTCGAGTGACCACCATCCTCAGTGCTACCTTTGAGAAATGCCGAAGAGGAACATCCCTGTTATAGCCTCCAAAGGCCTATTTGAACATTATTGCTACTAATGGGAAAACTGTACCCATCTGTGGCCACACTAACCATCAGGGATACCAAGTTAACCAGACAGGGCGTATTGGTAACGCAAGCAATGGAGGCTCTCTAAAACTCCCTACCAACAATGATTCTTGGAAGGTGATTCAAGAGACCATGCAAGTGCCGGTGGCGCAACAGAAGTTTGCCAGCCCTGACTGAGAAATTTGCAGTCTGTATCAAAGATCTTCAACCTGTCTGCCTTCAACCTGGGACTGAAATGTTAGTATGGTGCCGAGCCTGCATGGGTGTTCAAGGTCAAGACTACCAGGCCAAGGTAGAACCTCTAACAGCTGATGAAGAGCTACCCATTCTGGCAGCCAGGAGCCTAGTCACAGTATCTCAAGGACAAGTACCCATCAGACTGCTAAATCATAGTATCATATTATATAAGGCCTGAAAAAGATGCAATTCCATCAAGTCCAACCTTTAAGAATTAAATGTTTTTTCCCTATAACCCGTGATAAGTCATCCAGGCCCCTCTTGAACATGTACATAAAGTCCGCCATAACAACCTCCTGCGGCATAAAGTTCCAGTCTCACTGCTCTTACAGTAAAGAACCTTTGTCTATGGCGATGGTAGAATCTCTTCTCCTCTAGGCGTAGAGGATGCTCCCTTGTCCTGGTCACAGGCCGAGGTATAAAAGGATCTTTGGATAGATCCTTGTACTGCCCATTCAGGTATTTGTACATTGTAATGAGGTCTCCCCTCAGTCGTCCTTTTTCTAAACTGAATAATCCCACATTTTGTAATCTGTCATTGTATTCTAGTCCCCCCTTTCCCCTAATAATTGTGGTTGGTCTCCTCAGAACCCATTCCAGTTTCACTATGTCATTTTTATAAACTGGTGCCCAAAACTGTACACAATATCCCTTGTGTGTCTGACCAGTGATTTGTATAAGGGCAAAACTATGTCTTTTTCATTAGAATCTATTCCCATAATTTTATTTGTTTTTGCAGCAGCAGTCGCCTGGCTCTGGTCTCTAATTAAGTTTAACATCCCCCAATACCCCTATGTCCTTTTCAGCTCTAGTTTTACCAAGTAATTGACTGTTTAGAACACAATTATACTTTTTGTTTCCATGGCCAAAGTGCATAACTTTACATTTATCTAAATTAAACCTCATCAACCATTTCTCTGCCCACTCATCAAGCTTCCACAAATCTCTCTTTAATGCTAAACTATCGACCTCAGTATTAATTACTTTACACAGCTTAGTATCAACTGCAAATATTGAAACTTGACTGTGTAAACCCACTACAAGGTCATTAATAAAAATATTAAATGTGGGGGACTCCCCAGTAAATCTGAGAAGATAGCAAGCTGTAGCCACTCTCTTCAGCATCCACCCCAAAGACCTAGTGGAAACCTCCCTGTCTGTCTCCCAAAGTTGGAGGTTAACCAACGTACTAAAGGTGAGCCCGCTAAGAAATCCTGGTGGCTTGAGCTCAATATTGGAGACTTCTATATCACTCCTGCAGACCTATTACAAGGTTTCCTGGAAGTCATCTTGCAGCACCACCAGGCCTTCAGCAAATACCCGCTGGACTTTAGGCAGACTACCCTCATCCAGCATAGCATCCCTACATGTTCTCATCCTCCTATCAAGAAGAGATATCGGCCAATTCCTCCAGCCTTGTTACCAAGAGGTGAAGAATCTGATACAAGAGATGAAAACAGCCAATGTTATCCGGGAAAGCCACAGCCCATGGGCTGCCCCGCTAGTCTTTGTGAAGAAGAAGGATGAAACTCTTCGCTTCTGTGTTGACTATAGGAAGATTAACAATATCACGCCTATCCGCTGCCTTAGGGTTGGCTGCCTTCTTCTCCACCCTTGATCTGACCAGTGGCTACTGGCAAGTGGCCATGGTGCCTGAAGATAGGGACAAGACAGCCTTCATCACCCCAATGGGCCTGTTCGAGTTCAACAACATGCCCTTCGGCCTATGCAATGCCCCGGGCACGTTCCAGCAGTTAATGGCGAGGTTTGGGACATCAAAACTTCGAGACCGTCCTACTGTATCTGGACTGTGACCAAAAAGTTCAAAGACTATCTGGCTGCTACCTTCTTCACCGTCTTCACACACAACAACCCCTTGGCGCATCTGAACACCGCCCGGCTTGGAGCATTGGAGCAGCGGTGGGCCTCCAGACTAGCCAACTTCAACTTTACCATCAAGTGCCAGGCCGGCAAAACCAACAACAATGCAGATAATCTGTCCCGTCGCCCTGACCAGTGGACTGGACCCTCCACGGATGCTCAGTGGGAAGACTGCGTTATTTATTTATTTATTTTTTAAAAAAACCTTTTTTATTGAGGAATCAAGGCATGTACATATATTTTCTGTCATCAAAAATAAGCACAATCATGTTATTAAAAATATTATATAATTCAGTTAATATGTTTTGTGCGTTGTTATTTTCTGTTCTTTTCCCACTCCTATTTTCTCCTATTCATTTCCTTGTGAAGGTGCATTATGCACCATTGAGTGCCTATTGACAGTTTTATCCTCTTCTTGTCAAGTTTTTTTTTTTTTTAAACAACACGAATAACTTAACAAAATTTAAACTATCCAGTATAAACATTAAGCATTGTAGTAAGGTATTATAACATATAACAAGCCAGGGGGAGTTGTCTTTGCCCTTATGTTGACTTTATGGTGAGGGGAGTTTAATGGTATCAGGCCTGCTTTGGGATGAGTCATGGTCTGTTGCATCATGTCTTTTTATATTCTCAGTCTGCCTAATGTGCCTTTGATGTCTTTCGGTCAAGTACCAGGTAGAATATCTAAGCTTTCTCATGAGTTCTCTAATCTCATTTGTAGTCATATGGTTGGTAATAAACTTACGCCATTTGCGAAAGAAGGCTTTCGTTCTTTTGTCCCCTTTCCTTTCCATCTCTATCTTGTCTACATTTAGGTACACCTTCGCTTGGTCTATGACCTCAGAGGTTGTCGGGAGAGTTGTCGTTAGCCAGTGATTTAGTAGACATTGTTTGGCTATTAATAAGAGGGTGTGTATAATAGGAGATATGGTAATATCTGTATTTTCTTTCTCTCCTTGTGGCGGTATAGAGTGGAAAAAGAAAGCTAGTGGTTGTAGGGGGATTGTTATACAATAATGATGAATTTTTGGAACTCTTTCCAGAAAGCCTGTGTTGAGGGGCAGGTCCATATAGAGTGCAAGAGGTCAGTTAGTGGTTTATTACATTTGGGGCATGCGGTGAGCCTATCCGTGAATCTGAGGCTAGGATATTGAATAATGTTTAAGCTTGAAAAATGTTTCTCTCCATTTTTCACTGATAATGTGTTTTCTAACTGCAGCCCACCCCTGCATGATCCTTAAGGATGTTTCTGTCGTTCTCAACCGTTACTATCAATATGAAAATTGTAAGGCTAACTCTGTGTCATCTATCTCTCTCTATCTGCTGTCAGTAATATGTATAGAAACGATATTGTCTGTTTGGCATTTGGTCCCCCTATTATAGTGTCAACTTTGTTAGTCATGATTTCTCCTGCTAAGTTCCGTAGCTTGGCAGAGCAATAGGCCTTCAATTGTGCATACTGTAACTCTTACCTTGGCGGTAGGTGAAATTCTGCAGTTATTTCGGTCAAGGTCTTTAGTCTTGGTTCAGTGGAGTGTAAGACATGTTGCAGTTGGTGGGATGCCTGCGTTCTCTGCCCGTTTTGTGCATCAAGACGCCTAGAACGTTTACTCCTTGACCTCTGAAGCAACACCTGCTCCACAACAGGAAGAGTCTCCGCCACCCGCAGAGAACGACCCTGATTGAGTCTTCAGGCTGATAGCTGCGCCATAGGAGAATTGATGGACTATTTCTCTAGTGGGCGAGTGCCTGAAAGAATCAGTCGGCGCAGGGCTGACGGAGAATTGGCCCAACTGTGGCGCCAGAGGAAGACTATAACAATGCATCAGGGCCTGCTAAAGAAGAAAACTCTCTGCAGGGGGAGCACATGGTCTTAGCTGTCTGTCAGCAGTATGACCTCATGGTCTGTCCTTCAGAGTCTGTCTTATCCTAAAGAGAAAGAGAGAGTGCATGCAGCACACCTTTAGTGCTGTCATAGATATCGATCCCAGGAACTGAGTCAGTAGACTCTAACCCAGAGCTGCAGCTTCCACAGTTTGGACACAGCTCCACCTCAACTATCCCAGACTGCATCTACTATCAGGCTGGTGCACTATTCCTGCGGACCACTCTCCATGACCACTCTAGTAACCAAAAACCAAATCTGCTGTTTGACTGTTTTGGCCCATTGCCTGCTGTCTGCTGTTCAATAAAGAACCGTAAGTTGATTTGCACAACTTTGCCTCCATCTGATCCCTGGATACTGCTGTTACCACGGGCATCCCTATCCATTACCCAGGGACTCATCTCACAGACACTCAGGGGTTGCCCCAAGCAGAAAAAGGTACATCAGCCTCTCCCTCCTTATTCCTTGCACACACCACCTGCTGCAGACCTGCCAGGCTGTAGGACAGCTCGCCAGTCACCATTCCAAGCACCATGTAAGCAGCGTGCCCTAGGCCAAAATAGCCAGCCACTCTGGTATTTTTGGCCCCAACTGCCTCCAGGCCCCAAGAAAAGGCTGGGCCTCGGTGGAGGATGTTGCAGTACTATTGGGGTCCAGTATTAAGTTATTGATGCCCTCTATTTGTAGCACTATACAGGCATTATGGCTCAGATAATTATCCGCAGGTTTCTGGATGTCACAATTACTTTTTAGGGAACATAATAGCTATGTATGAACATATATGTATAACGGGGATTCATATGCCAGATTTTGTCCTGTTCATCAAGCTGTCCAAATCCCTTACTTACCCCATCCTCATCTTGATTAGCCTAATTGAGCTAGCCCAGAGTGTTATCTATAACTCCATGTTATATCTATGTACATATGCGGCGCAGAGGTACTGGGGGTGTATGGAAAGGGGTCACGGGCTGAGCCCTCTTCACACACAGGTGGGGATTGCTTGCACAGATTGCGCGTATTAACTCTTCCGATGACACTGGCAAAGCTGCCGGCAGCATTTAAAAGATGGCTACGCCTCCTCAGAACGTCATCGGCGCTGGTGATTGGTTGCCATGAAAGCCTCGGGTCTGCAGATTTGTTACAATGAACCACTTGGCTCATACTGTGCAAAAATGCTATATACTGCAATACAGATGTTTTGCAGTATATGATAGGAACGATCAGACCATCTAGGGTTAATATACCCTTTAGTCTAAAAAAAATAGTAAAAAAAAGTTTCAAAAAAAGCAGACATCTAGTAAATGTTAGTAATCAAGTTATTTTGGTTATTTGAGCAGGGCCGATTCTAGCCTTTTTGCTGCCTGAGCACCCTTACAGTATAATGTCACCTTGATAACAATGCTTACACACAGAGAGGCCTAATTATTATTACTAATATACAGTATATGCATCATGTTTTGAAAACTAGTGCTAACACACAAACGAATATGTGTAAGTTAAGTGAATAACAAGTGGTTTGTCTTTTTACATTATCAATAATAAGGATTAGCAATCTAAAAACGTATTCCTAATAATAAAACACACAAGTATTTGATGATTCACATTTCCCAATGTGTTTCAAAACACAATAGAAAACCACAAAATTGGGCATCTCTGGAAAGACTTTATAATGGCTTCCACCAATGTTCACCATCCAACCTGAGGGGACTGGAGAGGATCTGCAAGGAAAAATGACAGAGGATCCCCAAATCCAGTTATGAAAAACTTTTTGCATCATTCCCAAGAAGACTCATGGCTGTACTAGCTCAAAGGTGCTTCTACTCAATACTGAGCATTCTGAGAAATCAGGTGCTCCACAGTAAAAAACAACACGACGAACTTTGTGAAATGGCAACGGAAGTAGCGAAAAAAAGGTGCTACATTTCTAAAAATTAGCAAAAAAAAATTTGCAAAAATTAAAAAGAAATAAGTTTTAAAATTGCTCTCCAGTGATCATTCTCACCTGGTAAAGTGCATGCAGCTTTAGTAACAGAATGGGACACATTTACTAAGGGTCCGCTGAGCGCATTTTCGTCTGGTTTCCCGCCGATTTCCGTTTTGCGCCAAATTGCCCCGAGATTTTGCGCACCTGATCAGATTTTGGCGCATCGGCGCTGGCTTGAACACGACAGAAATGGGGGGGCGGGCCGCCAGGCAACCCGACTGATTCGGACAATGCGCGGGATTTAATATTTAGAAATGTGTCGCAAGACACGCACTTACAAGCTTCGGGAAGAAGCAGGTGAACTCTGGCGGACCTCGGCAGGGAAGCGACGGATGCAGGAACTCGGGCGCACGACCTGAGTGAATCGCGGCAGACCCAAATCCTTGTCGGACAACACACTGCGGGATTGCATCAGGACCAGGGAAGTAAATCTGCCCCAATATTTAAGTTTACAGACATGGAGAGAGACACTGTAGGAATAGGGTAAATGCTTTCTGTGGCTGGCAGTTTATTAAAGTATATTTAGTCTTAGGGGGTTAATTAGACTGACAGGTTCCCTTTAAGATAGTTTTAGTTAATCTCCCCTATTATCCGACTTAACCTTTTTACAACTGCCATATGGCGATATGACTCCTAGTAGCGCATACCTTGTGCACATAGCACATAGATATGTCATGGCATGAGCGCCCTTTTAACAGTTATATCCTTTGAACCGTTCAGAAAATATTACCATATGAAGAGTGCTAGGGAAGGGCGACTGATACTGTACATACACTATTTTTAACATATTTAATTGGTCTGCTAATTCTATACACAAAAAACCCTAATAAAATTATCCAATCATTTTTAAGTCTCGCGTGTCATGAAAATATCAAAGGAAAGATTGTTGTGATATACTGTATATATATATATATATATATATATATATATATATATACACCTTTGGTTGCAATTACAGGTAAAGCAAGATCTCAAAAAAGCAAGATCTCAAAAAATAAAAGTATCCTGAACAATTATAAAAAAAAAACAAACAATCATGCATATAGTATATTTAAGCACCAGAAGATGACACACATGAGGCATTTCTAGTTAAACTTTATTTTAGGACCAGTAGATGGCAGTGGTGTCTTTTCAGAAAGCATTGTGGTTTGTTAAGACATAGAGCAGAAACAACCCAATTATAAGTATTGAGAAGGTTTTTGGTCATAGTATGTGTGTGAATGTACTCTTACTGTAACTAACTTACTGTATATCTATACAGTTATAGTAAACATACCAGTATTGATCCACTGGGCACATGTGTGAAGATTTGCCTAATTCATTAAGAAATTTAATAAAATCTTCATCCATCGTAATAAACCAGGGGCACTGACTGTGTTAATCTTCTTATATTTGTTATCCCTGTCCTCCTTTCTTCTAAAATAAATGTTTAAAATTATACAAATGATCCTGAGGGGCTCTGGGGGTGTTTCTAAAGCCCCTCAGCGATGTTTTTTCATTGGTTACAATGAGCAAAGCAGTTCTCCCTGGGGAGGGGGAGACATGTTCTGTTCATTGTAACAGTCTGTGATGCTGCAGCATTGAGAGACTTTGGAGACACCCACCAGAGCACCCCAGGCTCATTAGCATAATTTTGGGTTTTTTGAAGGAAGGAGGCCACAGAAAACAAATAAAAGAAGATTACCATAGTTGCTGTAACTAGATCTATGTGTAAGTGTCCCTGGTTTGTCCATGATGGATTTTGATGGTAGATTTCCAGGATTGAAAGACATGGCTTCTTTTTCCATAAACAGTGCCCCACTGACCATGGCTAGTGTGTGGCATTGCGGCTTAGCTCATACATTTCTTTCAGATGAACTGCAATACCAGAATCAAATATGATCAGTAGTGGCAAAGAACATAAAATGGTAACTTTTGGCAATGCAAGATACATTTTATTTCTAATTTGCAATATTTTAATAATTGTGTTCATAAGTTAGGACAACAACTAAGTAAATCGAATGCTGTGGCACTGTGCAATGACAAAAATCATATTAGCTTCAAAGCTATAGCAGGTTCGAACCATCTCATCCTTATGACTACGGGGTATTTGCAGTTTGGTCCTTACTGATCAGCAGTTGATGGAAAGTCCTAGCAATATGCCACAAGTGGCTTCCATGAATATCCTTTTAACTGTATGTATAGTGTTCCCAGGACAAAACAGTTAGAACATGTCTGGATGTTCAGGAGTTATTGGGTTATGGAGTAGTCCACAGACAGGGTATAACTTGAGGGGGTGCAGAGGTTGCAGTCGCACCAGGGCCCAAGAGGTTTAGGGGGCCCTTATGGTGTCACTTTCCCATATGAGAAGACTAATACTATAAACCATACATTATAGTCGGGGGCCTGGCACAGACTTTGCACTGGGGCCCATCAGCTTCTAGTTACGCCACTGTCCACAGAGACTAAATGTTAGTGGTCTTTGAGAGTCTGGACCTGCTAGCGTTGATGACATGGTGGACACTACCACTCTTCTCTGGTACAGATGGCTATTCGGGTTCACTGCAAATCATTATAACTGCAGTCATCATCACTGCAATCAATATAATATTTTGATTGTAATTTTATTATAAATTTAATCTAGATCCCTATCCCTAATTCTGTTGCACCAGAAGGCGAAAAAAACCCTGGACACTTTTAGCCAATTCATGTTACAGGGGAAAAAGTCCTTCTTGACCCTGGGAAAAGGCGATCAGTCCTAAGACCCTGGATCAAAGCTGCTGATTCCTATCTGGTGTGTACTAGTTGCTTTAAGTATTAATTTATGTGTTGCTATTATCCTATCAATACTAAATATGTATAATTATTACTACTATTACTATATTGTATTACAATAATATTATTTGTATATGTTTTCTGTGGTGCTCTCACTATCCAGTGCGGCATGTTCCACATGTCAGTCGGAAGAGGAGGGTCCAGAGGATATTCTTCTTTAACCTGAGGCTGCTGCCAATGTAGTTGAGGATGGAAGACTGGTGCATCTGATGGCTTCTGACTGAACACCTCACAATTCTCTTCTTCCTCATCTTCTTTATCCTCTTTGTCTTTTGTATCTTCAATACAGTCCTCTTCCCAGTCTCTTCATATTTCTGAGTGTCCTCTTGTGAGCTTCTCTGCTCTTCCTTGGACTTCTCAGTAGACTTCTTGTCTTTCTTCTCATCTTCCTGCACCATCCAAGGAGGTCATCTCCACATCTTGAACATCCACCTTCTCCTCATGGCGCAGCTGGTTCAGCATAACTCTGGCAGATTCTTCATCATCCAATGGCCATGGCAGATATTTCTTCTGAGTCTCCCGGTTAGCAGGCATGAGGCGATCCATATTGTAGAGAGGTGATGGGAGGAATCTCGTGGCATAGATGAGTAGCTGAAGGTCTCTCTCCTCCTGGGTGCTGGGATAAGCTGAGAAAGTAAAATAGAAAATAGAATTAGTTATAAAATATCCAAATCTAAAACATATTGTAAACTTTCTTAATGATGGATTATTGACATTATAAAGACATTTCTTTGTTGATTTACTGTATTTTTAATGACAGGGAAAGGGAAAACTTACCTGAGAAAACTCCAGGTCCAAACACGCAATCCAGGCTGTGGTAGATTTCCTTAAGAGAATAGAAACCTAGTAATGTCCTCCACACATTCCCCCAGTAATGTCCTCCATACAACCCCCCAGTAATGTCCTCCACACAGCCCCCGGTAATATCCCCTACACATCCCCCCAGTAATGTCACCCACACATTACCCCAGTAATGTCCTCCACACATTCCCCCAGTAATGCCCTCCACACAACATCCCAGTATTGTCCCCTACACACACCTCCAGTAATGTCCCCCGCACAGCCCCCAGTAACTTCCCCCAGTAACATCCCTGCCACATTCCCCCACTGATGTCCCCCACACATTCCTCCAGTAATGTCTCCCACACTACCCCCTAGTAATTTGCCCTCCCCAGACCCCCCCCCAGTAATGTTCCCCACACTTTCCCCAGTAATGTCCCCCACACATTCCACCAGTAACCTCCCCCAAACATTCCCCCAATAATGTCCCCCACACAGCCCCCTTGTCATGTGGTATTACAAACCTCCAGTAATGTCCCCCCTACAAAGCCCCCTAGTAATGTCCTCCTAAATGCCTCAGTAATGTCCCCCACACAACTCCCCCAGTAATGTCCTCCACACAGCCTCTCAGTAATGTCCCTCACACATTCCCCCAGTAACCTCCTGTACACATTACCCGAGTAACCTCCCCCACACATACCCCTATTAACGTCCCACACACATTCCCCTAGTAACGTCCCCTACACATTTCCTCAGTAACGTCCCCCACACATTTCCCCAGTAATGTCCCAACATAGCCCCTTAGTAATGTCACCCCACACATTCCCCTGTTAATGTCCCCCACACAGCCCCCTAGTCATGTGCCCACACAGCCCCCAGTAATGTCCCCCACACATCCCCCCAGTAATGTCCCCCACAAATTCCACCAGTAATGCCCCCCACACATCCCCCCAGTAATGTCTCCCACACAGTCCCCCAGTAATGTCCTCCACACATCCCCACAGTAATGTCCCTCTGAGAGATATAACATTTCGCTCCAGACACCAAAAACTTCAACGCCATTTGTCCTTGCTACTGTTTTCTTTCTCCTTTTCTGCAGCTCCTCTGCTTGAAGGTCAAGTTTTGACGAGGGAAAAGTTCATTTGGGAAAAAAACTTAAAGGCTGTTTCTAGGAGGTCCAGGATTCAAGCTAACCTATGGCATTTCAGAATTTTTATCACCTTTTCTCACCTTCTCCAAAGCATTTTCTGATTTTATATACGCAACTACCCACTTGGAATAAAGTGGTGATTTGAGTGCAGCTTATGACCAAGTGGGTTTCCTCCAACATAAACATACTGGTAGGTTGATTAGATTGTAAGCCCAATTGGTGACAGTGACTGATTTGGCAAGCTCTGTGTAGTGCTGCGTAATCTGTGTGTGCTTTATAAATAAAGGAATTATTATTAATATTGTCTGTGTTATTTTCTGTGCTATATATCTCAATGCTAGGAACAAAGACCAATAAATGTGGCGATCATCTTAAAACTTAGGGAGGGTTTTGTTGGAGCCCGGGATAAAAATCTTTAACAGTCCCCCACACAACCCCCCCCCCCCCAGTAATGTCCCCCACACTACCCCCAGTAATGTCCCCCATACAGTCCCCTAGTCATGTGCCCTCACAGTCCACCAGTAACGTCTCCCACTATTCTTACCAGTAACCCCGGATCTTTTGACTTAGGGATTCCCTTGGATTCCTTAGGCATTGTGCTTTCTGTATTTTCCATTGTACTTCTAATCAGTAATTCTGTAGTCTTCTCTAATTCACTTGGTTTCAACTATAAGTTGTTGGGAGCAATGTTTAAATGACATCTAGACATCATGACATCAAATTACAGTCATGGCCATAAGTTTTGAGAATGACACTAATATTATATTTTCACATGATCTGTTGTCCTCTGGTTTTTATGTGTGTTTGTCAGATGTTTGTATCACATACAGAAATACAAATGCAATCATATTATGAGTAACAAAAGCTTTTATTGACAGTAAGAATGAGTTAATGCAGTTATGCAAGTTCTCAATGGGATTAAGATATGGGGAGTTTCCTGGCCATGGACCCAAAATCTCTATGTTTTGTTCCCTGAGCCATTTAGTTACCACCTTTGCTTTATGGCAAGGTGCCCCATCATGCTGGAAAAGGCATTGTTGACGGTTGGGAGAAGTTGCTCTTGGAGGACATTCAGGTACCATTCTTTATTCATGGATGTGTTTTTAGGCAAGACTGTGAGAGAGCCGATTCTCTTGGCTGAAAGCAACCCCACACATGAATGGTTGCAGGATGCTTTACAGTTGGCATGAGACAAGACTGGTGGTATCGCTCACCTTGTCTTCTCCAAACAAGCTGTTTTCCAGATGTTCCAAACAATCAGAAAGGGGATTTATCAGAGAAAATGACTTTACCCCAGTCCTCAGCAGTCCACTCCCTTTTGCAGAATATCAGTCTGTCCCTGATGTTTTTTCTGGAGAGAAGTGGCTTCTTTGCTGCCCTCCTTGACACCAGACATTGCTCTAAGAGTCTCACAGTGCGTGCAGATGCACTCACACCTGCCTGCTGCCATTCCTGAGCAAGCTCTGCACTGCTGGTAGCACGATCCTGAAGCTGAAAAACTTTTAAGAGACGGTCCTGGCGCTTGCCGGTCCTTCTTGGGCGCCCTGGAGCCTTTTTGGCAACAATGGAACCTCTCTCCCTGAATTCCTTGATGATGCGATAGATTGTTGGCTGAGGTATAATCTTTCTAGCTGCGATACTCTTCCCTGTTAGGCCAGTTTTGTTCAGTGCAATGATGACGGCACATGTTTCTTTAGAGATAACCATGGTTAACAGAAGAGAAACAATGACGCCAAGCACCAGCCTCCTTTTAAGGTGTCCAGTGGTGTGATTCTTACTTAATCGTGACAGATTGATCTCCAGCCCTGTCCTCATCAACACCCACACCTGTGTTACTGGAGCAATCACTGAAACAATGTTAGCTGCTCCTTTTAAGGCAGGCCTGCAATGAAGTTGAAATGTGTTTTGGGGGAAAAAGTTCATTTTCTAGGCAAATATTGACTTTGCAATTAATTGCTGTTTAGCTGATCACTCTTTATAACATTCTAATAATCATGTTATCTTTTTTTACAGCTCGATATGATTACGGGTATACCAGACATGAATATTTTTCTTACGTTTTACTAAATTTGTTAAATAAAACCCTAATGTGGGGAAAAATCTATAATTTTTGCATTGCCGTCTTCCAAGTTGCATAACATTTTTACATTTTTGGCTACGGAGCTGGTTGATGGCTCGTTTTTTGCGGGGGATGTTGTACTTAGCACCAGTATCATTCTGGAGTACATGTTTTTTTGATCACTTTTTATTGCAATTTTTGTGGGATTGAATAGGTAAAAATCATAATTTTTGGAGGGTTTATAACAGTTTTTTTTTTTTACGGCCTTTATCGTGGGGGTTCAATAATGATTTACATTGTTTCTACGGGTTGTTATGGACACGGTGATACTATATGTGTGGGGTTTGTGTTATTATTTAGACCTTTTTTTGAGTTATATGTCTTTTATGCTTTTGGGCTTATGGGCATTTTTATTGATTTCTAACTTTTCCCCACTTTTTTACAGTTTCCACCATGGTACATATCGGATGCTGAGCGTTAAGGGGTTAAAAGGTCCCCAAAGCCCCTAACACACAAAACAATACATAATAAAAATAAAAAGACAGGAAAAGAGTAAAATTCCACAACATATTATGTATTACCACATCCCAAAATTCCCGGTCAATAAAAATGTAGAAAATGGTTATCCCCGATGGCTAACCCTGTGACGGGAAAATGCTTTTGCAACACATAAAGAAATCTAATAAAAACTGATCTAGAGGTCACAAAGTCCCAAACATGGTAGCAATGAAAATTTCAGCTTGTCCTGGAAAAAAATGACACCTTAGCCAACTCTGTACTCTTAACTATGAAAAGGTTATTGGAGTCAGAATATGGCAAAAGTAATACAGGCGGTCCCCTACTTAAGAACACTCGACTTACATACGACCCCTAGTTACAAACGGACCTCTGGATATTGGTAATTTATTGTGCTTTAGATCTAAGCTACAATAAACTGCTGTAACAGTTATCAAAGGTGTCTGTAATGAAGCTTTAGTGTTATATATTGATTTAGTGTTATATATTGATTCTTATGACAATCCAACATTTTTAAAATCCAATTGTCACTGAGACCAAAAAAGTTCTGACTTAGATAACAATGATAAAATATACAGTTCCGACTTACATACAAATTCAACTTAAGAACAAACCTACAGACCCTATCTTGTATGTAATCTGGGGACTGCCTGTAATTTTATTTTGGTACAAAAGGTTTTAATTTTTGGTAAAAACACCTAACATCTAAAAAAAACCTATATAAATTTGGTGTCCCTTTGATCGTTCTGAAACAAAGAATATATTAGAGATGCCATTTGGAATGTACACTGAAAGACTTAAAAACAGAGCCCACAAGAAAATGGCTCAAATGCGGGTTCTTGTCAATATGACCGCATTTTGAATTGTATTTCCACTTCCCAGTACATGGCATGGAATATAAAATACAGCCACTAGAAAGGTACAAAATAAACAGAAAGTAAAATGGAAAAAGCCCATCAGTGGCAAGGGGTTAAAATGCCCTTATACCACGATAAAAATTTTACAAATTCTCTGGGATAAAGGTTTGTGGTGTCTGAGGCCATGTTCACACGTGGCATATTGGCCATTGCAATGTAGACTAATTATTAAATCTCACTCAAGGCCTGTTAATAGGCATTGTCCAACTGCCTTAAAAATATTAGAGGACCTTTCACCATCTTTACCTACTGTAATAATTAGAATGGCTGCACTATTCTACCTAGTAACATAAACACTGTAATATTCTTTGCAAAGCAGGGTTATAATTTATGAATACATTTCTTTGACTATGACTCAGAATGTTTGTTAGATTATAGATTATGCATTGATAAACCCCCATTCCCACAGTACATGAAAAGCATCTGCTATAAACACCTGTTTTACAAATTCAGTTTCTTGCTGGACACCTAAATGCTACTTAGACGTACACTCATGTGACAGGATATATGTTGCTTCCTGTGTGAATGAGATAATCTACATCTTTTGAGATCCAAATCACCTAAAAGTTAACCCTTCATCTGTTTAGTATATATATCAAATATAGACGGAGCTCTACACATGCATTGAGCTTCTTTTTGCGGCTAAGACTGTGCAATACTTTGACGTTTCGACCATATGGCCTTCATCAAACACAATGCTGTGTAATTCTGTTTGGGTAGTGGTTGTGGTGCTAAGTATGGTGCGGCTACACTCTCCAGAAATTGCAATGAATTGGGCGCATATATTATTGTATTGTGTTAGTTAAAGAAACTCAACACGCATTTGGTGCACAGGCTTTATATTAATAAGGGGTTGAATCCCTGTCCTGAAGCATTGAAACTACTTGGTTGTGCAGACCATAAACTACTAACCTTCATCTGTTTAGTACACATAGATTATTCATGTACATGTATGAAAAAATTCCAAATGCAAAGAACTTGCTGAAAAAACCTTGATGCAACAATTTATTGTGGACTCTGTTTTTACGGCATTCACTGTGCACTCTTTATGACACGTCCCCTTTATTCTTTGGCTTGATATGATTAAAATATACATTTATATAGGTTTTTATTTGGTTTTAATAGGTTTTATAAAAAAAATTAAAACATTTTGTACAATAAAGGGTTCATTTTGCCATATTCTGACACTAATAACTTTTTCATACTTTGGGATATTTCTAGACCCTTTAGGGTGCTTTATCTCTAGGGCTTCTGATCACTTATACAATATACTGCAACAATAAAGTATTGCAGTATATCGTAAGTTCTCTTGATCTGTCCCAGGAAGCCTAGAAAGTATTGCTTTAAAAGAGTGCTAAACGCAGCATGTCCTGTAACTAAAATCAACGATTTTTCATCTGTTTTATTGGAATAAAAATTGATCCAAAGATCATATCCTCATGGGTATTGTTATCAATAAGAATTCTGCTCCTCATGTACAGAATCACACACCACAAAAGGTCCTTACACAAAGTATGAAAAAGTTAGTGTGAGAAAATGGCAATAGTGTGAGAAATGGGAATTATTTTTTTGCAAAGCCTTTTGCAAAAATTTTTTCTCAACACATAACAAAACTATACAAATTTTGTTTCTCTGTGGTAAAATCCGACCTAAAGAATGATAGGGAAATGTTGTTTGGACAGTACAGGGAAAGCCGTAAATACAAAGCCCATGAGAAAATGCTGCAATGCTGCATTTTTATCTTATCACATTTGGAATTTTTTCCAGTTTCCTGGTACATTGTATGGAATATTAAATGGTGATACTACAAAAATAATTTGTTCTGCTGAAAACTAGCTATCATAAATCTCATAGACCTAGCCTGAAGAAACGTTGTGATGGGAAAATGGCATTGCACTGTTTGTTGTCCTCCCAAAGTTGTAAATTCCAATGAGTAAGTATGTTTAATAAAGAAGGCAAAGTTTTTGGCAAAGATTGGTGAATGCCGTCCTATTTCTTCTTTGCTATATTATACATCTCTGTAAACTGAAAAACAAAAGTTATGGGTTTTGGAAGGTGGGGATGTAAAAACAATAGGGTTGAGTCCAGTAAGGTTAATTCAGCGCCATGTATCCACACCATGTGGAAGTATTTGTAAATCCCATTTCCTATTGGTATACATTGCTACAGGTTAGATGATTCAGCCTGGTCAATTCTGGTATTGATCCTAGCTGGACCAGAAGTGCTGATGTTTTAATAATTTAAAGGTAACCATAACAGGTCACTACTTCCACACCAGAGATTGACTAGATAGGTTACCTGTTTAGGAGCAAATTCTCACCATTCTTGAAACTGTTTTAATAACAATATATTGTGGAGGACAGGTGTATATGTATATACATATGTAATGGTCGATACTGAAATACTACTTTATAAACAAGATTAATAGCCTTTGTGCTTTTTATGTGTTGATTTTCTTGAGGAGCCAGGGAACAGATGATTCTTTGACAACATTGCTTAATATTATGCTCCTGCACACGTTATTTTAATGGAGAATGCTGTTCTGAGAAAAAATATATATGCATATGAGGATTAACAGCTCTACAGTTTTCTGATACCTGCTAATGCACTTGTGTTTTTACAGCAAACTTAATTAAAACTATTAAGAGAAATCCAAGGGCTGAAAAAAACATTGACATACACTGTCTCCATTTATAGTAGGACAAAGAATTACTGTCTAATGTTAGCATTTTCAAGCTGCGATCTTGTAGGAAAATTTCCTTATGCCCCCATTTAAACAAATAAAAAGACTATGAAAAATATTATTTGTTACTTTTTCTCCTGCTTTTAAAATGCCAGTATTTTCTTTAGTCGATTTTGTGCCTTTCAGAACATGCCCTTATTAAAAGAGAGTGTTAATTTTGAGTCCCTATAGAATTACTTCCTGTGTAAGATTGAAAAGTGGTCCCTCTCCTGTTATAGGAGCTGACCTTTCATAGCCCTGTTTGTTTTCATTACAAACGCTTTTTCATGTCCATTTCTGTCTATAAAATCTTTCATATTTTAAATGTAGATTTAAGTGTACATTAAGATTATCTGTAATCTGTACCTACTATGGACCCATTGCTAAAAAAATGAATAGTTAACAATTGCAATGGTTGGATTGTTTTGACAGTTTTCACAATCAATAACAATGCGAGCATTAAGGTATATTTGATATGTATGGCAGAATTCATTTGCCATACTAGCAGTCTTTTTACAACTCACAGTCAATTTTTATACGGATGATATGTCTTTAGTATAGGGTGCACAATCTTTTTTGGCAGCTAGTTGCAGCCTACTAGCTATGCTCTCCTGCCCAAATATTTTATTTCTGTTATTCTTCTCCATAGTAGAATTTATTTTGGGGGCCCATTTGTTGACCCTATAACATATTAGGGGGTCTACTAGTAAATCTATTATATAATAATTGTATAATTTTGATGTCAATATTATATACTCATTTTTATTGGTCCCAAAATGAAATAATAAAATAACTTACCTTCTGGCTTTGCACCCAACCCAATGATGACATGACCCATGATGCTATACAGTGGCTTGGGTCTTAAAGCAGCAGCGTTGTCTAGGGGAGACGCAGTAGCGCTTTACTCATAATAAATGTACCAATGTATAAAAGATTGCGGTATATAGGATATTAGAGGCAACAGTAGTTTAGTATTCAATGCAGCCGATTCTGGCCACATCCAGTACCACAGTGACGGGCCACAGGACCAAGGAAATGAGGGAACTTTTGGGCCTAATGGCAATCGAACCCCCTGTGGCCACTATCGTTATGCCCCTGAGTGCTCAGTGATGGAAAGTACTGACTGCTCCCAGGGCTTTTTCTCTTCATGTGCTGCTCAGTTCTAGCTTCTAGGTCCTGATGCATATGTCAGTGCCATGACAAAGAGGGGCACACAGAACATACGTAATACATTGAGGGGCCCAGAGCAGAAGAAGAGGTGTGAGTGGTGTGCATTCACAACAAAATCTGGATGAAAATCATCATAATCATGAACATAATGAATGTTCATGAATAACCAGCAGAGGTGACATCAACAACACACAGGTCAATAACTGTACAGAAAATATGTGGGGGCACCCCTTCCTCTCCCTAATTCCCCCATTTACTATAATACTAGCTTACGGAGCCCTATACAGCAACTGTTCCCACATAATAAGCATTGAACCAAAATGCATCCTCCGCAGCACCGCCCACAGGTAATGATAACATTGCTCTATAATTCGCATTGATTGGGTCTATATGCAGGTTATCAAACAAGGGCCTCTGGTTCTCCACCATAGACCTTTATGGCAGAAATCCAGCCTGATCCACGCACAGTTACTTACCCGGTCCTGTCGCGTTCCCCGAGGTGCGTTGTCTGACGAGGATGAAGTCTGGTGCGATTCACTAACATTGTGCGCCCGATATCCTGCATGTGTCACTTCCCCGCTGAGCTCCACTGGAGTTCACCTTCATCTTCCCCTTCATGTTAGTGCATGTCTTGCGACTAGAGATGAGCGAGCACTAAAATGCTCGGGTACTCGTTATTCGAGACGAACTTTTCCCGATGCTCGAGTGCTGGTCTCGAATAACGAGCCCCATTGAAGTCAATGGGAGACTCGAGCATTTTTCAAGGGGACCAAGGCTCTGCACAGGGAAGCTTGGCCAAACACCTGGGAACCTCAGAAAAGGATGGAAACACCACGGAAATGGACAGGAAACAGCAGGGGCAGCATGCATGGATGCCTCTGAGGCTGCTTAATCGCACCATTATGCCAAAATTATGGGCAACAGCATGGCCATGACAGAGTGACCGAATGAGGCTAGATAGCATCTAAAACATCCAATAATTGACCCTGACACTATAGGGGACGGCATGCAGAGGCAGCGGCAGCAGTGGCAGGCTAGAGAGTCTCATGGTGACATACCCTAAATGGACTCCTATGTGAACAAAAGGTTGACGGTATATTTAGTCGATAACACAGCATGGTGGCGACATAGTGACCAAGTTCCATAACGTATCTGGTGAAACACCCGAAAAATGAGCCTGACACAGCTCTTTTGATAAGGGGACGACATGTGGAGGCAGCCATGGAGACGACTTCCATGATTAAGAGCGACAGTATGGGGCATTCATATTGCGCTGCTATGATTGCAACTTCAGGTCTCCAGCATGGCGGCAACAGATGGGCCGAGTTCCACTATGTATCTGGTGAAACACCTGAAAATTCTGCCTGACACAGCTCGTTTGATAAGGGGATGATGTGCTGCATATCCTCTCGTGCTCCAGCATCTGGGGTATAGAGAGTTGAAATGAGACATTGGTGGACGCTGTGGAGGATCGTGGAGGCAAAATGGACAGGAAACAGCAGGGGCAGCATGCATGGATGCCTCTGAGGCTGCTTAATCTGGAGCTGGCGGTCCACTGCCAGGCGAGCTTTCGCCTTTCCAAGCCCCTGTCTCTCGGCTCCTCCCCACCCAAAATGGGCCTGGGGGCCAGAAGCGTTTACTTTGAAAAAATTATAATTTTCAAAGCAGGCCGGGTCGTTTGAATATTTCACCTAGGAATAATGGAATAGCATAGTGGTTCTATTTTTAATTGTTTTTACGGAAATGGTTCCATGATTAAGAGCGACAGTATGGGGCATCCATATTGCGCTGCTATGATTGCAACTTCAGGTCTCCAGCATGGCGGCGACAGATGGGCCGTGTTCCAGTATGTATCTGGTGAAACACCTGAAAATTCTGCCTGACACAGCTCATTTGATAAGGGGACGATGTATGGAGGCAGTGAACTAGTAGTAGATTGAAGGTGCTGCAGTTAAAACTATGTTAGTTGGTTCTTGGCATGGAGCTGGCGCTCCGCTGCCAGGCGAGCTTTCGCCAATCCAAGCCCCTGTCTCTAGGCTACTCCCCAAACAGCACTTCTAAGAACCTTTTGTATAAGATCAAGTGTAGTAGCGTTCTTATAAGTTTAGGATATGGCGGGTGAGGGGAATGTAAACAGATGCGCAAGAAGCGCTGAAATAATATTGGTAAATGATAAAAGTTTGCCAGTATATTTTGTGGATTACACAGCAGGGTGGCGACAAAGTTAACAAGTTTGATGTGGAAGCCATGAAAACAACCCAAAATTCTGCCTGACACAGCTCGTTTGATAAGGGGACGATGTATGGAGGCAGTGAACTAGTAGTAGATTAAAGGTGCTGCAGTTAAAACTATGTTAGTTGGATCTTGAGATGGAGCTGGCGCTCCGCTGCCAGACGTGCTTTCGCCAATCCAAGCCCCTGTCTCTAGGCTACTCCCCAAACAGCACTTCTAAGAACCTTTTGTATAAGATCAAGTGTAGTAGCGTTCTTATAAGTTTAGGATATGGCGGGTGAGGGGAATGTAAACAGATGCGCAAGAAGCGCTGAAATAATATTGGTAAATGATAAAAGTTTGCCAGTATATTTTGTGGATTACACAGCAGGGTGGCGACAAAGTTAACAAGTTTGATGTGAAAGCCATGAAAACAACCCAAAATTCTGCCCGACACAGCTCGTTTGATAAGGGGACGATGTATGGAGGCAGTGAACTAGTAGTAGATTAAAGGTGCTGCAGTTAAACTATGTTAGTTGGATCTTGAGATGGAACTGGCGCTCCGCAGCTAGGCGAGCTTTCGCCAATCCAAGCCCCTGTCTCTAGGCTACTCCCCAAACACCACTTCTAAGAACCTTTTGTATAAGATCAAGTGTAGTAGCGTTCTTATAAGTTTAGGATATGGCGGGTGAGGGGAATGTAAACAGATGCGCAAGAAGCGCTGAAATAATATTGGTAAATGATAAAAGTTTGCCAGTATATTTTGTGGATTACCAGCAGGGTGGCGACAAAGTTAACAAGTTTGATGTGGAATCCATGAAAACAACCCAAAATTCTGCCTGACACAGTTCGTTTGATAAGGAGACCATGTATGGAGGCAGCTATATGGACGACTTTTGGAGGCAGCTATGGCGATGACGTGTGGAGGTAGCAATGGAGACAACGTGTGGAGCCAGCTAAAAAGACGACATGTGGAGGCTGCTATGGAGACAATTTAATTTGGATGTGGCAGTCCAAAAAAGTTTTCAAACCAGAGGAGCAGGTAGGTGATCCTCCAGAAAAATTAAATAGATTTAGTGCCTGTATGTGGCACTCCCAAAAAATAGCTTAAAATAGAGGACCGGGTAGGTGGCCCTCCAGAAAAATTAAATACATAGAGTACTATAGCTAGAGCCAGTTGGCCCTGGCAAAAAATAGCCAGTTTCCTATGCTTTAGTGTACAAAGAGGAGGAGAAGGAGGACAATGAGGAGGAGGAGTGCATACATTATTCAGGTTGAGCTTCTTTCACCTGGTGGAGAATGAAAATCCGGAGAAATCCAGGCTTTATTCATCTTGATAAGCGTCAGCCTGTCAGCGCTGTCAGTCGACAGGCGTGTACGCTTATCGGTGATGATGCCACCAGCTGCACTGAAAACCCGCTCGGACAACACGCTAGCGGCAGGGCAGACAAGAACCTCCAAGGCGTACAGCGCCAGTTCGTGCCACATGTCTAGCTTTGAAACCCAGTAGTTGTAGGGAGCTGTGTGATCATTTAGGACGATGGTATGGTCAGCTACGTACTCCCTCACCATCTTTCTGTAAAGATCAGCCCTACTCTGCCGAGACTGGGGACAGGTGACAGTGTCTTGCTGGGGTGACATAAAACTGGCAAAGGCCTTGTAAAGCGTACCCCTGCCAGTGCTGGACAAACTGCCTGCTCGCCTACTCTCCCTCGCTACTTGTCCCGCAGAAGTACGCCCTCTGCCGCTAGCGCTGTCAGAAGGGAAATACTGTTTCAGCTTGTGCACCAGGGCCTGCTGGTATTCATGCATTCTCACACTCCTTTCCTCTCCAGGGATGAGAGTGGAAAGATTTTGCTTGTACCGTGGGTCCAGGAGAGTGAATACCCAGTAATCGGTGCTGGAATAAATTCTTTGAACGCGAGGGTCGCGGGATAGGCAGCCTAGCATGAAATCTGCCATATGTGCCAGAGTCCCAACGTGCAAGAATTCACTCCCCTCACTGGCCTGACTGCCCATTTCCTCCTCCTCCAACTCCTCCAACTCCTCTTCTTCTGCCCATACACGCTGAACAGTGAAGGACTGAACAATGGTCCCCTCTTCTGTCTCGCTAACATTCTCCTCCTCTTCCTCCTCATCCTCCTCCACCTCCTCCGATATGCGCTGAGAAACAGACCTAAGGGTGCTTTGGCTATCAACAAGGGAATCTTCTTCCCCCGTCTCTTGTGACGAGCGCAAAGCTTCCGACTTCATGCTGACCAGAGAGTTTTTCAACAGGCCAAGCAGCGGGATGGTGAGGCTGATGATGGTGGCATCGCCACTGACCATCTGTGTTGACTCCTCAAAGTTACTCAGCACCTGACAGATATCAGACATCCACGTCCACTCCTCATTGTAGACTTGAGGAAGCTGACTGACCTGACTACCAGTTCTGGTGGAAGTTGACATCTGGCAGTCTACAATCGCTCTGCGCTGCTGGTAAACTCTGGATAACATGGTTAATGTTGAATTCCACCTCGTGGGCACGTCGCAAAACAGTCGGTGAGCGGGCAGTTGGAGGCGGCGCTGCGCTGCCCTGAGAGTGGCAGCATCTGTGCTGGACTTCCTGAAATGCGCACAGATGCGGCGCACCTTCGTGAGCAAATCAGACAGATTGGGGTATGTCTTGAGGAAACGCTGAACTATGAGATTTAACACATGGGCCAGGCATGGCACATGTGTCAGTCTGCCGAGTTGCAGAGCCGTCACCAGGTTACGGCCGTTGTCACACACAACCATGCCTGGCTTCAGGTTCAGCTGTGCCAGCCACAGATCAGTCTGCGCCGTGATGCCCTGTAATAGCTCTTGGGCGGTGTGCCTTTTATCGCCTAGGCTCAGCAGTTTGAGCACCGCCTGCTGTCGCTTAGCGATGGCACTGCTGCTGTGCCTAGAGCTACCGACTGATGGCGTTATGCCCACGGATGGTAATTCGGAGGAGGAGGAGGTGGAGGAGGGGTGGGAGGAGGAGGAGGCATAGTAGGCCTTTGAGACCTGGACCGAGGTAGGCCCCGCAATCCTCGGCGTCGGCAGTATATGAGCAGCCCCAGGGTCAGACTCGGTCCCAGCCCGGCAGCACTCGTCCACGTGTCCGTGGTCAGGTGGACCTTGTCAGAAACGGCGTTGGTCAGGGCACGGATGATGTTCTCTGACACGTGCTTGTGCAGGGCTGGGACGGCACATCGGGAAAAGTAGTGGCGGCTGGGGACCGAATACCGAGGGGCGGCCGCCGCCATGAGGTTTCGAAAGGCCTCGGTCTCTACCAGCCTATAGGGCAGCATCTCCAGGCTAAGCAACTTGGAGATGTGGACGTTGAGGGCTTGGGCGTGTGGGTGGGTTGCGCTATACTTCCTTTTGCGCTCCAGCGTCTGGGGTATGGAGAGCTGAACGCTGGTGGATGCTGTGGAGGATCGTGGAGGCGAAGATGGGGTTTTCGCACGGGAGGTGTTTGGGCCGTGGTCCTGGGCAGGGGGCTGACTAGCAGATGACACAGGGGAAGGAGCAGTGGTGTGCCCGGCCGGAGGTGAACGGGCTTGGTGCCATTGAGTGGGGTGTTTAGCATTCATATGCCTGCGCATACTGGTGGTAGTTAAGCTAGTAGTGGTGGAACCCCTGCTGATCCTGGTTTGGCAAAGGTTGCACACCACAGTCTGTCGGTCATCCGGTGTTTCTTTAAAGAACCTCCAGACTTCTGAAAATCTAGCCCTCGCCACGGGAGCTTGACTACGGGCAACATTTGGCGCTGATGCACCAGCTCTGGCCCTGCCTCTCCGTCTGGCCCCACCACTGCCTCTTCCAACCTGTTCTGCTATAAGACTCGCCTCCGTCTCAGAAGCACTGTGTTCACCCGGCCTATCAACCCAGCTTGGGTCTGTCACCTCATCATCCTCCGATCCCTCAGTCTGCTCCCCCCTCGGACTTCCTGCCCTGACAACAACTTCACCACTGTCTGACAACCGTGTCTCCTCATCGTCCGACACCTCTTTACACACTTCTTCCACTACGTCAATAATGTCATCATCACCCACAGACTGCGACTGGTGGAAAACCTGGGCATCGGAAAATTGCTCAGCAGCAACCGGACAAGTGGTTTGTGACTGTGGGAAGGGTCCAGAAAACAGTTCCTCAGAGTATGCCGGTTCAAATGCCAAATTTTGCTGGGAGGGGGCAGACTGGGGGGAAGGAGGCTGAGGTGGAGGAGCCGGAGGAGTGCTGATTTCGGTGACATGGGTGGACTGCGTGGAAGACTGACTGGTGGACAAATGGCTAGAAGCATTGTCCGCAATCCACGACATCACCTCTTCGCACTGTTCTGGCCTCAACAGTGCTCTACCACGAGTCCCAGTAACTTGAGACATGATGAACCTAGGGAGTGTAGCTCTGCGGCGTTCCCCTGCTCCCTCATCAGCAGGTGGTGTCTCACCCCGCCCAGGACCACGGCCTCTGACCCCTGCAGTAGTTGGACGCCCACGTCCACGTCCACGCCCTCGTCCTCTACCCCTAGCCCTCGGGTTAAACATTTTCCAAATTAAAGTGTAAACTTAAAATTTTTTTTTTTGTGTTTATTTTTTTTTATTATTATTTTTTTTTAACAAAACGATGCTATCCTATTGCTATGGCTAGTTTCTAACCTACACTGACAGCACACAACTGGATTTTGTGCTGTGCCTGATGAGTTTGAGCTATAAAATGAAATAAAGGTAAAAAAAAAAAAAATCAGCAGACTCTGCCTAATTCTAATCAAACCCCTAATAAATTGTCCCACTTCGGTGTTTGAGGTGGATATGCGTGTCACTAAGAGCTAAACACAACGGTCGCAGGTCTCCCAGCAAATTCCTCACAATATGGTACTAGCTGCACTACTAATGCCAGCAAGCCCAGCCACAAGCAAACAAAAAAAAGGAAAATATAACGCTATTGTAGGCCTAAGTAAGCCTTTGGGGTTCTCCTATGGCTATTTTGTAGCCTACAATGAAAGCACACTGCTTTGCAAGATGAGTTTGAGCTATAAAATGAAATAAAGGTAAAAAAAATAAATAAATCAGCAGACTGCCTAATTCTAATCAAACCCCTAATAAATTGTCCCACTTCGGTGTTTGAGGTGGATATGCGTGTCACTAAGAGCTAAACACAACGGTCGCAGGTCTCCCAGCAAATTCCTCACAATATGGTACTAGCTGCACTACTAATGCCAGCAAGCCCAGCGTCAAGCAAACAAAAAAAAGGAAAATATAACGCTATTTTAGGCCTAAGTAAGCCGTTGGGGTTCTCCTATGGCTATTTTGTAGCCTACACTGAAAGCACACTGCTTTGCAAGATGAGTTTGAGCTATAAAATGAAATAAAGGTAAAAAAAATAAATAAATCAGCAGACTCTGCCTAATTCTAATCAAACCCCTAATAAATTGTCCCACTTCGATGTTTGAGGTGGATATGCGTGTCACTAAGAGCTAAACACAATGGTCGCAGGTCTCCCAGCAAATTCCTCACAATATGGTACTAGCTGCACTACTAATGCCAGCAAGCCCAGCCACAAGCAAACAAAAAAAGGAAAATATAACGCTATTGTAGGCCTAAGTAAGCCGTTGGGGTTCTCCTATGGCTATTTTGTAGCCTACACTGAAAGCACACTGCTTTGCAAGATGTGTTTGAGCTATAAAATGAAATAAAGGTAAAAAAAAAAAAAAAAATCAGCAGACTCTGCCTAATTCTAATCAAACCCCTAATAAATTGTCCCACTTCGATGTTTGAGGTGGATATGCGTGTCACTAAGAGCTAAACACAATGGTCGCAGGTCTCCCAGCAAATTCCTCACAATATGGTACTAGCTGCACTACTAATGCCAGCAAGCCCAGCCACAAGCAAACAAAAAAAGGAAAATATAACGCTATTGTAGGCCTAAGTAAGCCGTTGGGGTTCTCCTATGGCTATTTTGTAGCCTACACTGAAAGCACACTGCTTTGCAAGATGTGTTTGAGCTATAAAATGAAATAAAGGTAAAAAAAAAAAAAAAAATCAGCAGACTCTGCCTAATTCTAATCAAACCCCTAATAAATTGTCCCACTTTGGTGTTTGAGGTGGATATGTGTGTCACTAAGAGCTAAACACAACGGTAGCAAGTCCCCCTGCAAATTCCTCACAATATGGTACTAGCTGCACTACTAGTGCCAGCAAGCCCAGCCACAAGCAAATAAAAAAAAAAATGTATAACGTTATTGTAGCCCTAAGAAGGGCTGTTGGGTTCTTGTAGAATCACTCCTGCCTAACACTATTCTAATAGAACAGCCTAACGCTTTCCCTGACCAGCAGCAGCTCTCTCCCTAGCGGCATCCAGACACAGAATGATCCGAGCAGCGCGGGCAGGGGCTAGTCTATTCCAGGGTCACCTGATCTGGCCAGCCAACCACTGCTATCGACGTGTAAGGGTACCACGTCATGCTGGGTGGAGTGCAGAGTCTCCTGGCTTGTGATTGGCTCTGTTTCTGGCCGCCAAAAAGCAAAACGGCGGGAGATGCCATTTTCTCGAGCGGGCGAAGTATTCGTCCGAGCAACGAGCAGTTTCGAGTACGCTAATGCTCGAACGAGCATCAAGCTCGGACGAGTATGTTCGCTCATCTCTACTTGCGACACAATTTGAATTTTAAATGCCGTGCTTAGTCCGAATCAGTCGGGTTGTCCGATGGCCACACACTCCAATTTGTGTCGCATGAAAGTTGTGTTGAATGAAATCCGATTGCGTGCACCAAATCCCTTGTTAAATGCGGTGCTAAATAGTCAGGAAACCCGACGGAAATGCGTTGTATGGACCCTTAGTAAATGTGCCCCAATATTTTCAGGAATACCATTCAGACAAAGTATGCAATTGATAATTAAAGAAGCAAGAATTGGTAAGGGCGCAGTTTTTCCACTGGAGCGTTACAAGGAGCTAGATCATAGGTATTACCTTTACAAATGACAGGAATCACAAAACTAGGAGTCAGGGTTTTTTCAGGGAACAGCTTTGGGGTAATACTAGAAAAACTTCAAGAGAGGACAGCAGCCTTACATTTTTAGTACTAGGATGATATGTAATAAAATGAAATTACATCAAGTGAAAAATAATGCCCAACGAGCCTGCCTGAGAGAAAGTCTCTTAGCACTATTCATTGGTTATAACTGTAATTTGATGTTTAGCCCCCTCTCCATTCATCAAACGCCCATTTGATGGCCAACGCTTCACGCCCAATTCATAGTAGCGTTCTGATGGTGAGAACTTCCTTGAGAAAAAGGTCGCTGGTTGAAGATTAGCAAGAAATTTAGGACCCTGAGACAAAATGGCCACAACTCCTACCTCCACAGGTTGATTCAAGGGTAAATCAAGCCTGGTAGAATTGATACAGGTGCATTTACTGTACTGTACAAACACTAAGTCAGCTTCCGTAGACCAACGGCTGGGCCTGAACAGAAATATTTTAAAGAAATTTTTGGTATTAGTTAAAAAAAACCTAAACATTGCAAAGTTTTCAGGTTTGTGGGGCGTTTCCAGTCCTCAATAGTTGTGACCTTGAGTGGTTCTATACAAAAAGGGTCAGGAGTGATGATGTAACCGCGAAGGGTAATTCTTTGGATTCCAAACAAACAAACAAGAAAATAATGTAACTGATTTTGACTTGACCTAGGTAGTACATTCCTGAGATGTTTTGGTGAGTGGCTCAATCGGGAAAAGAAAAGGATATCATCCAAATAAAACACCTTATACTGACCCAGTGTCATGGTTTTCAAGGGAGCCAGAACCATCAACATAGACAAATGTTCTTTACTGTAAGAGCAGTGAGACTATGGAACTCTCTGTCGCAGAAGGTTGTTATGGCGTTATGTAAGTGTTCAAAACATTTATTTAATTTGTAAAGGTTGGACTTGATGGACTTGCGTCTTTTTCCAGCCTTATATACTATGATACTATGAAGAAACCATATTAAGAAAGCAGCGAGAACTAGGGAAACAGGGAGGGGAAAGCTGTCCCTTATTCTAAGGCTAAACTAGTCCCTACCTGTGGGTGATGGTCAGCTTACCCAGAAACAAGCAATCCTGCATGCACACAAGCCAACAACCAAGACTGAATGCAGGAAGTAGGGCAATAGAACAGACAGGAATAGTGGGTAGCAACCAGAGCAGGTCCAAGAAACACTCACAAAGGGAACAGATAGGGAAGTGGTGAGAAAATATAAGAGAAAAGACAACTTCACAGAATCTCTCACCATAGTCAAAGAAACAAGCTACTTTGTAAACATAGATATTCCTACAGAACAGCAACTGATAGGATAATACAAATTAATACAGCTGAGACTAAAACAACATCAGCAGGTAATGCAGAAACACCAGCAACAAAAAGACAGGTAAAAACAGGCTACATGGCACAGTGGTATCCTGATATCCTGAAAGAGCATTAAGCTTGGTTCTAGTGATTTATCTATGGTATAGGCTTGGTTTTGATAATTTTTCTGTGTAGTAGTCTTGGTTTGGGTAATGTATCTGTCACGATCAGAGGTAGTGGATCCCCTGTACCACAGTGGGCGATTACGTAAGCCGACACCTGGGACCGGAGTCTAAGTGGTACCTGATTTTCACCAGATCCCGCCGCAAAGCAGGTTGGACTTGTTGCGGCGTGGTACCACCAGGTCGTTCCACAGGCACGACTTTGCCCGTGGTGGCGGCCAAGGCGTAGTGCAGATTCAGGGGCAAACTCATGGTCAGGGACAAGCAGGAGGTCAAGACAGGCAGGGTCAGGAACGGTAAATCTGAATAAACGCAGAGGGCCTGGAATACAGCTTTCTCTCAGGCATGGAAGCACAAAGATCCGGCAGGGAACATAGAAAGGGGCTGGAATTCTTTAGGGTAGGTATCTGGCCAACGCCAATTAGCGGCACGCTGGCCCTTTAAGTTTTACAGAGCCAGCCATTACTGGGATCGCCGCTGGAGCCAGGACAGTTGAGACCGGACACTGCGGCACACCGATGCGCCTTCAACCCGGGATATAGGTCGCAGGGGCAATTGTGACAAGAAACTATGTAGTAAGCTTAATTTTAATTTCTGTCCCAATGTAAAACATTTAGTTATTTACAGTTTCTATTTAACTAGTTTTGTTACAAGCTAGTACTAATGTTTTTATGCTGTAAACGTCACATTATCTAAAAATGTTAGACTATTTGGGAGGCAACAATCTTTCTGCAGCCCCCCCGACCAGTGTCAGTGTAAAATGTACACTACAACTACCACACCACAAATATAAGATTTGCCAGTCAGGGACTCTGACACGTGTGCTGCACCATACCGCTCCCTTACCATGCCGTGAGCCCATAGAAGTGTATGGAGGACATATATCGGCCGTACATACGTCGGCCGTATATACGTCCCCCATACATGTGTGTGAAGGCAGCCTTAGATTTTGTCCAATTTCAAGTTAAACATTTTGGAAACATTTCCCAGATTCGTTGAAAGAGCATGGACACCAACAACCTGAAACTTGATGAAGGATCCGTACAGCAATATTTTCCATAATTTCTGCTTCTGCATTTTTTCAATAAAATATAAAGTTTAATGAATACTTCGCTATAACATATTGATTTGTCCAGGACCCAAAGCTGTCAAGGAGAAAAGACAAGGATATCATCATGTCACAGTTTTCAAGGAAGCAGGTAACTGTATTAAGAGAGCAGCAAGAACTAGGGAAACAGGGAAGGGAAAACTGTCCCTTAATATAAGGCTAAACTACTCCCTCCCTGCGGGTGATGGGCAACTTACCTGGCTAGCCCCGGACCTGACAACTTTAATTTTAATCTTGGATAACAATACAAGTTAGTGACCAATGATCATTCATATTGTGCCTTGCTGAGACATACAAGTGGGTAAGCAATGGCCTATAGTTACAAATGACAGGATGATACATTTATAGTTGGTGTGATTTTATTTAGCAAGTTCATTTTGTTGGGATATTTTACCCACCACACACAGCCTTGGTTGGTGAATTTATTTTGTTTATTTGCTGTGAACATGTAATTATTTGCACTCCAACATATTAATCTAGTTTCATGTATCATGTTTATAGACAACATTCCTCTTGCAGTGTACAAGGTATTAGATAAACTTTGTTGTGACTCTTCAATTTATTGCTCAGTGGGTTTCACCTCTGATGTCTATTCTCGCATTTCATTATTCTCATCATGCATATTTATAACCACTTTCTGGGCCTGTTTCTACTTCCTTAATTAAAACCATGAATATTTCTCATCCTTTAATGGCATCCAAAAGGCAACAGTTAATGAGAATAATTGTTTTCAATACATTCCACTTCTGGAGCTTTGATGTTCACCAAGTTGCCTCCTCATCACTGCGACAGAAGGTTGTCATTTCCATTATATTTATGCTAGCTGAAGAAGAAAGCTTTTGGGGATTAACAATAAATGTCTCTTTTATTTTATTTATTAGGATCCCATAATAAAGCTAAATGACCCTACTAATATGCTTTATACTGGACAATAAGACTTTTTGTCCACAGCAAGAATAACAAGATTTCTTAAGTTTAAGGTTTTCACATATACTTTTTAATAATAGATATGTGATGAGATCTGTAGAGGGTCTGTAGGGGTAAAGGCTCGGATGTTTAGTCTGAATCACTGACAGGAATTAGTGGTCAACCAAAAGCAGTAAACTCGTAAAACTTGAGAAATTGTGGAGCCATTAAAGGGGTTATGCCACGACCAAACTTACTTTAAAAAACCCTCCCAGAGATGTAAATATTCAGAAGATGTTCTCATAATGGTTAATTTGAATAAAAAATACTTTTTTATTTGTTATTCTGGTGCTTGTTCGGCCTCTACTCTGTGTCACCATGGAACAAATGTGGGAGGGGCCAAGAAGGTGCATGTACAGCACTGAGAGAGGCAGTTATACCACACGTTGGCTTTCCCTACATCACTGATTTCAGAGTCTCCTTCCAGCTACTGTACTCAACTAGTTCCTGCACTTACTAATACCCAACATAGAAAATATAATGGAAATCATATGTGTCTTTATTATTACCTATACCAAAGACCCACTCTCCATTTCCTGTACCTTCCCATCCTAGTCACATTATACATTACAGTACAAAATAAATGTTTATATAAACTGAATATCATTTATCTCATAAAACATGTTTCATATGGGGCCAATTTACAAAATATGTCCTACAGTAAAACGGCCTATGTTGCCAATAACAACCAATCACTATTATGTCTATCTTTCTTTCCATCTACCATCAGAATGGAGACCGATTAGTTGAAAAGTCCCAAATTGATACTCAAATGACCTCATGTCCAGGCACAGCTTTTGGCCAAGTGGGCCGAACTTTCACAAGTGAAGGTTTACAAGCGGCCCAATATTTCTATAGCAGACATAGACCCCCAACCATCATGAAAATGAGACCCCCAGCAATTCACAGAAAGAGGTCCTAATTTCAATTACAGTGTTCTGCTGCTTCATTCAATAGTATGGGAGGTCAGAAACTGCCAAACACAGCACTCAGGCATCTCCACCAGTCCTATTCACTAAATGAGAGTGCCACAGATACCAGAGCACTGTTTCCAACCATCCCTTAGGGTGCTGTCCCACATTAGTGTTTGGATTCCATTTTGTAATGGAATGAAAACGCACTATAAAAGCATATGTGTTATCACCAAAACCCATGTGTTTTTCCTAATGTGTTTTATTACCAAACAAAAACACAACAAATATGCATCAGAAAACGCATGATAATCATACAACATCAAATGTTCCCTAATGACCATAGTGTGTGTTGCTTCTAGCTGATCCTCATGATGGGGTTTGAGTGTTTAGGGGCCTTGAAGTTGTAGACATTAAAACATCCAGGGATGGGGAGTTTGCATGTGACCAGAATGTACACTGTCGAGCTGTATACATACTAGTTTTCCTGCCCTGCTAAGGTGCTTCAGTATGGGGGGGGGGGGATGGGGGCAGCAGGACCTGGAGCTGCCTGACTAAGGGGGCGCTTTAGTTGTTGATACAGTGTACATCTCTGCTTACAGTACACAGCAGAAGCCAGAGGAGAAAGCACCTGCTGACACCTGGTTCTGAAGAACAGTGCAGCATCAGAGACAATGCTGACACCACCCGAACCTCCTGACATGTGACCAGGTGGGGGCTGGCTCTACACCCTGCTTTCCTCGGTTCTTAATACCAGCAACCAATATAAAAAATGGTCCAGAGAACCTGCAAGTCACAAGGTGCCTTTTATAATCAGGCACCTCTGAGGCATTATTGTCTTTGTCTGGGAACCATTTTAACATCAAGAGTAGGTGAAAACAAACAGGTTCCGTTAGGCCCACCACACACTAGGTAACAAACTTACTGAACTGCTGTTATTGTAGTTAATTTCTGAATTTTTAATGCCACCACATGAGTTCACTACAAAGGGGCCCACTGAGGCTTTGTTGCCCAGGGGCCTAGTAAAATCTGGAGCAGGATGACTTCATTTTGCTGTTTATGTCAATGCAGCGAGTGCACAGAAGGTAACACTCAGGCTCGGCATTAGTAATAAACTGATTATCTTAGCTTTACACTTATTAGTACTTGTGTGACCTTGTCGGCCCCATGGCGTATGATAGCACTAGTCACAGCACTAAGTAAAGGGGCCTGGCATCAGCCAAATGTTTTGACTACAGAATTGTGATGTGAATTATCGCTTATCAGTACATTGACCCTTGCAGATCTCTAAGTGTCCAGCAGATGTCCTTACTTACTATTCCTGAATATTCATTTCAATACTGAATACATATTTATACAGAGATCTGTTATTAAAATCCTGTTATTTTGAGGATTTTGTTATGTCTTTGTTACATGATCTTGTCTTTACAATTATGTTATATTTTTTCTTGAAGTCACAAAGTTATTTACACAGTAATATTACACCGGAAGAAAACAACATGGACTCTGTTGGTGATAGTCTTTGAATGAAATTGCATGTGTTAATCTTTGTTTCTCCCATTGATTCATATACAGCATATTCTCTTCCGTTTCCTTCACTTGTGTAATAGTCTTCAGGTTTTGTACTCTTCTCCACAGCTTCATATGGGTTCCAGATGCAATATAGTTGAACAGCATATGTACATGAATGGGTTTGCTACTTGGCCTGAAACTTACTAATGCTTTCTCCAGTGATTGATATTGTTCCTGATATAATTATCTCTAATATGCCATATATAAATTAAAACAATCCTTATGTTTTATTCCTAACATTGTTAATCATTGGGTCGCACGGGAGAACATTTGGGTAGATAACATGCAGGAGAATTCTGTATGCATTGCACATGAGTAGATTAAAGGGGTTTGCCAATGAATGAAAGTTCTCAAATTTTAACCCCTACAGGACCCAGCTCATTTTCACCTTAAGGACCCGGCTTTATTTTTTTAAATCTGCCATATATCTTTAGAACTCTTTAACTTACCTAAGTGATTTTCAGACTATTGTTTTGTGACATTTTGTACTTCACCTTAGTGGTTCAATTTGGTTGAAATGTTTTGCATTTATTTATGAAAAATGTTAATATTTGGTGAAAATTTAGAAAAATTAGCGATTTTCTGATTTATAAATGTTAAGTGTTAGAATGTTAGAAGGCTTACAAAGCAATCAGCAGTTTTCCATATTTTCATGAAAAGATTCAATTATTTTAGAGGCCTATTCTTATTTATAGGGGTTTTAAAGGTCTATTTATTATAAACCCCCCACATTGTATCACATTTTAAATTACCTCTGAGGAAGTCAGTCTGTGACGAAACGCATGGAATCTGCCTCCCCCACTTCTGTGTATCTCCACTCGACGTCCATCTCCCCTCTTGGTTTTTCAGCGCAATATTGCTATTGTATCACATTTTCAACCACATCTGCTATATGTCACCTTGACACTTTTACCCATTCAGAGGACAAGTGGACGTTCACTAGTACTGTTTTACCATCTTACACAGACTTCACTTGTTTAGGAGTTCTGGGGAGGCTATTGTTGGGGCATTGCTTTGTACTTGTTCTTTCCCCCTCTTGTTTGCATTATCTTTTGCATCCTTTTTAAGTGTTTTTATTCTTTGGTGTTTTTTGGTAGTATTGTGATATTTAACCCCTTAGCGCCGTGGGCTGTAGCTGTACTGCGCTGAGTCTTGCGAATAGCGCTCAGCGCAGTACAGCTACTGCGCAGAGACGATGCCAGTTCAGCTCTGCACAGGATCCAAACCGGCATCAGGGGTCGCGGGATGTCAGTGGTAATCTACCGCTGACATCCCCGGCTAACACCCGCGGTTGGTGTGGGCTCCGATCGAGGGTGTTTAACCCGTTAAATGCCGCGGTTAACGTGACTGCAGCATTTAACCTGCCTTCCGGGGGTCTTTCCCCCACGATCGGGACCCTAGAGATGTCTGAAGGCAGTGCCTTTAAGATGGCGTCTGTGACGTCATCTTAAAGGCACAGTGTCAGCCTATGCATGTGCATAATGTGCATAGGCTGACACTGCTAATACTCTGCAATACACAAGTATTGCAGGATATTTATCATGAACATGCAATCAGATGATTGCTTGTTCATGTCCCATGGTGGATCAAGTAAAAAATGTAAAATAAAATGTTTTTCAATAAAAAATAAGTTTATAAATCAATAAAAATGCCCTTAGCCCCAAAACATATAAAGAGACATAGAACGCTGAAAAAAGTCTAAATCCTAACACAGACCCCACATATATAGTATAACAATCTGTAGAATAAAACTAAATAACTATCGATGAACGCCGTAAAAAAAACTTTAAAAACCTTCCAAAAATTATGATTTTTACCTATTGAATCCCACTAAAAATGCAATAAAAAGGTGATCAACAAAACATATGTACTCTAGAATGATACTGGTGCAAAGTACAACATGTCCCACAAAAAACAAGCCATCAACCAGCTCTGTAGCCAAAAACGTAACAAAACGCCACTTGGAAGACGGCGATGTACAAATGATAGATTTTCCCCACATTAGGGTTTTATTTGGCAGATTTAGTAAAACATAAGAAAAAATATTCATGTCTGGTATCCCCGTAATCGTATCGACCCATAGAATAAAGATAACATGATTATTAGGCTAAACGGTGAACATGAAAAAAAAAAAAAGTAAAAAATCCAGTACAGAATTTATGCTTTTCTACTCGTGACCTCAAAAAAAAGTTCCTAAATTTTCAACAATAGCGGATAACAACCCCAAAATGGTAAAACTGGAAAAAGCCTCTCATCCCGCAAAAAAAAAATGCCGTCACATGGCCCCAATAACGAAAAAGCAAAAATTTTATAGCCTTCTACAGGGACCAATGAGGAAACTAAAATCCTGGCAGCTGCAGGGCGCTCCTTCCCTTCTGCACCTCGCTGTGCGCCCATAAAACAAGTAACGGCCACATGTGGGGGGTCTCTGTACTCGGGAGAAATTGTAGAACAAATTGTATGGTGGGTTTTCTCTTTTTATCTTTTGGAAATGTGTAAATTTTAGGGCTAAATGAACGTATAGCCGACAAAATTTGACCATTCTAAATTTCACCTCCATTTTGATTCAAGGGGTTAACAATCTTCCTAAAAGCTGTTTCTGATAGCTTGAGGGGTAGAGATTTGAAAATGGGTTGGTTATATAGGGGGGTTTTAATGCTAAATATGTAAAATTGAATTTCAAAAAGTATTTATCAAAATAGTCAACTCTGAAAATACGGAAAATCACTATTCGATTTGTAAGCCGCTTGACATCAAAATAAATTATCCAAACATTTCAAAAATTATGAAAATGTAAAGAAGACATATGGGAAATGTTATTCGGCAAGTTTTTGGTTGGTAGATCTATCTGCCTTAAAACGCAATGATTTCGAATTTCAAAAATGGAAAAATTTTCAGAAAATTCATCATATTTTTCTTTTTTTTTTAAAATAAACTCAAAACTTATCAGACAAAATTTACCAACAAAATGAAGTACAACATGTGGGGAAAAAACTATCTCAGAATCGTTTAGATAAGTAACAGTATTCAAAAGTTATAACCATATAAAGCAACGCAGGTCAGAATCCAAAAAATGGGACTGAGCCTTAAGCTACAAAATGGCTGCGTCCTGAAGGGGTTAATAAAGATTATGTGCATCATTCTTTTTCAGAGCAGACACAGGACAGAAGATGGCCGCTGGTCACATGTCCACATCACAGGTCCTGCACCTGCCTGGGCAGGTTTTGGCTGTAGTTGGTTGGTTGCAGTGCATCCAGTATGGCCAGTGTTTTGGTGATGGCAGTTACACATCATTACTATGGTAACAGAGCAATAAAACCTGTTAGATCATCACTTGGAGCAGAGCATAAGAGGAAGGAGGAGTTACTGAGAACTAAAGGATCTTGGGACTTGTAGTTTCCAGTGGCGGCCATCTTGGTGATAACTATACATACTTTAGAGAGGCCATAAAATGTAGTGAATCATAAAATCAAACTATTTAAGTTCAATTTTGTGACTAATGACATTGCGCTTTGTTACATTCATTTATTTATAGCATCATGGATTTTTGTATCAGACGTTCATATTCACAGAATACCCCTTTACATGTACTCAAGAAAACAAAATTACACATTCTCTTATTTACTATAAAGTATAAATGTGACTAGATAAAGGACCACACCTCTAAAATACAAATACGATAAAAGAACAACAGCATGATTTATGATAGTCCCAATAAAAAAATAAATACGATAATGTAAAAATTCATGTATCTTTATTTGAATTCATATACTATGTACCAAAGTTGCTAAAACAAACTAAAACAATAAAAAGTTCAGATCAAAAAATTATTAAAGTATGCTTAAATAATGCAGTAGATACTGAACTTCTCCTATCCATAACTGGTATAACAATATCCTGATATCCTATCAAAGTGCAGTGAATCATATAAATCCAATGAGAACTGATGCCATCAGTTCAGCATAGTAATAGAACAATATAATAAAGGAAGGATATCACCAGAGAATATAAGGAGGGGGCCGGCTGCCCTACACGTTCCACCACCTAGCCTTTTGGCTCTTTCAGGGGTGTATAAAGAGGATCTGTATGTGATCCATATATATATATATATATATATATATATATATATATATATATATTCTCTAATGTACTGTTATTAACAAAAAATAGAGCATTTCCTGAAGATCTTTATATCTGGGGAAGGAGATACAACAGAGCCGACTGTGTGTGTGATATAGCTGAGTTAGCAGCGCTGGAGAGTTTCATTGTATTTTATATCTATCTCAAGGATCTCATCATCTCTCATCTCTGATCTGTCTCATCTCTCTTTTTCTATGTCTCAAATACTAGTGAATGTTCAGAAGCTAAATAACAGCAATAAGCTGACATGCCCAGTGTCAGATCCTGTCGGAAACAGGATCTTTCACTCAGCACCTGAAGACAGTCCAGGGGTCCTTCATCAGACCCTGGGGCTGGCATGGATGCACAGGAGGTTGCGATCGAAATGGGAGCAGTTGAGGAAGCCCTATAGATGCAGTGATACAGTTCAATTTAAGGAATTTCAAATTCTATGGAAATAATATTCGTGAAATATAAATAAAGTGGCTATACTGTGTATATTTATATTTCAGCACAAGCTTGCGGCCATACATACGTCCCCCATACGTTCATGTGCATGGGGCCTTAATCTGTTTAATCGCTATATATTGCAGGTTGTGACTATCCTAAAATTTCTAGCTGAAAAATAGATATTTGGTTGTTTCAGTTGTAGTGATTTTATGATTATTTATTTATGTGAACATATGTGGTATCTATGAACTCAACACATGTTCATCTTACATGTTACATTTAGGAGGTGTAGAGTAAATTATTTTCTCTTTGGTGGACATGTTATGCCATCAAAGTCAATTTGTATGCATTTTATTTACAATTTTACACTTTGAATCAAAAATGCATGCCTATAAACTCTTGTAAGATATTTAAAAAACAGTGATGTTGCTAGGGAGAAGGGGCTTTATCAGCTGACAGTGGGCATGTCTGAGCACATACAAAAAAGTTCATGCCCCAGAAGAAGCCTAGCTGGCGAAACCCTGGGTCGGGCGGTCAGGAAAGCTAGCGTCCCGCTGTGGAAATTTTTGATATGCGCATTCTATTTTAAACTTTGTGAGTATGATGATTTGAAATAAATTTTGATGTGTTGGAACGTGCCCCACCATCTGCCTGGATATCTCTTCTAGCGATAGTACTTTACAATATTAATGAAGGAAGATAAGGAAAAGGCGTTGGTGGTAATCTGAATGGTGACACACTTTCATCTGAAGATTCTGAGGACTGGTGCTGTTCATCGAAAAAATACTGATTACTGGAGGAAGAAAAAACTATTGGGAGCTCCGGTGTTAGTGACATTTTTTTTCTCTATTTTTTCTGGATGTCTGAGCGCAGCTTATTTGCCCCTGTAAATAAACAGGGGCACAGCACAGAGAGACTGTGGTGTGGGACGCTGCGAGAGACCAAGGAGGTAACTACATGCTTATTTTTTAAGGAGCCCCATTACTGTTTTATATATCTCTTGGACAACCCCTTTAATGTCATTCTGAAGTGTCTACTTTCAGGAAATATATGATTTGATGGGGTTTAGTATAATTCTTTATGCTGTAATTCCAGTTTTATTGGTAGATGTCAAAATAATGAAAATTGTTCTGGCCAATAAGGCAACATCATTTCCAGGAAGGCTTGGCAGGGAACGGGTTGAGGGGATAACAATCTGTGAGAGAGGGCATAAGAAGACAACTATTGAGTGGTCTATGAGAGAAGATGAACATCTACACATTTTAGTCTATGCCTTCCTGCTTTAGGGGTAATACTGTAGACAGGAGGTATAAGTAAATTTTCAAACACCTGGTATCCAACAGTAATCCTTTATAGGAAGCTAGAATTCCAAGGATACTGACATTAACTGACATACTACCCTAGAGCACCAGGTATACAGACATTAATTCCTTCTATGTCCTAGATCCTGAGGATGTAACCGTAAACTTGTAAATCATCGTAACTTATTTGACTCTATACAACATGTTATTTCCCACTCATTAGGATCAATGATATAAAATGTGACCAGCTTCCAAGTTTCCTCTTCAAATTTCAGTATTTGTAAGCCAAAACCATGAATGTTCAAAACATGTAACAAATGCAGATCATTCTTTTATACTTTTTTTGCTGTGTAGGTTCCTCTTCCAGTTTTGGCTTTCAACCACTAATCCAAAATCTTGATCAATTATTGACTGTGTGCAAATATCTAAAAAACTAGGGGGAGGTTTATCAAGCTGTAAGTAAGAATGTGCTTAGTTGCCCATGAGCGTAAAATAAAAGCTTAGCTTCAATTGGTTGCCATGGGCAACTAAGCACATTCTTACTCTTGGCAGCTTGATAAATCTCCTTCGTGTTCTGTTCCATTTCTTGCAGCACAGTCATTAAAAATACATAATAAAGGTTACATTAGTTCATCCGATACTTTTAAAGGAAATCTACCATCAGCATGGAGGATTGTAAAACAAGCACACTGACATACTGGTGTGTGTCCCCTCTGACAGGATCTGCTCTTCTTTTAGCTTCTTATGCCCTTGTTGTTACAAAAAAAGGCTTTTAAAAATTATGCAAATAAACCTAAGGGGCTCCAGGCTCCATAGTTGTTAATGGTATCGTTGGGAAAATTCAATTGTATAAAATATAACTTTTAATAATTATACATTAAAATATAACTCTCCAATATGTGCAAACGTGTGTGCAGAGTCGATGGGGACGTGCCACCCTATCGCACTGGTTGCTTAAAAACGGACTAGTTCCAGCTCAGAGAGTATGACCCACATGTTTCATTAGTAAGTGCAACTCAGTGGCCGGAGAGTAGGTACATCTATAGTCTGGAAAGATGTTCCCATTGGCTCGTGCTCTGTTATGAATACATTGAGGCAATTTCGGGGGGTATTTCCCTAGACATTAAGGTCCTATGTGCTACATGTATTTGTGTCCTAATTTCTCATCACTCCACCTCTACGCGTTTCGCCCCTGATAGTGGGGCTCGTCAGGAGACACCTAGAGGATGAGGTATATTGAGTGAAGATTGCTATCCTCACTTCATGATGGACATATACAAAAACAAAAGGAAAAACGCTGGCGTCCTGATGGTGGGCGCCAGCGTGTATTAGTCGGGGCTACGACTAATACACGCTGGCGCCCACCATCAGGACGCCAGCGTTTTTCCTTTTGTTTTTGTATATGTCCATCATGAAGTGAGGATAGCAATCTTCACTCAATATACCTCATCCTCTAGGTGTCTCCTGACGAGCCCCACTATCAGGGGCGAAACGCGTAGAGGTGGAGTGATGAGAAATTAGGACACAAATACATGTAGCACATAGGACCTTAATGTCTAGGGAAATACCCCCCGAAATTGCCTCAATGTATTCATAACAGAGCACGAGCCAATGGGAACATCTTTCCAGACTATAGATGTACCTACTCTCCGGCCACTGAGTTGCACTTACTAATGAAACATGTGGGTCATACTCTCTGAGCTGGAACTAGTCCGTTTTTAAGCAACCAGTGCGATAGGGTGGCACGTCCCCATCGACTCTGCACACACGTTTGCACATATTGGAGAGTTATATTTTAATGTATAATTATTAAAAGTTATATTTTATACAATTGAATTTTCCCAACGATACCTGTGATTCTCTCTCTCTTCTTGTATCATTGGGCGATACCTAACTCAGCTCCTCAGTGATTCCCTTCCATAGTTGTTAATGGAGGCTGGAACCCCTCAGGCTCTTTTTTTCTTAAAAGCAAGGGCATAAGCAGCCAAAAGAAGAGCCAATCCTGTCAGAGGGGACACACAGTATGTCAGTGTGCTTGGTTTACAATCCTTAATCCTAGTGGTAGATGTACTTTAAAATCCAATTATTTTATCCTGTACATTCAGTTTTCTTTCATTATCACATTGTCATATAATACACAGAAAAGGCACCCAAACTGTAATTTGTCTGTCACATTTATTTAACACAATTTTCAGTAAAATTTTTACAATTCTCTTTTCAGCATGAAATAATTAACACGCCTAATTTACATTATTTAAATTGTCTTTTTGCAATTGAAAGCTTCAGAAACAGAAATATACACCTTAACATCTTTTATATAAACATTTCCCTGAAAGTTATGACATAAGATTATTAATACTGACACAAAATAAATTTTTTATACAACTTGTTAAGCCACGTCTCTTGTGATTTTACTCCTCAATATTGTATAGATTGAGCAATGAGGAAGGTTGACATGCAGTCTCATGTTCTTTGCCATATTTTCGAACAATGACCTAATTTTTTAGACACCTTTTATATACTTTAATTATAGTTTTATTTTTTTATTTAAAACAAATTTGTATTGTAGATAAAAAGTGATTTATAAGGGCACCTAAAAGTTTGTGAAATAAAACAAATGAATCCAAACACAGTAGTTTGGTTGAAATAGCAAAAGCCAAATACCAATGAATTAAAATGTTGATGTTACTTTCTTGTCTGAATATATAATGCGCTCCTCAACGACATGACCATTGTAGCAAAAAACTGGTTAGTTGGTATACATCACAAGCCACAGATGTAGAAGGACACATTATTGGGGCAGATTTACTTAGGTCCGCCGGAGTTCACCTTCTTCTTCCCGGTGCATGTAAGTGCACACAATTGCGACACAATTCTAAATGTTAAATCCCGCGGGTTGTCCGAATCCCCCGACTTCTGTCGCGCGAAAGCCGGCGCTGATGTGCCAAAATCCGGTCACGTGCGCCAAAATCTCGGGGCAATTTGGAGCAAAACGGAAATCGCCGGGAAACCCGACGAAAATGCGCTCCGCGGACCCTTAGTAAATGAACCCCATTGTCATAGACAAGACCAGCAGCACCAAAGCAAGGGTGCAAGAATGGCACAGGAATTACCTGGTAACTGTGTCTTTTATGTTGTTTTATTTAAGTCTGTTATAAAATATTATACTTGACTAAATGGATAAGTTAAAATTTTATTTAAGAAACATATTCATGTCCCTTTGTACATCTAGACTATAACCCATTAGTTGTGGTATTTACTGATTTAGATGTTCATTTTGTTCTGGAGATGATAAAGTGAAAATGTGGAGCCCTGCAGACAGGTACTGCTTTCAGGTCCCTGGACGTCATTAGAAAGTTATTTTAACCCTTTCTGTTCCATGCATACAGCATAGTAGGTCAAAAAGCCTAGGGAATCTTGAAACATTTAAGGACTGGTCAAGAAATAGTTTGAAATATTTGCTTCATTATTTTGTCCCTCTAATGGAAGCAAGATGGCTTTATGTTTGTGTTGTGTTCTATGCATAGATTTAGAGCTACTCTACAACAATTAATGCTATTAGTTGACTCCGTTAAGCAGATGTTTACAAGATACTGTACACCGTATCCACCGAACTTAATGAAGCAAATGTACATGGAATTGTTTGACTGCCCTTAATAGGTGATGTATTATATCATTCTTATCTTCATGTGCTGATAAATGGTGTTCATAGACAGTGCACACAAATGTATTCTGGCTCAGTGCAATCTTAGTTGTATTTAGTTATATAATGGGCATCTCTGATGCCCAAAATGGCCCGAAGAAACTCACAAAACACCTCTATCAGGCTGGAATATGATCATTTTGTTAAATGAGCACCAAATAAATAAATAAAATGGTTGTGAATATATAATGCAATTTATAACACATTAAAAAAATAGTAATAGTTATATACAAACACATAAATAAGAATCTAGCTCATTTTCAAAATGATGCATATTCAAAGTAAGCAAAAATAGTGCAAAGCAAATATATTTTTTAAGAAAATATTTTTATATTTCTTGTTCGAAATAAAGCAAACTATGTATATATATATTAATATCAGCACATTACATGTACTAAACATATATCCAAATGCCTACACGCAAAGGCAAAGTTGCAACTTCAGTGTATTGACAGTGATAACTGTGACATACAAGAGTTCAGTTTTTGATATTAGGAAGTTGTAAGATAAATATATGAAACAATAGTATTTTAGGTTGGGATAACTACCCCCCCCCCCCTAACACACATGCATACTGATGATGTAGGTGTTCTGAAAAGGTGGGGGTAATAACTAGCTGTCAGATGCCTGGTTTGAGAACAAAAGATCAGGTATTGTAAATTCAACATTTTGCCCAAGATCAGATAAACCGCAGCCACGTTGCACACAGACTTTTTCAACAATCGCTTTGATACTGGTAGCACAGTAATGTAGCACAGCCACATTAAAATCAATGAGCAATACAGTTATACATTTGAATGGCCGTATTACCCACTGCCGCGTGTGCTACCTGGCTTCCTATCGATAGAGCTTTATCCGGCAGTGTGCTATCCCTGGGTACAGCCCAGGTGAGCAAACGGCCATCTGCAAGGGGCTTCAGATGGTTGGCTACACCCATCAAAATGGTAGGTTATGGTTTTTTGGTCTAGATGGCCCTGATTGGCTATTGAATTCTATTGGACCTGTCCTGTGTAAGAATGTGTTCAGAATTACAAGATTACATATACACAACAGATACTACCATAGCAAATGTTAATGGTGGCCACAGCCCTATATTTATGATGTTTCCTAGACAGATGTTGGAGTCTCTTTGCAGCATTCAGTAGTAATAGAATTATGTGTAATGCATCAATAAACATTATCCACATCCATAGCTTTCAAGGCCTTTTAAAAAAATTACTTATCCAAAAAGAGGACTTTGCGACAAGAAATGTATTCAACTGACTCCTTACTAATAGTTTAGGCAGAGAAACCCAAATGTCTGAGAAAATATGTACATTGGAATTCTTAAAAGACTTATTCTAAAAGAGATCTAGGTGAATATGAAAATAGAATTATCTTACATTACTACATTTTAAGGACAATAAACTTGTATTCGACTCCTCCGATCTGATATGTATTTGTGAACTGTCGCCCCTTGCATTACCACAATTTTTAATTACTAGTATTTATACAAATGTGTAGTTTATTTGAATTTCACATACCGTATATCTTTTGTCCTTTACAGTAAACTCCTAAATATGCAAAAATAGGAACTTGTCTAAAGAGGTTCCCCTTGCAACTCATTTGAGCCTTGCTTCACAACTCTCTAAATCCATGTGTCACATAGATGATGTGGATTACATGTGGAGACTATAGTACAGTTATAAGATTGGTACATGTTAGAGCTAACACAAACTCTGTATTTGTAAATGTATGTTGTACCTGTCACACAGTTGGCATATATTATGCTGCTGTAAGTACCACTAAATTATTATAACTATGTCTACATTTTGGCCAGTCTTTTCTGGAGATTGTATACCTTCAGCTGCTTCTTTAAAGCATCAGGCTAGGTATTTTTACAAAATGCTTAGTATGGCCTCCAGACAGCCTCATCCATTCTACCACTGCTCGTTAGACTGGTGGGAGAATTACTATGACTTCCATCTGCATCTACTCCATCATTCTGATTGCTCAAGTTGTGGTTCATCAAGTTGTTCCCTGCTGTCACACTGGTGCAAGAAGATAGCATTCTTGAAGGAGAGCGTTCACCTGCAACCATAGAGAACTGATAAGATCCAGAAGATGTGCCATAGTATAAATGATATGGAGATGCATTGGTCTGGAATGGTCCACTCTGATTTTGAGATGATCCAGGATATGGAGGTGGAAGGTAAGTGGGATGGAAACGTGTGGTAGTTGGCATACCGGTCACACTTATTCCTCCAATTCCAGTTGTTGAGGGAGATGCAGTATAGGAAAAGGCAGAGGACATGGCACCAGGGTAATGCACACGAGTATCTGAAAATCTGGACTCTGTGAGAGATGGTAACGTCGAAAAAGAGCGGTCGAATTGTCGAGGGTCTGAGAATGGACTGAGATCTGTTGCTGAAAAGATAAAGAAAAAGATTCATTGGTCACAATTTAACATTAATACATTTATGAAAGTAAAACACCACTGAAGATTTCTGAATATATATCTGAAAATAAGTGATACATTCTCAACCTTCTCTGTATTCTCAGTTAGGTTGTTTATGCTGACTTGTGTGAGGAATAGACATGAAAGAGGGAGAGAGTAAGTACATTTTAAAGGACTCCTAGGAGAACCAACAAAAGTTGGAGAATGATACAGCCATTTCATTTTATACCAAACAGAGCGCCATGGCTCTGGCTGTGCCTTCTTTTATAGTCCAGTAGCAATTGAGCTGGAGAAGGACTTTTATTAATGATCAGAAACACTATGAAGAGACCTCAGTGTTTGGAACTCTTTTCAGTCATTTCATCAAAGAACGTGTTGTGAGACAGCCCCCCACTGATTTAATATTGATGACCTACCCTACGGATAAATCCATAGACATTTTGCATAGAAATTATACCATTTTTGTCTCTGTTATCTAACACATGATGTCTCCTTGTCTCTCCTACCGGTCATTTCTTTTCAATTGAAATAGGGAACAAATGTTTTTAATGAAATGTATTTAACTTTCTAACAACTGAGGCCTCTGCATACAAGAGAATGCACAGTTCCAAAAATTATATCAATGAAAATGTCAGACAGTCAGACCCAAAAAATTACATGAAACAGTGCTCTGTACACCAAAGACATATTCGCGACATATTCGCTAAAGATAAAATATTTAAAGATGAGACCCTGCCTCAGCATAATTAAAGCAATCTTAAGGTATGTCTGGCTTAAAATGCAGTCTACCAAGTGGTATATTTACTTTAAGCAATGTTCTGGCAGAAATGGTGGGCAGTGTATTGACAGCTCAAGAGTAACTGAACGTTACAAAGATCTATTACCAGATCTATCTGGGTGGTGCTCAGTCAGGGTATATTCACATGTGCCAGATTTATTACAGAAATCTCTGCAAATAATGAAAAGTTTTTGCAGCATGAAAATTTGCAAATCTCTTGAAATGAATTTCTGCCATAAATCTGTTACACTTTACTGTACAGTACAGAATCCCAAAATTGTAACCAGAAAACCATTTATGGTACCATTTGTCGTACTGACGCAAACATCCAACAGTCAATGTTATGATGCAATAGTTGTACTCTAAATAAGGATAGACATTCACAAGTTTTGCAGAAAGCATGTCCGTCTCAGGACAGAGGAAATGCAGTTTAAACGCCAAAAACCATCACCTATTGTTTTAAATCAGCAGCTATGTAATTATATCACATCCATGGATAAGGCATAAACAAAGGAAAACATTTTTTATGGAAATGGAAGTCAAGCACTTTGTAAGCAGAATAATGTGTAGTGGTTTGGTAGACAGCTGTGTTAAAAATAAAAGGAAGAATTGCTGTGACCACTAATTGCTAAACAGATTTTACAGCTATTCTCTAGTAAAGTGTCATGTGCCATTTTTCGGATGTAGACCAGTACATACAATTCTCCTATTGATGAGTAGGGAATTTCAGCTATCACCCCATGTAAAGGATTAAGCGGCAAGAAAATGTACTTTTATTTGTACAGTGGGAAGTTTGTTCATTTCATGGCGTGATTCTTCATGTCATACTTAATTGGAAGAATTCACACTAAGAGAGGAAAAGTTCTTATAGATGGCGTCACAGAATGTCAAGTCATGCACAGTACATACATGGATCAAACATTAAAAGTGTCGAGCCAGGAAGTATTTGTGGGTGCACATTTATTTCTAATACATTTGGCCTTGCCCAATTCTATTTTGTTCTGTATAGTAAAAGCCTGCTGGCTGAAGAGTTGAATTGCACTTTCACTTTGCCAATCAAAATATTTCAAGGATATGTTTATTTTCTTCTTAAAATCACACCAGCTGCTTTACCAAGTGAATGAGCCCATTTATCCATAAGAATTTGTCTATTGTAAGACTGAGCTCAGGGACCAAGAGCTTCCAAACCTTAACTGATCTATCTACGGAAATGTCAATGTTTTGGATTGGGAAAGTGGCGAGTTGTGGTATGTTTATAAATTGAAAGCCATTTAGAGGTCAGTGATTATGATTAGTAGTGTCCGTGTTCTTGGTTGTTGTAGGTAAAAAGGCTTGAAATACATCTGACATGCTTGCTGGCCGCATGAATGCCCACATCAAGAACTGCGGTGCACACAATGCGTAACTACAGACATAAGGAATGTATGAGGTAGAGGACTTTTTATGCCTAGACTTCTGCAGCCAGTATCTCATGCAAGTAAGACACACATTTCTAGTCATTGGATATGATTATTTTATACCATAAAGGTCACAACTGCTGCACTGCACTGTGATGGGACCAACTATCACTAAGCAATAACCCTGACAAGCCTATAGGTTGAAAATATACTATAGTTCTGGGTTCAAGACCCAACCCAGGTCAATATCTGCAAAGAGTTTGTATGTTCTCTCGGTGTTTGCATGGGTTTATTCTGGGTCCTCTGGTTTTCTCCAACACTCCAAAACACACTGATAGGTTGTTTAGATTGTGAGCCCCATGGGGACAGGGACCAATTTGGCAAGCTATGTGCAGTGCTGCATAATCTGTGTGTGCTATTTAAATAAAGAATCATTATTATTATTATTATTATTATTATTATTATCATTATAGTCTCTGTTACAACCTGCATTTCTCTTTTTAGGGACCAAATGTTACTGTACATATTACTTTATTTTATATACAGTGTTAGTACCAGGTACTAAGTGCACTTGCAACTAGTTTCTCCTCAATACACTGTAGCACAAGTTACAGAGAACTATGGATGGCATTAATCATATCTAGAGATGAGCGAGTATGCTCGTCCGAGCTTGATGCTCGTTCGAGTATTAAGGTACTCGAAACGGCTCGTTGCTCGGACGAGTATTTCCCCTGCTCGAGATCGAGCATTTAATTAAAAAAACACAGTGAAGAACAATGAAGAATAGAATAAAAACAGTGAACACAGGATCATTTAAGTGAAAAACACAGTGCAGAACACAGTGCAGAATAGATTACAGATGTTCGGCACATCTGCTTACTTGTCGGGAGATACGCGTGGAACGGTGCGTACAAAATAGTATGTGAAGAACAATATATATGTGTGTAAAGAACACATTGCAGATGTTTACATACATCTGCAATGTCTTCTTCACACATATATATTGTTCTTCACATGCTATTTTGTACGCACCGTTCCGCGCGTATCTCCCGACAAGTAAGCAGATGTGCTGAACATCTGTAATCTATTCTTCATTGTGTTCTTTACTGTGTTTTTCACTTAAATGATCCTGTGTTCACGGTGTTCACTGTTTTTATTCTATTCTTCACTGTTCGGCACATCTGCTAACTTGTCGGAAGATACGCGCGGAACGGTGCGAACAAAATAGTATGTGAAGAACAATATATATGTGTGAAGAACACATTGAAGAACACGGTGAGCAGGACAGAGACACCGGGGAGCAGCACAGAGACACCGGGGAGCAGCACAGAGACATAGGGGCACGGAGACATCGGGGCACGGAGACATCGGGGCACGGAGACATCGGGGCACGGAGACATCGGGGCACGGAGACATAGGGGCACGGAGACATCGGGGCACGGAGACATCGGGCAGCGGCACGGAGACATCGGGGAGACTTCAGTGGAAGAAGAGCAGCGGATCCCGGGACAGCGTATCTCCCGACAAGTAAGCAGATGTGCCGAACATCTGTAATCTATTCTTCATTGTGTTTTTCACTTAAATGATCCTGTGTTCACTGTGTTCACTGTTTTTATTCTATTCTTCACTGTTCTTCACATCTGCTAACTTGTCGGGAGATAATATACGCGCGGAACAGTGAAGAATAGATTGCAGATGTTTGCATACATCTGCTAACTTATCAGAAGACGTTCTTTTTCAATTAATTAACACATTTTATTCCCGAACCATGGTCCCTTTGAAAAATGCTCGAGTCTCCCATTGACTTCAATGGGGCTCGTTATTCGAGACGAGCACTTGAGCATCAGGAAAAGTTCGTCTCGAATAACGAGCACTCGAGCATTTTAGTGCTCGCTCATCTCTAATCATATCCCTTTCTTTTTTTCAGTGTCTGGGTTTTCCCGTGTTGTGCCTGATCTATCACCAGATTTATATTTTTATGCCTTTAAACGGTTGTGAGGCTTCAAAAAAGGCATAAATATTTGCGCAAAAAACTCCCCTCCCCTGCTAGTGTACAGAAAATTGTAGAATGGATTTTGCTACATTTTTTTTACTTTTACTCCTTAACAACTTGGCCCTTTTTTGTTTTCGTGTTTCCATTTTTCACTCCCCACCTTCAAAATTCTATAAAATTTTTATTTTTCCATGTCATGTGCCTTCATAATTCAAATTTGTTCAGGGGTAAAAATAGGGGGAACAGGGGTTAGGCCAGTCCACACATGGCTTGCATGGTGTGCTACTGGAGCACATACTGCAAACCATATGTGGATTGGCCTGACGCCTGTTTCTCCTCTTCTGGTCAGGTACTGCACTGTCGAGGCAGATTTTGCGTGCAGTGAGAAGAAGAAATTTGTTTTCCCATTGCTTTTTTACCACTATGAGTAGGATTAACTGGGTCTGAATACCCAGAAAGCCTTTAACCACAGTGAGAGAAGGGTATGTGGTTTTTCCATTGCCACTCCTCTTTGTGCATAACAGGATTCAGAATGACTGACTGGCTCTGAACACCCAGAGCACCTGTAACCTCGATTACATTATTTCAAGTACTAGCTCATTTTGGCCAGTGCAACTGCCCTGTTAATGCCTCCAAAATTCAGTCCTCTACCCCCTTACTATCCCCATTTTACAGACATTTTGGGTGTTAACATCTGGTTTCCCATTTACTTCCACTGGGTTCATATTCAGGTCAAAGTTCAAATTCCCAAACTAAATTATTCGGACAAACCCATCAAACCTAAATTTTGACCAAACCACTTATCATTAATCCTTAGTTTAGATGATAAATATTAGATTGGTGTGAGTCTGGTAACAAGAAGCCACAAAGATCACAAGGTTTAGACAAGTCTTGAATGGTGTGAGCTGCAACCAGGTTACAGGACAATGGACATGACATCACTGCCATTGGAAACAGTGTGCCAATACTATTTCAGGCAGCTGAAGTTTATTGAAACTTTGACAGTCTTATATTAAGTACTTATGGTTCAGAATAGTATTTTAATACCAGGAAAACTCTTTAAACGAAATCTATAACTTCCCAGTGGTATTACTCCTGTAGATTTCATTTAAAACTAGCTTTTATTTGAATGCCAATTAATTTGAGGTGTCGCCGCCCCTCCAGCCTGCAAAAGCCCTTTCCCACCACCTACCTGCTCCTTCACTTGTTCCCCCTCTTACTCTGTGCCGGATATTTTTGCTTACATAGAGCTAATACAGTCTAGTGCCATAACATTTCTGAGAGATAGCAGGAGGAGGAGCAAGTGAAGGAGCAGGTAGGTGAGGGAGGAGAGCTTTAGGGTGCTTGTTATAGTCAGAGCCCCTGCAGCAAACAGTGACTCTGTTGCCATTCACCAGAGCGCCTCAGATTAATTTGCATACAAATAAAAGTTTGTTGTAAAGGAAATTTACATGAGCAATGCTCCATATAAAAAGGAAAGTGGTTTATTCTCTTTCAGTTTAAAGCGGTTGCTGTTATTAACCAATAATCTAAAATAAAATCTAACGCAAAAAGGGTTAATTTCTCAATATATTTTAACAATATCATATGCCGGCAGGCTGTTATTAGAACTCTGTTTATTTTTTGTACCATTTAAACCCCCAGAGTAAAAACGTTGTGCAGAATTCCTATTCGCCTTTTAAGTTGGATTTTAACCAAACTCTAGACTTGCTTTTCTGTGGTTCCACGATTCTTTGCTGAATAGTCAGATATATGGAATTCATTAACAATTTAACTGCTTATGACTGTACCCACATACACTGTGGCACATACTATTATACCAACATACTACTTGCCAGACAGAATGATACATAATAACCCTCTAGACACCAAGTGGGATACACTGTTTCCTGTAAACTGCATGCAATTCTGAACCCTACAAACAGGTATGGCTGTTATTGGGTTACTGGAGCTCAGCAGAATGGTATTTTAACCATTAAATATATGGAGCACACAGTTAAATAGGAAGAGTGGTGCCCATGTTCCTTATTGTAACCTTGATATACATAAAGTAAATAATATATTGGCATCTGTTACAGTATGCACTGCAGTGTATACAAAAGTCTATTAAAGTCCTAAAGTAGTTAAATCCTATGTCGTGTTATTATGCTAAGATTCTGGAAATTTCCAGCTTGAGCTGACATTAGATATCAGTCTGAAAATAACGGTGTATATTGTGTCTCTCATAGTTAGATTCTTGTGGGGAGCTGGAAATTCCAATGTTTGCTACTAGATGTCAGGCACAATTACGGTAAGGCGGTTGTATAATGTTCAGGCCCACTTTATCCTAAAAGGACAAGGTTTTTAAAGTTTCCACTGAAATCAACTTATGTAAAAACATCTAAATTAAATGTAGCTCTGCAGAGCAGTTTTTCATGTGGAGAACACACGAAAGGAGCCATTTCTGCACTGGATTTAACAGGGAAATACCGGTAGTTGTTTTGGCATTTTGTTGGATCAATACAGTTGTCTATTAATTGAGCAAGTGTACATCTCTAAAAAAAATAATAGTTTCAATATAGAAAGGACCATATTTGCACAGAAATGTCTTTGATAAACCACTTTCAGTTCTCCTTGTGTGCCTCCCCTATAGTTATCGGTATTGAGATGAAAGGACACAATTCTAGGGCCTTTTTTTCAGAATGTTGTGTAGTGTTGTTCCTTAGTAAATTGAAATAATTGAAAGCTGATTGCTGTGTTGCTGTGTCTAGACACACCCTGTTGACAAATTATTTGTAAACACCCAGTTATCATTGTATCTATTCATTTCCAGGAGGTACAAAAAAAGGCAGAGTTCAAAAATACATTACCCCATAATTGCAGTTATCTCATGTTTTGCTTCAATGTTGAACATTTTCTATGCAAAATGGCTGGCAGGTAGACATTTTTGTCACGTCCACAGAAAAGGGACGGTTTGTGACAATTGGACATTAAAACATCTGACATAAAAAACACAAATGCCATCAGTTTGCTATCTGTTTTTTTTTTGTGTGTGCATCAATCGACTTTTCTGGAGGTCCATCGTTCACAGGTGAGCTCTACCATGGTCCACAGGTGATCTCTAACCAAAAAGCTCCACTTGGTAGTAGATACTAGGAACCTGTCTGTGAGTTAGACAGCAATGCAGGTCACTAATCTTTGAATTTGCACCTCTTACTTTGTTATTTACAAAGTTATTTATTATGCAACGGCTCCACAAATTTGCTTCTTTTCTGACATTCACACCATTTTGCACTGCACAAGAATTGGAGAGAGAGCCAGTGGCGTCACCGGCTCTCAGAATGCTCCTAAAGTAGTGCCCAGGGGGTCAGGGGCATGAATAAATTACATTACTTGGAAGATGTCTCCTGATGACTTCAATGGAAGTCTACATTGGCAGCTCACGGTTTTATAAAAACGTTAAATACAAGTTTTATATGAGTTATTGCTGTAATTTCCATGAGTGAAATTGCAGCTTGTGGCCACAATCCAACTAGCTGAATGGGGTCTAGCATGTGGAAGAAAACCACAGAAGAAAGCAGATTGTCAGCCTCAGTTCTATTTTTCTTTTGCTGTTTATTTGCATGCTCTTAGAGTGTTTTAAGTATTCGTTTGTAATGTAGTTTTGCAGACTGTCTCATAATTTGGACAAGGCACAATTACAACTACACCAGACCAGTTTCTGATGGATGTAAGGATGTAATAGGCCCACATTTTAGTGGTCTTGCTAGCCAAAACATTCAAAATCCTAGCAGACCCATATCTGAGTCACCATTAAGTTATATGGTATGTGCACAAGTTGTGCAACATCCCCCACTGGGGCAGTGCCTTTTTGGGCTTGGGGGCAGTTGGATTGCCTTTTGTACCTGAGTGGCTGGCTAAGTGTGGCCTAGCAGTCACTTGGTACCAGTGGAACAGGCTTCGTCCATGCCAGGCACGTATCCGAAAGGTGGATTGCAAGAAAAGAGAGGGTATATAGTAACTCTCCCTGGGGCACTCGCGATGGATGTTTGAGGATCCCTGGCTGGATGGTGGTTAGGAGGCCCCCATGTTATGCAACTTTGGGTAGAGATCACTGGAAGACAAGGGACTTCAAACATAAAAGTCACAGTTCCTTTATTCCAGAACATGGAAAACTTCAACATAGGCAACAGTAGAAGACAACAATTTAGGTGGTCGAAAGGTCACTGGTTGAATGGTGTTTGGCAAAGGATGCTCACAGCTTGGTATATGTAATTCAGGCTGGAGAGATAGATGGCTGCTTCAGCAGCAGAGTTCAGAGGCAGGTCCTGGTATATCTCAGGGTCCTGCAGCAACAGGCCTGGTCTGCAAGCCGTCTGTTAAGAGGTGTGCTGTTCTTCAGCACTCACAGAAAAGAGCCCTAGAACTTTCCATCCCATGGGTATATATAAACTTCCCCTGGGAGTGGTCAGTTCAGGGGTTATCCAACCGGCACCTTTGTGACAGATAACAAATAGACAAATAGAATATTCTTATTTGTATCCCATCGCCCGATCATTTTGCCACTATAATGCCCATTGGAACTGCACTGCAAATTTAACTTTTTATTCTTTTCAAATGCATCTTATAGCCCTATACAATCAATATTTATGTGTAGTGATGAACTAATAGATCCGGGCACTATGACTTTGTTAATCCTCTTATATGTGTATCTATGGCTTTCTTCCTTCTAAATCAATTTTTAACATGTAACATTTTAGAAGGGGATGTTACCAGAACCCTCCATGCTGTAGTTTCACAGGCTTTTACACGGTCTCACCCACTCCCTGCTCCCTTAGTGTTTCTCCCTCTACCTGCTGTACTCTCATAGCAGCAGAGGAAGTTTCAGCACACAGTGGGATTTGGGAAGTGCTTGTGTACAGTGTAACAGCCTGTGAAGCTGCAGCACGGAGGGCTCTGGTAATGCCCCCCCCCCCCCTCCTGAGACATTCTTGTTCATTAGCATGATCTTAAAGGTTGATTTTAGAAAAAAGGAGGCCCTGGATAACAAATATAAGAATAGTACCACAGTCATGGTGCCTCAGTAAGTGTTTCTGGTTTATCATGATTGATTTTAATGGTAGATTTATTTTTAAGGAACAAATATTGTCCAATCACCATCTTTCTATATTACTATATATATATAGATGTTATTGGTTATATTTAGAAAAAAACTTGATTTTCAATCTAATGGAAGAACAGCAAGAACAACAATAATTTATTCAGCTCCTTTGAAAAAAAAAAGCTCCTTTGCCACAGGAGAAAACATTGTGGGAGCCTCATTATATAATGCTGCTCTTAGTGTGACCACAAAACTATAAATGTGTGTGCCTATAAAGACAGATGCACATACATTCACGTGCTTGCTGCTCAGTAGCCCAGACTTTCCAATGACAGCTCTGCAGTGTTTTGTTTAATTGCATGCCAAATACCTCTATCCTGGGGGCATTTCCCATAGAGATGAAAAACTCCTTGTTTTCAATCCCAAAATACTGTTAACGGTTACACTGCCAGCAAAAGTGACAACAGGCAACTTTTAGTTAAGAGGAAGCAGTATGGGATAGTTGTAGCAAGTTTCAACTTGTCATCTGCTGTCCTGATTCATTCTGTGGATTTGCAGGCTGCTAGGTACATATAATATATAGGTCTGTATTATAAGTACCACTCTTTAGCCTCCTTATCTCTCTGTGGACAGAATACAAACATCATAAAGACCCTATGTAACCAATGTTTGGCTCATGTGGGTGTCAACCTGCCTTTTATAACACAGTGTAAAGGAGGATATTATGGAAAAAACCTAATCCTATTTTTCTACTTTTTTCTTTCCTTCTTACAAAAAGTTTGTTTATTAGCAATAATGGATGATCTTACCTTGTATTTGTGTTTGAGACTGGGTGCTAAATGGGTTTGGATTAGTCAATGAGGGTCTTGGATTAGGATTCGGTTGGACCCTTATTCCCTGCCTCCGTATAATCTCCAGATCACCGTAGCGCTCTGAGAAATGCTTGCTTGCCTGTTCTTCGTGCTTTTGTCGGTGCCCTGTAAAATCCAGATATGATCAGTGAAAGCACAAGAACACCAATAAAGTGAAGAAGTCACCGGTACATCAATGTTCTTCTGATAAACTCCTATATACTCCTATACCTCTATACTGGATTCTCTGAGCCTGGGTGGCAACCATTATGTCTTCCATTCTACTTTATATTCCACAAGGATTGTCATAAAACTTTCACAATATCAAATTTCAATAATTATGCAGCAGAATTAGAGAGAATGGATATATCACAGCAGATTTTCTGTTTACGACTGATAAAATGGAAGCACACCTTTAGGGAAACTCAAAATTATTATATAAAGAAGATAGTATTAATGGCGCTCTATAAATAAATAATATTATTAATGTTATTATTATTATTTGTATCATATGCCCTTTGCAGACTAACATAAGGGCCAGTAAGTACAAAGATACAAATTCTGTCTCAGCCTGCAAGACCTCTTTTTATATTTTAAAGTTATACGTTGTTGTACAATATAAATATGTATAAAAATAGAATATGAAAATACATATATATATATAGAAAAAAAGGAGAAAAAAACACTCCAATTAAATAATTAAAAATTAATTAGTGTTTTTCTCTTTTTTACAAAAATTCCTGCAAAGTTGACCAAATTTTATTCCCACTGCTCAAAGTTTCCTATAATACATTTTTCATTAATAGCAATTTATTAAACTAATTTGCAAGAACATTTATCCAATTCCTTGCAATTACAACTTTTGCCAGTAAAGTTAATCTACAAAAAATAATTTGATATTTCTTTAAACAGCTAGGGTAGTTATCATTAGAAAAACAGTTCAGAATAAACATATTTAACTAAGTTAAGAGAGGTCTTTAATCTATTTTCCATTATTTTATCTATCCTTTACCAAAAAGATTGTACCCCTGGACAACTTCAGCGAAGATGAACAAAAGCAGGCCTTTTACTACCACAATGGAAACAATTAGCATTCTCTCTCAGTTGTGTCTTACGGTATATAAAATCCAAGGGGCATTAAAAATGAAATGGCAAAATTAAAATAAATAATTCTATGGTTCATACTAATTGAAACATTGTATTCTACTGAATTATCTTATTCGAGAAATATTATTCTTTTGTACAGAAATAAAGCATTTTTCAATGATAGTCTTTACAAATCCAAATCAGTGATTTCTTTACTGGCTTACGGAAAGTGTTTTGCAATTATAAATAATAAAAAAAGGGTTTCCCATCAATATTATATTCTTTTGCAAATCAGGGAAGGATATCAATTGTCCAGCACAAAACACTTTTGATATATAACGAATGTCCAACCCAATCTATATATGTTTATTAAAGGGGTATTTCCACAAATACAATTTTCTTAAATAACTCAGGATAAAAAAATAACACATTCTCTAATTAACAGTTATTAACAAAAATACAGCATTTCATAGATATAATTCCACCCTGTCTCTATCAGTCCTGGTGTACACAACATCAGTTGCCCCTGTAACTTCTGACTTAGGGTAGGCCACCATCTTGGATTTCTGTGTGAGGCCATGGAGCCAAGTTCTCTCTCTCTGCCCCCTGCACTTTAGCCCTGCCCCCTGCAGGGACCTCACACTGACACAGAATCTGACATACTGCCAGCAGCAGCATGAGGAGAACTACATGTTACAGACAGATAAGTTTATAATAGCAAAGATGTAGGAGAGCTATGTCATTGTGTATAATAGGAATCTCATGGATCTCCTCTCTCTCTTTCTATGTGTCAGATACTAGTACAATGTTCATAAGCTAAATTAAAGTGTAGATAAACCTGTACCCTGATAATTTAACCACATTGTCAGCTCATAGAACTAGATGCATCATAATGTGTCTGCCTGGAATTTTACACTGACCATTAGTAAAATTGTGAAGTAAAGCGTTAAAATTATCTTTATTGTGTTTACATTACTAGGGGATTGAAATTTAAGAATTTTCTTTCATGGGAAAACCCCTTAACTATTTTCCTAACCTCTTCAAAATTCCTATTTTACCATAAGGGTGTAAATACAAGTGACCCCTCAAACCCACCAATTTTTCTCAAAGTCTTCTAGTGGGTGACAAAAAGCAGTTCCTTAAACCACCCACCAACAACCTGTCCAGTTTTAACATCATTCATTCAGATTTCCTGTTATGACCTTGATTCCGTTCCTGACTCCTGACAACAAGTCCAACCTGCTTTGCGGCGGGCTCTGATGCAAACCGGGTACCACTTAGACTCCGGTCCCAGGTGTCGGCTTACATCATCACCCGCAGTGGTACAGAGGATCCACTACCTCTGATCAAGATAGACATCTTTACTTAAATACTTCAACTTTATCCTAATACGCTTTCTTCCCCAGATTAATTTGTCAACCAACCTCTCTATTAACCTAAAAATTTTTTTCATCTATCCAAACCGGAGACGATGACAGCACTTAGAACAATTGCAGAAGAATCACCATTTTAAGTAGCCCAATCCTATCAGCCTATCTCTATATATACTTATTATTGTTGCGGCATAGATTACCGCTTGCAACATTAAGGGGTTAAAATGCAGGTTTCTATGATGGTTTTGATATTTCACTTCCCTGCTCATATAGTAAAAGGCCCCTACTGGAGATTTGAGCGTTGAAGCAAACAGTAAAGTATGCACATCTGAAAACAGTTCATGTACCTAACAAAGAAAATCATGTAGGCAAAAGGGAAAAGGTGGACATGTCCCAAGGGAAAACAAGACTGGAAAATCTTAAAAGACTTTTAACAAGCAAACATTCTATTTTATGTATGCTTTCAAAAAATTAAAGGGTTATGCCCACGTTGGAAATGTAATGTTATTGTTTGTATAATGAATTATAATAAGTTATACAATTTTCCATTATACTTTCTGTGTCAATCCATCATAGTTTTAGAAATCAGAGATATAGGAAACCATGAGAAATTGATACAGAAAGTATATTGGAAATTTGTATAACTTTTTATTATTCAAACAATATCAATTAGTTGCTGAAATGGGAAAATCCATTTAAGTCATATTTTGATACTATTTGGATAATCATATATTAACAATATTACTATAATATGTCCAATTTGAGTGTTATGAGTCATGGATTGACTACTGTTTTTTTCAGTAACCAGAATACTGTCAAAATCGCTTATTAAATGTATCAAATGGCATCAGCATACTAAATTACAGGCCTGGATATGAACCTGGTAGGACTGCTGTTTAGTAAACAGTAAAGCATTGTATTCATTTTAATCCAATACTAAATCAATATTCATTTCACATCACATGGTTTTGACATCTGTAGCAGACAGCATAGTCAATATTAAGGAAAAAAAAGTTAGGGTATTTTCCTGGAATCAGTTGGGTGAAATTCTGTCTGCTAAAATGTAACACTAGAAGTATACCAAATTAGGAACAAGCAGATTTAATTCTAGTCTTGTTCTGCAATTAATAACTCAGTGGGGAGATGTGTGATGTCATATCTTATAGATCTTAAAAGCCATGTCAACAGTGCAGGTGATGTGAGTTATTATAACTCTTAGCTCACACTCATATGATCATTGGGAAGAATAACATGAATGAAGAGAGCATTACTTTTCTTTAAGTAGCTTAAGGGAAACATTAAGAGTGTTCTACCCTTAATGTTTGATGATAATTTGGACTTATATGCCACTTGTAAAGGCTCTTTGACGTCAACCTTATGTCTATTTATCTTTCCTAAACTTTCTACGGGCTCTTTGTTGATCAGAGTGCCTGCAGAGAGATTCATATTCCCACCTCTGAAGTGGGTAGATATATGCCAAAAGGATGAAATGAGTTGGTCACACTAAATGCATTTTCTGGAGAGGACAGAGCAATGGAAATCTTGCTTTCTTTGCTTTAAGCAATGTGACCAATTGAGTTTTCTTTACTAGAAGAATTATCTGTTTTTCATCCCTCTATATACAAATGTATTCTATGGAAATGTGTGTATGTCTTATATTGCTCATCACTTCATGTTGTGATTTCCTGTGTTGTATGTGTCTATAACACCTACAGTGAGAATGGTCAGTATAAAGCAAATGTTTCCATTGCCTAAAAGAGATAAAACTTTGTCTCCATCGCACATCAATACAAAAAAAAAAATTTGACTTATGAGATTCATCCATATTAATTAATTCTCTTATCTATGAACCCGAAATATAGCAGCCAGATTGTAGCTATCTAGATCCCTAAACCTTAAATAAATATTAAAAGATTCATAAGTATAATGCTGCCTTCCAAGATACCTTGTAATATATATATATATATATATATATATATATATATATATACTTGAGTATAAGTCAACCCGAGTATAAGGCAAAGCACCTAATTTTGCCATAAGAAAGCCTAGAGGGACCCTTTCATGATAAAATAATAAACTTAGTACTCACCTCTTCTAGGCACAGCTCTGGCTTCCCGCCAGTGCAGGCAGAGGCACAACAATGCTCTCCTCCCGCACGCACACACTATGGAACGGGATGATATAATGAGGCGGCGACAAGCCAGGCCATAGTGTGTGTGCGTGCAGCCATAAGATGTGGGGAGAAGACTAGCCAAGGGAAGAAAAGGATGCCGGGGGTGAGCGCTCAGGTGAGTACTAATTTTTTTTAAATATACTTGAGTATAAGCTGAGTGAAGCTTTTTGGCACACACATAATTTATAATACATACCCATTAACACAATGTCATACATTGGCTGTTTAGACGCCTGTGCTTGGCTGCATTAAAATGCCCTCAGAGAAGGGCCTCAGAGGCTCATTTGCAATAATTCAGGCATTTTAGAGGGTTTCAAAGTATTACTAGCTTTTCTGTGGATAAGTGAAAAATTCAGTGTTGAATTCTTTTTTTAATATTCGGGGCTCAAAGGCGTTTCCCAATAGAATAGTTGAACTAGTAAAATGGCTAAACATGAGGCTCCTAACTTGGCAAAAACTAATAAAATATCCTCAATCTCATAACTTTTTTTAATACACTCATACCAAAGTCCAGACAGTATATATATGTGAGGGAGAGTCAGATCATCTGAGGGCTTAGCAGCGTGATACCGGGAGTCCAAGCACGGATAAACTTTGTTCAAAGTCCAACAAATCATACACAGAGGGAATTTAACCCAGTTTTGTTCTTGAGCTGGATTCCTTCTGTGTATGAAAGGCCAGACAGTAGTAGATAGTGACTCCGCCACTACCATGTAGCAATTGAATTGTGGAACATAGGTTCCAATAGTATGGATACTAGGCTGTCAAATGACACACTTTAATGCAAGGGAACACTGAGCAGTGAATAGAGATATCCACTCCAATTTGACATCACGTACAGAAAGTAACACACAACAGCAGCCACCAAACTGAGCTATCTGGCTCATGCCACTGGATTATAAGTAGACGTGTACCAGTTCCTTTTCAGTTCAGCCAAACATTTCACTATCACCAATGTGTCATAAATAAACACATGAATATATAAAGACAAATAAAATAAAAGGGGCAGATGTATCTTTTTTTGTATTTTTTTTTCTTTTAGGTTTAAGATACATATTCAGTCTATCACAGGAGAGAGCAGTGATCCATCTTTGGCAGTGGCTGCCAGTGGTTGGCAGAGGGAGAAGCTCTAACCATTTCCTGTATGCCAGCAGGCCACAGGAAGTGGAGGAGGAACCAAGGAGTCAGCTCAACTGGAGCAGTAGGGGATAGGGGATAAATTTATTATGTTTGTGGCCCCATGTTGAGTCATTGGGATCATTCAACTGGCTCATAAATAGTTATCAAAGATAGTAATGACATTTTATTAAATATAGAAGATCAATCTGCAAGTAATAAAAAAACTAACAAAAAGCATTTCAAGATTTCATACATTAATTTTTCAAATCATGACTTTCATTGTGTCAAATATTACACCAAGAGGAAGTTAGTTGATAGTTTTAATGGAATTAAAAACACATGCTTTGTCCCACATATCCTATGAAGTTGATTTATCCTTGTAACATCTGTTTACCAAGTGCAAACTTTGATGCCAAAACCTGCATTTGGTAAAAATCTTTTTAATGTAGCCAACAATGAATCAGAAAGAGACTGTTAGCTTTGATGGTGCTGCGTTTATCTATGAAATCTTACTTTAAACTATCAAAAGTACATGACACTTCAACATCTCTACCCACCCACTAAGAAATATGGAAATATATAGCAGTGGCTCCATTCCATGAACATTTTAAGATATATATTATGTCTTTTTTTCAAATGCTATTGTAGGGTTGTATAAATATTTTATCACATAGGATTATCATTACTTATGTCAAGCAGGGTCGCATCTGCCATTAGGCAAGATGAGAATCTTGCCTCAGGCAGCAGATGTCCGAACCCTGAGGGGGGGGGGGGGGCAGCAGTTCAGCGCAGAGCTGTTTGTCAGGTCCGCTCTGGACGACCCAGATGGCGTGTGATGACCCCAGCTGGGGCAGAAGCCGCGCATGGGAGCGTGACTGAAGGTAAGTAACTGATTTTTTTTTTTTAATTTCTGGGCACAAGCTTTACATACTATTAAAACAAGGGGGCTAAGGGGAGGTCAGCTGGACATAATATAATTGGGGTGGGCAAAATACAGTATAAACAAGGGGGCTGCATATAAATATATATATAATCACAGGGGCAGAAAAAGTATATGGCTTTATATGGATAATATAATTGTCAGGCTACATACAATATAATCAAAGGGGTTGTATATAATGTATATGGAAGTATGGATAATATAACTGGGGGCTGTATATAATGTGTGTGGATGTATGGGTAAAATGATCTCACGTATTACCTCATATCACCTTGTATATTCATATTACACAAAAGTGTAATATTGTACAAAAGTTGTGAGTGTTGGAAAAGCACCAATATTGTGGCTCTGAAACTTCATAAATAAGGTGCAGAAAGGGAAAAAAATTCACCCAGTTTTCCATTTGAAAGTCGATAATAAATGCCCCACCAGGGAGCTGCTGTGCAAAATTTGGTGAATGTAAATGCGATGGTGTTGATATAGCTGAAGGGGGGAGGATGAGAGACAGTTGCTGGGCAGTGGAAGTATATTGTAGGGATTTTTATTGATGTGGATCCAGAGCCCTGAGGTGCTCTGTTAACACTTTTGAAGCACTTCAGCCTCATTGGCATATTTCAAAAGTTAACTTTTGGCATGGAAGGAGCAGCTGGAAGATAAAAACAAATGCATGGGTAGCATGTGTGGGAATAGCCATATGTAACATCAAGTACACATCCTAATGAAGATTAGAAATTAACAGGAAATTCATTTTTTCCTTATCTTCCTGTATCATTGCTGCAGATTAAAATTTGTACTATCAACGTAATGTGACAATTTCTCAAGTGCATTTGTGCAAAACAATACAAATTGACTATATTGCAAAACATTAAAAGTAAAAAAAAAGTAACTTTTTGTTGATACTCAAGATTTTGTTGCCTGGTATCTCATTAAGTAATATATTTTCCTCTGGTGTACATATTAAGAGTGAAACTAAAGCTTTCTAAAAGTTGGTGTAGTTTAAATGTATGTAGTCTAACTATACACCTATTTGTTATCTTTACACCAGGAAATATGAACATTTTTGGACCCAAGTTCAGCCAACTTTTTTGGAAGCTGTGTCCAGGGTTGGACTGGGGGACCAGTGAAATTGATTTTAGGGGCCCACCTACTGCTATATGGGAAAATTAAATGTACATTTTTAGGCAACACTGAAACTATGGGGCAGATTTATCAAGCTGTTGGAAAGTCAGAATATTTCTAGTTGCCCATGGCAACCAATCACAGCTCCCGTTTAAAATATTCATGAGCACTGGTGAAATGAAAGCTGAGCTGGGATTGGTTGCCATGGGCAACTAGAAATATTCTGACTTTCAGACAGCTTGATAAATCTGCCCCTATGTGTTTCCATTGCATTTTGAAATACATTGCAAGCACATAATTTTTAGTAATGGATAAAATGCAGAGATGTTTTGAGTTGGGATTTTGCCATTGTGTTTGCAATGCTGTTTAACTCACAACTGACAAAGGACATCTTTAGAAATTTTCTTCTGCTGGGTCTCCTGCTGTCAGAGATAGGGGGAGACCCTAGGAAGAAGGAAGTAGCGGTTTATGAACGCTTCTGCCTTCTCCCCTCCTCATGCAACCCCTGGGTCTGTAGGGGTTAATCAGAGCTGCTGGGTCTGATCAGTCCTAGTCCAGCTCTGATCAAACATCTGTTCCCACAGGGGCCGTTTCCCTCTTACAGATGCCCCAATTACAGGTGAAAACTAGAAAGAAAAAAAATTTGGATATGTAAATGACACATAAAGTTAAAGCACATACACATGACATATTAATAAATATTTAAAAATAAAAATTAATATTCCCCAATAAAATGAAAAAGATCCCCCGCTATACTATAAAAATACATATTGGGGGACTATACATATTGGGGCAAATTTATCAAGCTGTCTGAAAGTCAGAATATTTCTAGTTGCCCATGGCAATCACATGGTAATCCCATGGTAATCACAGCTTTCCTTTAAAATATTCATGAGCACTGGTAAAATGAAAGCTGAGCCATGGGCCACTAGAAATATACTGACTTTCAGACAGCTTGATAAATCTGCCACACACTACGGAATTAATTTAGAATAGTCTTTTTGAGTTAATTTAAAAACTGAATAAAATATATACTTTTATACTTTTTTTCTCCTACTCATATTGTGGCCCTCACATCACCTCCGCATATTGTGGCCCCCTCATCTCCCCCTCATATTGTGGCCCTTTAATCTCCTCTTCATATTGTGGCCCTGTCATTGCCTCTGCATATTGTGGCCCTCTCATCTCCTCCTCATATTGTGGCCCTCTCATCTCCATCTCATATTGTGGCCCTCTCATTGCCTCCTCATATTGTGGTGCTTTTATCTCCTCCTCATATTGTGGCCTCTCATCTACTTTACAAATTGTGGCCCCTCTCATCTACCCCTTATATTGTGGCCCCTCATCTCCACTCCATATTGTGGCCCCTTTCCCTACTCTTCGTATTGTGGCCCTTTATCTCCTCCACATAATGTGGCCTCTCATCGCTCCCTCATATTGTGGTCCCCATCATCTCCCTCTCATATTGTGGCCCTTCATCTCCTCCACTTATTGTGGCTTATCATCTCCTCTAGTTGCGGCCTCTCATATTGTTACCCCCCCCCCATATTGTGGCGTCTCATCTCCTCCTCATATTGTGGCCCCTCATTGTGGCATTCTCTCTTAATATTGTGGACCCTCATATATATTGTCAGTCCTTATATTGTCAGTCCCCTCTCATTTCCCCTTTCATTGTGGCCCTTCTCTTCTTCTCCTTCTAATTATAGGCCCCCTTGTATCTACCCCTCTTATTTTGAAACCCCCTTTATTCCCCCTCTCTTATTTTGAGCCCCCTGGTATCTCCCCGGCTTTTTCTGACCTGTTCTCAATGTGGGCCCCCACATTTTCTTTGCCGCCTCTCATTTCCCTTTTCTTAATCTCCATAAAGACACAGAGATTCTTGGCACAATCCACAAACTTCAATAACCCAAAAATAGCCCGCAAGAGTCAATATATAGTCAGAATGTATAGTCAATATGTAAATACAATAAGAGCTCCAAAAGGAATCAGCTAAATAAAGTGCATGCTAACACAGTGGCACAGTAAACTCTCCTATGTAACAATAGTCATAAAGTATAGAACGCTGCATATAGCCCATATACAAGTAGAATCATAGCAGTTTACCGGACCACAACACCAGAGACACCTAAGGTGACTTCATCAGGCTCTCCCCTGAGTGCCACCTGTCTATATTCTTTCAACTTTAAAAGTGTCCCCAAGTGCAGTTGCAAAAACCATCAAGCGCTACAAAGAAACTGGTTCACATGAGGACCACCCCAGGAAAGGAAGACCAAGAGTCACCTCTGCTGTGGAGGATAAGTTTATCCGAGTCACCAGCTTCAGAAATTGCAGGTTAACAGCAGCTCAGATTAGAGACCAGGTTAATGCCACACAGAGTTCTAGCAGTAAACACCTCTCTACAACAACTGGTAAGAGGAGACTGTGTGCAGCAGCCTTCGTGGTAAAATAGCTGCTAGGAAACCACAGCTAAGGATAGGCAACAAGCACAAGAAACTTGTTTGGGCTAAAGAAGACAAGGAATGGACATTAGACCAGTGGAACTCTGTGTTTTGGTCTGATAAGTCCAAATTTGGGTTCCATCCACCGTGTCTTTGTGAAAAAGGCGAACGATTGGACTCTACATGCCTGGTTCCCATTTAGAAGCATAGAGGATAGAAGAGGAGTTGTGATGGTGTGGGGGTGCTTTGCTGGTGACACTGTTGGGGATTTATTTAAAATTGAAGGTATACTGAACGAGCATGGTAAGCATAGCATCTTGCAGCAGCATACTTATCCATCCGGTTTGCAATTAGTTGGACAATCATTTCTTTTTCAACAGGTCAATGACCCCAAACACACCTCCTGGCTGTGTAAGGGCTATCTGACTAAGAAGAAGAAGAATGATAGGGTGCTACGCCAGATGACTTGGCCTCCACAGTCACCAGACCTGAACCCAATTGAGACTACCTCTTGAAGCTCATCAAGAGAATGCTAAGAGTGTGCAAAACAGTAATCAAAGCAAAAGGTGGCTACTTTGAATAGAACCTAGAATATAAGACACACACATATATATATATAATAACAACAATTTTCAGGCCTTTTCAAGCCCGGTCATTTAAAATCTCTATATATCAGTTTTACAGGTGAACTGAGTCAACAACAAGCCAGGTTACTTGAATTCTGGAACACTGGTCTGCAACTTCATGCTATGTATTACTGCTAGATATTCTATATACAGTTCTGCAAGCTGAACAGTAGTGATTTTCTTTCCTAAGAAACCACATAGTGACCACAGGCTGCCAGCCTGCTGTTTCATGTTATGCTCTCATTAAATAAAACCAGGACAGATTTCTGATTATTTTTATGCACGGTTGTTTTCATATTTTGCAGCTTAAATCTCCTTTTCATAACTCCTCACATTTACATACGGTAATTCTCTTTGCATCATATTTATAGAACAGCAAGAACATTCCTAAATGTTGAGGTGAATCAAACAATATTTCTCTGCCTTAAAGGAAATCTAGCAACAAAATCAAGCTTGATAAACCAGGGGCACTATATGCCAATATAATACCTATTGAACCTGCACTGTAAAATTAACTTTTTAGTCTCTTTTATGCTTCTAGGTGTATCTTACAGCCATATACAATAAATATTTGTGTGTGATAAAGAAATGAGACAACCCTTACAGGACTTTTTTCGTTTTTGTGTTTCTGTTTTTTACTCCCTTCTTTCCAAAAGAATTACCTTTTTTATTTTTAGGTTTACAGAGATGCATTAGGGTTTGTTATCTGCGGGATACATTGTACTTTTTAGTGGCACCTTTTAATATTCCATGCAATGTACTGGAAAGCTGGAAAAAAATTACAAGTGCAGTAAAATTGACAAAAAAAAACATTTGTGGTGTTTTCTTCTGGGCTACGTTTTTACTGGTTTTATGTTGCGCTCCAAATTACACTTTCTCTTTATTCTTTGGGTCACTAGGATCACAGGGATATAAAATATATTTAGGTCTTACAAGGTTTTAATAGGTTTTAAAATATTTTAATGTTTTGTACATGAAAAATATTTTCCATTTTGCCAAATATTGAGGCAACTTTTTCACAGTCGTGAAGAGTCGTGTACGGACTCTTATGTAAGGTGTCATTTTTTGCAATATGTGATGACGTATTAACTTGTATCAATTTGGGACCTATATGACTGTTTTATACAACCAGTTTACATATCACTTTAAAGTTGATTTTCTGGCTGATGTCATGGTAGTGGTTTATTAGGTCAATTTCTGTTGACAGGTTTCCTTTAATGTAATATATGTCAAAATAAATGCTGTTATTCTGTGTGTTTCTCCTGGTATTGCACCAAGACATTTCTAAAAAATTTGTCAACTGAGTGTTGGCAGTTGGAGGTGTCTACACACACTGACCGATCAGCAATGAGAATATCAGAATGTATATGGATACACCTCTATGCCAAATGCAATGGCAAAAAACAGTTATCAGTTTATTTATTTATATAAAAATAACAGAGACAATTTCCAATGTTTTAATGAAGTGAATACTCTAGAATGTTCTAAAACAAACATATCAGGCAAGGTGACTATTATTTTTTTTCCAAAAGTTTATATTTTGTGGAGACAATAAAACTATTGAATTTATTTGCAGGTTTCTTAATAACCCAAGTAATTATGGTGGAAATAATTATTGGCAACATGAAAATATTGCATTCTCGGTATCAACATGTGTAAATTATTCCTTCTAGTATTACTACATTATTTAAAGGACTTACTTCTTGGTTCTCGTGGTCCATCAACAGTAACTTTAATGGCTCTGTGGTATGTGGCCACCTGAGTAGGACTTGTAAAAACTGTGATTGTCAGGGTAAAACTCTTTCCTGAGGATAAAAAGAAACATATTAATTTATTTATAATATACAACTGAACCTAATTTACATAATATATACTTTAGATTTCTAATCAGTGGATATGCTGCATTATAATAATCTCTCCTTAAAATATTTAATTTTGGATGACTTCTTCCATTAGTAACTCATCTAACCCACCTAAGTATTTCTATAACATTTTATATAACTTTACTATGAGTACAGACGGTCCCCTACTTAAGGACACCCGACTTACTGACGACCCATAGTTACAGATGGACCACTCTGCCCTCTGTGACCTCTGGTGACCTCTCTGGATGCTTTACTATAGTCCCAGGCTGCAATGTCCAGCTGTAAGGTGTCTGTAATGAAGCTTTATTGATAATCATTGGTCTCATTACAGCAAAAAATTTGGAAACTCCAATTGTCACTGGGGAAAAAAAATTGTCTGGAACTACAATTATAAAATATACAGTTTTGACTCACATACAAATTCAACTTAAGAACAAAACAACGGACCCTATCTTGTACGTAACCCGGGGACTGCCTGTACTGGAATTGTGGTTGGCACTGTAGTATATGGTAACTGCCTTGTGGTAAGTCAGAAACTGAACAAGTAAAATATTCCATTCCAAGAATTGATGTCTGTTATCACTTCCTGTTCACAAAGCGCAGAATCTAACAACGTAGAGTACAGATAGAAAACCATAACATGGTTTAATGTTCATGTTAGCATCAGACAGGTCACTCTGGGCTTCTAGAAGGGGGCAATATGTGGTATAAATACAATTTAAAGAAAATTATAGTTTGCTTCCTTTATTCCACAGTAAGTCACAAATCAATAAGCATACCACCCAACTTTTGCAATGCAGAAAGAAGGGCAAAGGATGTGTCGCGCATAGCAGATAATTTTCTTTACCTAAGCCCCGCCTTTTGTATTGCCCCTTACTACAACCCCACCCAGTATAATTACCCCCTTAGTGACCCCATCTCCCTCTCACAATGTGCTTCTGCCAGCTCCCACATCACATTGTCGTCCTCTCATATTCTGACCCCCTCTGCTATTGTGCTTCCTAGCTCACCTTGATATTGTGCCCCCCCTGAAGCATTACAACGTGCCTGCCACCTCTGCTACACACAGCAGCAGCAGAGGCACAGTGATAATGCAGAGAGCTGATGACTCTTTGTATTCATCTCTGTTGGCATCTGAAGGACGTCAATGGACTTGAAGTCCTGAGAAAGATTAGTCCAGAAAAGAAAAATGTGCATCACATGGGGGGGGGGGCCTTCATTATTAACTTTCCGACAGTTTTTTGCTGATTTTCTTGCTGTGCTTGTTGAGCCTTATTTATTACGTGTCAGTGCCACAATATTGGTACTTTTCTGATAGTCACACCTCTTTTTGGGGGGCCTGAACTTTAGGTAGAGCTATTAAATCCCAGCACTTTTCCTGCACTCCTCATTTCCTGGCACATTTTTTGGCACAATCTTTTGTGCACACTTAGAGCTGCAAAAAGCTGGACTGCAGAGTTCACCTTCATGAAGGTGGAGTGATTTCAGACCAATTTTGTTCATGCACCATTTCATTAACCCCTAATATCCCAGTCTAAATTACAGCCCAATTTGGGCGCCAAATACATGGAACCTGCACCAATATAGATGAAAGGCCTCCATGGTGTTATGCACCAATTTTAAAAATCAGCGCACATAGCACACAACATTTCAAAACTCCAAAAAGGCGCAACACTTGAGCATCGGAAATTAAATTTATGCCAGGTCTACTGTTGATTTCCTCTGTAACCTTTAACTGCGCCAGTTAAAGGGAAACTGACTTCACAAATATACCTAATAAACCACTACCAGTGTGTTGTCAAGCAACTGAACACCTTCTAGATAATGTTTCTTTCATGGACCAGTGTGGTGGCTTCATCCAGAAAATCAACTTTGAAGTGAGGTGTAAATTGGTTGTATAAAGTCAGGTGGAGAGTTTAGCACTGTATTCAAGCTCTCCCTGCCTCAGAATGCCCCTTCACTGTAATTGATGGTCCTGCATCCAGAGACAAAGAAACATAAGCTGTAAGGTGTGAAGCTACTAAATAACATAGTGGTAGTAGTTTATGAGGCCAATTACTGATGACAGATTCCCTTTAAATATGGTAGACCAAGGTGCCCCTGTCTTTGCAAACCTTTATTTTTGCCAGGCCCACTTTTTAAAAAAAAAAAAGTGGCGTTTGTGGCCGAAAGTTAAATAGTACATCCCATGTGTTAAAATTGCAACTTTTTCAAGTCTTGTATGCAAAGCTGATGCCCAAGGCAAGATACTGTATTCAACATAATAAGCTTCCTTTCTCTTCATCATTTACACTCTATGTTCATAGTCATAACCCTGTTCAGATACATATTGTATCGGCATCTGTTTTTTTCACGTGTTCACAACTGTAAAAAAAAAATGGATGTGTGAACAGACCATAGGAATCAATGGGTCAGTATGCCATCTCCCCCCAAAATACGGAAAGCATACAGACCTCATGAGCAGTCTGAATGAGCCCTAACAGTGTAAAGCACTCCATTCATACCACTGACGTCCTGTTGGTGTAAATACTAAGTGAAATGGCTTCATTTCAGAGTATTTTTTTTTACAAAAATTCACTAGGGAATCCCCTAGATTCTATCATGGATACTTTCTGTAAACCTGGTGGCTTGGTGGCTCTTATAATTCTACATTACTTATGACTGTGGGATCTGAGAGAATCGTGTTCTTCCCCCATTAAGTGGGGTTCTCAGAACAAAACAGTACTATGGGATATGTAATACATGTCTGATTGCTGGGGGTCTAGCACCCCCAGCAATCGTGATGTTTGAATGGAATATTATGTCCTCATGAGAACCATTTTAAACAAAAAACTGATACAATATCCTTATTCTTTAGATCAGAGGTTGTACCACTCACAATCATCACCTTTCCTGTGGGAAGATGTAAAATTTTGATTTCAAGAATATCCCTTTAACGATTGTCTGCCTGCACCAGTACAAGCAATTTTAGGAAACATACTGGAGACTTCTTTCAAAGTTTAAGTCATATAACATACCTTCACTGTAGATACTAATTTGTTTTTATAAGTTTCCAGTAGACATCGTAGACTATTAAATCATTACTGTGTGCAAAACATTTGGATAGACATGAGGCTATTGTGATCACTTATTTTTGAGTTTTGAAATTACATCAATACACTCAAGATGAATCAGTTCAAAGACCAGATTTAGAATTATAAAGCATTCCAGTTTGGGAATTTGTTTTGGAAGCATGAAAAAAACTCTAACAGGATAATTAAGCACAGAAATAAAAGCTTAATTCATAAAAGGGCAGATTTTCCATCGCCAATCTGCAGTCAGTTAAGTGCCGAAAAAAAAGTATGCATTTTAGGAAACTAAACAAGAAGACGGAAATGTTAAAGAAATGTTAATGCTTCAACATCTATAGGTAATTATAAATCATAAAAGCTTATATCCATGCATGTAGACATGAACTTTATAATATTAAACTTCTACACCACTATTAAATTAAATAACATGAAACTTTGCACTATGTTGGGTTTTTCCCTATAGACAGTGAATGGAGTTTGTATGTGGGACTGTGAGATTTTAAATTTCTCAAAGGGTTACTCCAGTGTTATGAAATAGGGGACTCAGGACACACATTTAGGGGACTGTGGGGTTTTCAGAGACCCACCAAAAGCCTACTGGTGAAGAGGTTTTGTTCTTTCTATTTCTTCTTTCTGCAAATTATTTCCATCATTGCTGTAAAGAAATTGTTTGTGCTGGGCAGCATAGTAAGAAGAAAGCAGGCATGACCAGCAGACATGACCTTGCCCATGATGCACAGATAGGCTAATTTACATTGGAATTAAAACAGATTTTCCTCTAAAATAACGCTTATCAAATTTACTACACAATGTTGCTTTTCTTCTTGATGACTTGGAGGTAGTTGGCACCTTTAAATACATCCTATACTTCACCCATCTGATACGTTTTGATAGTTTAGATATGATTTTGATTTCCTCAGTAGATCTAATTAAATGAGTTTGTGGTGTGATGTCAGATCTGTGATCTTCTACCAACGTAAAGGATGCTGAAAGTTTTAAAAGTAGTCAGTACCTACGACAATAAGTGGTTTGGATTAGATGTTCATATTTTAAAAAATATGTCTGCCTTTTATAATAGGAGGCACACTGGTGTTGTTAAAAATGGCATGAGCCCTATGTTTTTGTGTACAACATATTGGGAGAAAGTTTGTTGTTTCTTTCTAGATGTACCAAGTGTAACTGATTTATTCATCATTTAAAGGGGATTTCTCATTCATTTTACTCCAGGCCTCTCTTGTTCTCTTCTTTAAAGAACTTTTAAAGAATTTGACTAATAAACCCATGGCTTACCATTTGGCACTGCATAATTGACAACCCAGAAACCAAAATATTCATAATTGAAATAAAATCATACACCACTGCTTTGTATAGTTGGATATACACATAAGATTGCTGGTGGCCAAACACTTGCATCTTATCTCCCCCCATCATGTTTGTCCATGCTATATTCTGTATTACACTATGTTATAGTATACGGTACTATACAAAATAAGTGTATTATCTGGGGTCATCATCGATATAAACATTGTTAGCATCATTGGAATAACAGACAAGAGCTCTCACTGACACCTTTAACCTGAATGCTTTAAACATCCCAATTTCTATGATGCCAGGACTCTTTCATAGAGCAGTATGGCTCTAGTGGTCTTTCTTTCTCTATGTGTTCCGAGTAATTTCTACAAGCTGTTCTAAATCAAGAGTCAATTACTTACAAGAAGTGTTCTGTGGCATCATGCTGACTACTGGTTTTGCAGACTAGTCGCCCTGGGTTAATTGCTAACGGTAGGCTATTGCTTCTTACTGTTTGTAATGCCATCAAACCTTTTATTGTTTTACTGCTGGTCCTAGGGTGAGGTTTTAGCATTTCAATCAAAAGAACACATACAGATACTAGCAATAAAGCTTTTGAATGCACTTCAGCCTGTTAATTTGGGAACTCCAAATTATCCAAACATCAAATTATGATGACCTACTTCAAAGCTTATATAACTCTTTCCCACTGACACATTACATGTAATGAATATTTCTGTTATATATTACTTACAGTGGAATATTTGTAAAGCTATAGCTGAAGATTTAGATCATATACAATGTATAGTATTTAGCCTTTAAAGTTGTCTTTGACCTCCATTAAGGGTCTAAGTATACAGTCAGTGTTTAAATTGGTTTTGATGCATTTTTTAAGCTAAAAACTTGAGTGGGTTATAAAAAGAGAAGTACCAAGAAAAAAGAAGGGCATAGGGTTAGGATGAACCTTTCCATCTAATGTGTTTGATATGTGTGTTTTGTTTGTGTGGCATTTAACTAATGTGTATGATGAGTATGTCTAATTTGTGTAATACATGGCTAACGTATTTGTACCATGTGTATGACGTATATTATGTTGGTGTGTATGCCCAAGTATATATTGTAAATATTGATGCTAAATACTGACAAAAATAATGTTGTAACTGGCCTTATAAGAATAATTGATTCATTTGAAATAAATGATGAAATAAATAATATAATTGAATAATACATAATAAATAATGCCTTATGGAGGTGACATTAACACAGCTACCAACAGTATTGTATCTCTATTCTGACATGACTCAGTAGAACAGTTATATAGGTCACATTCTGTGTTATTACTAAAATAGTGAGAGGGTGAGGCCTACCTCTTCCACTTCTACCAACAAAACGGAGATCATTGAATCGAGCTACTTGATTCTTCATAACAGCGGAAGCGTTTCTCAATTCAGCTGAATAGTTCTCATCATTCCCAGCCATCACTGTAACCACTGTCCCATCAGGCACATCACCCAGTGCTACAACCTGCAGGGAAACATTTACAGCCATGATTAGAGGAAGATATTTCTTTAATATTAACCAGGTCTATATCACGTGTGCAATGTTAATAAGACCAGAGGATAGGAGAGTTGTGTGTGAATCAGTAAATGCTGCCTATAAATTCCATATGTTTCATTCAACTCAATTCTTCATTTTGGGCGAATTATGACTTATTGCTAGATATGACCTAGCCTGATATCGCTTGATATCGCATTATCTAAATGCACCATCTGCAATGGTTTGGATAGGGTGCAGTAGATGCTTTTTGGTCAGCAGTGATTTAATCTGATACAATATATACATAAAACAAAGATATATAAAAACTGAGAAGCATTTCCTACATGGACAGTGGCAACATCAGTGCAGGTGAATTTATGAGATTATTTATCTCCTAAAACAAATGCCACAACTTTTTTATTCTCATTCTAATTATTGTGTTTTAGCATCTAGATAATGATGTAATTTGTTCTACAGTTTTAAATTGATACAAAAGTTGTAAAATTAAGACAAATGATACATTATATAAAATTCTCTTTTATTTCTTTCGTTTCTATTAATTCCATAATCTTTGTATTTTTTTTACTATTTTATATAATAGGTAATATATCTATTTATGCTGCTGTGAATTGTCTTAGATACTATTAGTGCTAATAACCTATAAAGTACATAAGAATATGCCTTTACTATGTATGTTTTACTTGCGTAGCATTACAAATTGTATTCATATTGGTATACATGTGTGATTTCGACTTTTTGTAATTTAGTTTTCAGTCATTCTTTTTATAGTCTTTTTTCCTCATTTTGAATCTGTTCTTGCTCCTCAAACGTTTTGTCACATTTGAATGATTGTTGGTTATATCAATTCTCTTTTGTCATTTTAGTACTTTAAAGATTTTGTAAGTAAAAAAGAACCTCTTATATTTTATTTACCTATTTAATCACCTGTACTTTCAATATGTTGATTATAGCAAATTATTATAACAAATTATTTTAATATTTATGGTTTTTGCTTTTTGTTGAAATATTACCTTAAATTTGATAGAGCCTTTAAATGTATACCAGGAATAACATTTTGATAACTATTATTTCCTACATTAATTTTTTTTTTTCAATTTGATGTTCTAAAGAAAATATACACATTAATAACATTTTCGCTATACAAAAATAATTCGTTAAATTAACACTGAATAATCAGATGAAATGTTAAAATCACAATATTTAATGTTTCCCAACAATTCTGATGGTTACAAAGAGGAATATATATTAAAATATATGATGAAACATCTATCATATTTTTAATATGCAACTGATACATTATACTTTACTATTGTCCCATTTTATCAAGCATTGATAGATATATGCTTTTGATACTGATACGTATTCACTCTCTAGCTTAAGAGTAGACAATTTATTAATATAAGCATCAAGATAATTGCAGCATCTACTGATGGAGACTCGCTTTACTGTTACATTTCTTTAAAGTGGAGGAAATGAAACAAAACCTTAACACTTCTTGTTTACTTCTATGCTTAGATGTCATTGTACTTTATTCTCAACAAAACTTTCTTCAGATCTATGTCATATTGCTTCTGTTCTATCTCTAACCGCAGATATCGCATGTGCTTGAATGTGTTAAGCAGCACCCACTGATTTCCCAGCATCAGATACAACACTTCAATAAAACTTGAAATTTCAGTTTTATACAATGTTACAATTGCAAATGCTAATAATTATAGTTCTGTTACTAAAAAATACCGTTTGCAGTTTTTGTGAATTAGAAGTTATTTGAGCTTCATATGTATGTTTCAGATGGTTTCCTTAAAATGAAACCCTGTAATTTAGTGTGACGTTGGAAATATCTAATCAATCTATGTAATTACAGAACTATCATCTAGCAGTGTTATATAGAAGGAAAATCAGTGAATGAGCTAGTAGCACACGTGGATGCTAGGTTCACAGAGGAACACACAATTTACTGAATTTTATGGTTAATGTAGGTTTTTTGGTTCCTGATCATTACTGTTGATAATCTTCAGAAGAGATGGAGGAGTGACAATGAGGTTTGACTGGTTTGTGAAGTGGTGTACCAATCATACCAAACCATACCCTATCACCATTCCTAATGCACTCAATTTGGTTAAGCAATACCTGCAGAATAACCATAAAAAATATCACTGTCAATTCACAATCTTGATATTGTGATTTTTATTTGAGGTGGAAAATTAGGCTTTATCAGTATAATTATAATAATTGGAATAACAGAATTGTCCGACTGTACAGATGCAGAATTGATGTATTTGCTTTTTGGCTCAACTTACAAGAATCCAACTGCATTATTTTACTACAGAGAGTTAGCATGTTGCATAAAAATGTATCCATAAAAAGTAAAAGAATATATACAATGATCACTAAATTACTATACAGTCTATAGGACATGCCATATGTTGACTGTCACTTGGATGCAGGTGTAATAGTCACTAAACAATCATTGTATTAAGACTACAGTTGTTCTTAAATTACATAAATATGAAGGTTACGCTTAATATTATGGAAGAGTGTACCGAACATACCTTGAATGCTACTGGAAGGGTCTTGTTGCATCTCCAATGTGAAGGCAGGACAGAGCATAAGAAGTTGGGGCTGTCAGTCCGAACCAATTCTCCAGCATGATCTGCAAGGACATCCACTACCGTTCGCACCTCTGTTCTTGTTCGCCCTGGGCCAGAAGAGCTGAGGGCTCCATTACTGTCTCCCATTTTGACGCAGGAGAAGGTAGTCGAAGGAGGAGTAAAGCGCCGACTGGTGCTTGGGTCTACTGGAATACGCATTACAACAAGAAGAGTTAAAAAGAGCTAGCCACTGGGTCTGAACTAGAAGTTTAGTGCCTGTTTCACAAGTTGTAAAATGTAGTATACAAGACAAGGCACTCAATTCTCATTCAAGACTCTTTATCACTGATCTATTCTGAACAGAATAAAAGAGTCCAGAGATCAGTAGCTCAGGAAGTGAATGTCTGATCTGAAATCTGCAGGGGTGGTGGAGAAGGGGTGTAGCATGTGAAGAAACTCTGCACCCAACCTCGTCTTCTCAAGTTTCTGTGCCCTCCTTAAAGCACCAAAACCACAAAATGTTACGAAGTCTACAGCTATAAGAGCAATCCAAGTAGCACTGCTTAGAAACAACACTTCACAAGCGCTGAGTTGTATAAAATTGCAGCTGTTTTTTTTGCAATGGTCTCTTGTGAAGTAACATCACAGTCATAAGTTAGTCACTCATTTAAGGCTGGTAAAATGACGCAGTCTCTCTGATGACTTAGAACAGTAGTTTTCTTTATATCACAGTCCAAAAACTCTATGAAATGTGAAAAAATACATGAGAAAACAGAAGTTAGAATACATCTATCTTCTTCCTGATGGTTTTGGAAAGAGCAGTGTCAGCATAAAATGATGCGGGGGTGGTTAAAGATTTCTCTTAAAACCTCAATTTACTTATGAAACAATCCTGGAAGTCCAAGTTTGCGACTCTCACATCAGTGTAAAAATTCACTTCACTTCATTCCAAATCACAGGTCACAGTGAACTGGTAAGAGTCAGCTACCATCTCATATGCTGATACATGTAATAATCCCTCCAGGTTCCTCTCTACTGATCTGGCCAGAAAAAGTGCAAGAGTGGTGCTCTGTCATCCAGTATTTACACCAGAGCTGTCACTGGGAGGAGGAGGAGAGAATAAGTGTGACTGGCAAATCAACAGAGCAGCCCCTGTGTATAGGAGAGCAGAAGCTCACTGAAGGGTGTGCCTGTCAGGACAACTCCCCCTGCAAAATTAGTAACAGGGTCTGCTGTGCATATAACGGAAACATACATATAAACTGTTAAATACAACTATCTGTTTTCACAGTATTTCTAAAAAGCAACTCAGATTATTGTATGCTGATTGGTATACATTGTATTGGCCATCACTTTGTATCAGAAAAAGTATTTACACAAAGATTGTTACCATTCCTATCTCAATAATGATCTGATCATTGATATGATCTCATCATTGGTAACCCAGCCACATGTCATAGACAGACAATACATATAGATATTAAACAAACAATATATAGATATCAACTAGGTAGATATTGATTACATGATCTAGATAGAAAGTTAATCAAGTGGTAGATAGATGGGTAGATAGAAAGATAGATAGTTAGATAGAAACAGATAAAGAGATGTGGATCTTAGATTGATAGCACATAGAAAATAGATCAATTGATGGGGAGAGAGAAAAATAATAAAGCAAAAAGACAAATAGAATAACAAAATGTAAAGAGAAAAAGGATGTATTTCTCATCTAGCAACTATTCAATACAGTCTTTGCTTTTGCTAGATGGATGCATATTATGTGATTATTATATGATAAGTTGATATTAATTTTGAGATACAAATTTATATTATTGTATAGATTTATTGTTAGATAGATGTGAGATAGCTAGCTAGATATAACAGATGAAGAGACAAGTGAGGCGATGGTATGTTATGAAAACAGACAAAGATTGAAGATATGAAAGATATAAGACATATCAAATGTACAAAAATATATGAACTAGATAAAGAATTCATGATGGTAATAAATCTATTTCAAATTAAAATTAATAGGTTCTATTTGAGGAGACATTATTTTTTTTAAATAAGTAGGAAGACAGGTTATTAAATAGTAATAGTAATAATAACGATAGATAATCGTTACAAATTGTATGTAAATGGTAATAAGGTTATAAGTAGATAAGGTGTGGAGATAATGCAGTGACATCAAAAGAAAGGTAAATGCAATGATAAGTAATTAGATGTGATTCCTGTTTGTATTAATGTCACTTCTGTTCTGTTTTTGTTGTAATTAATAATTCATCTAACCAACAGTTTGCATTTAAAGGGAAATTACTTCATGGTGTAAACCTGGGAAAAAGGAAATGAAGATGTATCATAAATAGATATATACAGTACATATATATAGGACGTATATATATATATATATATATATATATATATATATATATACAGGCAGACAAATTTTTTTGGGTCTCTGTGACAATTGGATTTTAAAAATGTTGGGTTGACATAAGAACCAGGATTAACAATAAAGCTTCATTACAGACACCTGTGATGTAACTGTTATAGCTGTTTATTGTAGCCTAAAGCTAAAGTACATTAAATTACCAATATCCAGTGGTCCGTTTGTAACTAGGGGTCGTCTGCAAGTCAGATATTCTTAAGTAGAGAACCCCTCTATATATATATATATATATATATATATATATATATATATATATATGCACCATATTTAAAGGGTTGTTCCCATATCAGCACATCACTGTTATTGTTTGTGTATATATATATATATATATATATATATACATACTCATAATATTGTCATGAGCTTTCATTTAGCTACAACTCTTAAGAAACAATTCCTAGGAACTACTACATCATGTAGCATCAGCAGAACATTGTTTTGTCAATGGAGAGTTCAACATGGAAGTCTGTCCTGGAGGAATAGATTATTACATTAAGCTTTGATGGAAGTTAATCAACAACTTTTTTGTTCTTCTGTTTTTGAGAGCAATACTATGATCCTCTTTGGATATTCCCTTTTTATGTGAGAAATGCATTTTGAGAGCCTTTACATAAACTCAATTTTATATGACTATGTTTATAAAGGGGACCTGTCACTGAGAAAGCAGGATGCAGACAGCATGTTATAAAGTGGAGGGAGATGAGCAGATTGAAATTGTATATAGTTGTATATAGTTATGGAGCAAAAGATTCAACATAACCTGTCAATTATATATTTGCATTCCTGTGCTGTGAGGCGTACGACTGTATGATGAAAAATAACACTCAACCCCTGATGGCCCACCCCCTGACACAATACAGAGAGTACAGTGATATTAATGAATGCGTGACCAATTAAATCAAATCTTTAACAACAAGAATATATCTCATTATACATAGCAATTACAATGCTCACAAACATTGTCACCCAGCTTTCCACAAAACTGTGTGCTGCCTTCCCCATTTCCTTCACTGAATAAGTAAAAAAACGAGAAAAAAATATACCATACTTAAAATGAAACTGTCACATGACAATATACTATAATTTACAGACAGCATGATATAGAGCTGCCTGCTTATTTTGGAAACTTGCTCTATAACATTCAGCCTGCAGATTAGATAGATGGAAAATTGTGTCTATAACAGGCTACCTGCTCTATTAAATCTGCCTGCAGATTTGATAGGCGCTTACTTTATAAGATACAGCCTGCAGATTTGATGGATAGAGACCTCCGCTATAACATGCTACCTGCAGATTAGAGAGATAGATTCCTACTCTCTAACATGCTGCCTGCAGAATTCATAGATTTGCACTTGCTCTATAAAATGCTGCCTGCAGATTAGAATACACTTACTTGATGCCATGAAGTTTGTGAGTAGGAAACCTATGGTGCTGTTCAGTCTGTCCAACTGGTTCATGGACCTATTCCCAGTATTTCAGAAAGTACAGTAGGAAAAGCAGATCACAATATGCGGCAGATATATTTTTAATCAATTCTGTCCTGCAATTTGCTCCTGTGTTTCATTTTTATTGAATAGTTCTGCTTTTTGACTTATCTTTTAGATAAATCAGGTTTTTGTCGCGCAAATATTTGTGCAATTTGAACAATTTTTGCCGCAACCTATACAAAACTGTTTCCTATGCCTGTTGGGGACTGAAGTGTATATGCACATTTTTTTTGCAACTTTTTAGATGCAAATCAGTGATAAATCATGCGCCAAAATCTGCAGTTCTAAGATGAATTTGGCACAAAGCAGGAAAACCAATTTGCTGTGCGCTTCAGTGACGTCGCAAAAAATGTGCAAATGCAAAAATTAAAGAAAAAAAATGCAAATAAAAGGATATACCTGCCCCTATCTGTGGAAAGCTTGGTGATAATGTTTGTGAATACTGTAACCCCTGAATCGTAGCTTCCTTTATAATGAAATATTATTAGTTTAAACATAAACTTTAAATCTGTCCTAAAAGTTTTATTTCTCTCTCTAAATATTTAAGTCTTATACAGCAGAGAATAAAATACGATTATGGATTTCTCCTCCTCATTCATCTACCTTGTATGAGTGGATTAGCTGCATTGACCTGTATGTTACATTGCTATGGGATTTCTGACCACTAGTTGTCACTGCAGTAACATTAAAGTAGAGAGCCAGTAGTAGAAGTTGCTGCAAAAAGAATTCGCCAAAATGATTGAAGCTTTTATCTTTTATGCTTCACCCACACAAGTTTATTGCAGCTTGAAGCAACCTCTGAACAAGGCCATTATATACAACCCACTGGCCCACATTTATTAGAGCCCCTGCACCAGTTTTTTGCCTGACTTTGCACATTCTTTTTAGTGCAAATTGCTTGAACATTTATTTATAAAGTTTCCGTGACACATTTGCTTTGTGGCTGCACTATACCCAATGCGAAACAAAATTCTGCACTGGATGGGGGCATTCCGATGCACGTCTGAGATATTTTTCTTAACTTGGTGGATGTCCAACTACCAGCACCTCTACAGTTCAGATGTTCTTACCAGCTGATAAATGGTTGATCTGTAGTTACCTAGTCTAACCATGAAACAGAAAATAGAGCTGTATGCTGCCGATCTCAAACCCTAACAGTCTATCATTAAAGGGGTTGTCCAAAAAAGGGTAAAAAAACATGGCTGCTTTCTACAAAAAACATCTCTACACCTGACCATGGGTTGTGCCAATATTGCATGGCTGCTTATTGCAGAAAACTGCCATGTTTCTCAACCTATGGACAACCCCTTTAAATATTGAAAGTATGTATGCAAAGTGGGGCTCAATTATTGAGACTGTCACTAACCGAGCCATTCACTTTATGTGCCATATTTAAAGGGTTGTTCCCATTTCAGCACATTACTGTTATTGTTTGTATTATAGAAAGTTCTACAATTTTCCAATATAATTTCTGTATCAATTCCTCACAGTTCTCTTGATCTCTGCTTGCTGTCATTCTATAGAAAGCTTCTATGTTTACTTCCAGAGGACAGAAATCTGACTATGGTCACACAGTTGCACGTCTCGTTATAACCCACAGCTCCTATTACTCTTATAACGAGCTGTGCACCTGTGTGACCATGGACAGATTTCTGTCCACTGGAAGTAAACATAGAAGGTTTCTATAGAGTGACAACAAACAGAGATCTATTGATACAGTAATTGATACAGAAATTATATTGGAAAATTGTATAACTTTTCATCATAAAAACATTACTGTTTATTTTCTGAAATTGGAAAACCCCTTTAATCATTGAATGTGCTGACCTGAGGTGAATCAGAACTTTTAAGAGACTCTAATTCCAGCTAATCTTAGGAGATCCCATGACACAAATCAGTCTGTAAACCTGAAAGAAATCAACCCAAAAGAAATAATGAATGAACATCCTAAATCTTTGCATCAACTTTTTTGTTAGGCTACATTGGTGCATAAAGCTTCCACCTCTTGATGTATCCCGCTGCAACTATGCACGAGCGCCAGCGTATGATAAATGTCCTCCTTTAAGTCTAAAAAAAGTCGAATAGAGGCTTTAATGAATCTGATGAGCAGCAGAGCTCCAAAAACAGACATAGTGCCCCACCGCTGCATATTCCCAGCGGGATACATCAAAATGTAGCATGTCCATTTGTTTTGTCTTTGCTTTTTCATCTTGTTTGAGACCTTTTATGGACTCTTGAAACTTTTTTGTGCACCTAACACATCCACTGTTCGCCTTTGTCTAATTTTTGACAGTGTTCTTAAATACAGGTGTGGAAGTTGTGACTTTTTAACAAAAGTAACATTTATGGCGCAAATCCATGCTCTTAACAGGTGTACAAATCCATGCTCTTAACAGGTGTACAAAACAGATCAGAACTTTTTGCAGCTTTTTAAGATGTATTATAGTATTATTATTATTATTATTATTAGGAAAAATTCTTAAGACACCAGAAAAGCAAAGGAAGAAAAAAAAAACACACAGAATAGTAAAATATAAATTCAATGAGAGTTATTACTCATGTGGGTTCTCCACTCTACTGGCAGATGATATGGAAATGATGATTGGGTATGTTGAATGCTAGCCGTTCAGTGACTCCCTATACTGCTTAACAGAAAGGTGCCCTGAGAGAGATGGGGAACTACCGTATATACTCGTGTATAAGCCGAGTTTTTCAGCACAAAAAAATGTGCTGAAAAACGTCCCCTCGGCTTATACACGAGTCTATAACAAAAAAAATTACTCACTTAAAAAAAAAAAAACTTAAATACTCACCCTCCGATGTCAGCGCGGCTTACCGATGTCCCCGATGTCAGCACGTCCCGTCTTCTTTCTTCTCCGCGGCTCCTCTTCTCTCATCCGGCATGGAGGCGGCCATGGTTTGTTAGTGGCCGCGCATACTATGACGTCAGCAGCGGCCGCGTCATAGTATGCGCATGCTAGAAGAAAACATGGCCACGTCCATGCCGCGTCCAAGAGAGAAGAGGAGCCGCGGAAAAGAAAGAAGACGGGACGCGCTGACATCGGGAACATTGGTAAGTCGCGCCGACATCGGGGAGCCGCGGTGACATCGGAGGGTGAGTATATAAGTTTATTTTTTTAAGGGCCGTGGGGGCAGGCTGGCTGTATACTACTAGGGGGCTTGCTGTATAGTACTAGGGGGCTTGCTGTATACTACTAGGGGGCTTGCTGTATACTACTAGGGGGCTTGCTGTATACTACTAGGGGCTGCTGTATACTACTAGGGGCTGCTGTATACTACTGGGGGCTGGCAGGCTGTATACTACTGGGGGCTGGCAGGCTGTATACTACTGGGGGCTGGAAGGCTGTATACTACTGGGGGGGGGTTGACCAATGCATTTCCCACCCTCGGCTTATACTCGAGTCAGTAGTTTTTCCCAGTTTCTGGTGGTAAAATTAGGAGTCTCGGCTTATACTCGGGTCGGCTTATACTCGAGTATATACGGTATATATGTTGTGAAGAAGCAGAAGCTTTCTGTTAAAGGTTAACAGTGACGTAACTTTTTAAAAGGCATTGTAACCTTACCATCTTGGGAATCCATCATGTTCTAAGTTCATAGCCCTATACAGATGTCATATGATGATACCTCAGTGGCATGTTAAAAGATTGCCCCATGAATAAATGAAAACAAGGATGCTGAGACACTTAACTGGGCATCATTCATACACTTATCAATGCTTTCTTGTGATTTCTAGAAATTTCAATGTACATGCCAGTAATGTTGATTGCTTGAGGTTGAAATGCAAAACATACTCCACTCTAATATAAAGGTTTATACCACTTTCTGTTTAAAATGTAATTTTTGAAAATACAGGAAAGCAGATTATGTATTAATAATTCACAGTTCCACTGCTTTCTGCAAAGCATTTAAGTAGTGTACACTGCTGATTCTTTGCCCTTTAATATATTATTGATGTTTCCCATGAAATGGCACTGTCCTGTGAAATATTTGGGTTATGAATAAAGAACCTACAAATGGTTTATATATCAGCAGAGAATGAGTGAGAGGTCTCCTCTTCAGAATAACATGTTCTTCAATTGCTGACTACACATGTAAAAACATGAAGACGTGAGGTGATTTCTTTAATGCCTGTCTGAGACGAGCATAGTCGAAGATGTTGATTTACTGATGGGATTTTAATACATTGGTTTGTAGGGACTATTTCCGTTGAATTTTTTTCAATATATTCTACTAGACCTGGATTAGTTATCACTTAAAGTACATGTAAATAATAGAGAGAGGGACGGATGGCATTGTGGCTACCACTGTTATGTTTCACTAATTTTTGTTTCAATAGTAGCAATAGTCTGGAACCAAATCATTGAGTGCTATAACGAGTTTTCTAGACGAGCAGATAGGAGGTGAAAATGTGACCTCCTTTATTAGCAGTGGTGGAAGCAATGGTCCATATTTATCAAAACTAATGCAGTCTGTACTATGTTCAGTTTTCCTGTGGAATGTGCAGTTTGCGTCAACACTGGTGCAGAATTGTGATGCAAAATCAACGTGGTGCAAACTCCGACCAAGCACTAACACCCCCCTTTAGATGCACATTTCTTTCTGTCTTGTCAGAGACTTGTCAGAGTGCAGCCACAACACAAAACTTTACAATACTTACGCAACAATTTATATAGACATGTGCAAGTAGTTTTCCACATTAATAAACGTGGGCCAATGGTGGGGTTTTCTCTGTAAATGCTATCCTCTATTGGAATTCTATTGGACTGCAGCACCGGCACTGTAACACGTTACAGAATAGATTTTGCTACAGAGTGCCCATTCTGTGCAAAAATGTTTTTCCAGTGAGTCGCTGCTTTCAAAATAGGCATGTAGGTTAAAAAAAAAATCTACTTTGGAAAACACTACCAAGGATTTTGTTAATTTTTTTCATGTCAGTGTTCCCTAAGAAGGTACTATGGCTGATCCTGTGATCGACTTATCAACCATTCATTCTGATGGGTAGCTCCCAGTGGCGTGAATACAGGCATATGTTTATTAGAATTGTTTGTACAGAACTTTACCAATAAATTTTACTTAACTTTATTTAAATGAAGCTTTGCAGACATCACCAGAGCCTCTCTGGCTGTAACATACACCCATGCACCTATGACTTACTGCTACCTCCCCCCTTTATAGAGCTTCTAAATGATCTGACACCTCAAGGAGCTTCTGCCCATCTTGATAGAAAACGACATTTAGCAGAAATTTTACAGTAAAAAACAGATTAAGAGCTAAGGTGGCATCATCCTCATTATAATAAGAAGCATTGTTTTCCTGATAACAAATATTACAAATGTGTTATGTTCAATAAGCTGAGTTAAAAGAAATATATATTTCAAAGTAATATTGATTAATGCAAAGTCTATTAAAAAGTTATCTACCATTTAACATGCAAAAGGATCTGTATAATATCCTGGGCTGCAGTATAATTTTCTTGAATATAAGATGTTCCATGAACTTTGCATCTGTCATCATGATCAATTACAGTAGATATAATATATTTTGTCTTGCATTTTGAGTCTGTTTTTTTGTTTATTGTTGTGTTTTGCTAACTGGTGCAATTTTTGCCGCAACCTATATCAAACTTTTGCTTACATCTGAGGAGGAACTGGAATGTGTTTGGTGAAAATAGGTAATGCATCATGCGCCAACAGCCAGCAGGTGCAGATCAAAAATGAATCAGGTGCAAAGCAGTAAAAATCATTGGGCCACGAGATTCAGATCATGCATGCAAAATTAACAAAATAAAATGCGCATTTCCAAAAAAAAAACCCAAGAAAAGTAAAACCACAAAAGGTACATTTACCCCTAGATATCAATACAGAGACTCAACTCAAAAATGACAGAGCTTGAGGTTTAGTTTTGTAAGGAATCTTGTTGTGGGGTTTTCCCAGAATCAGACAGGAAGCTTTTTAGATGAGTCTAAAGAATCGAGAAATGCACACACATGCAGAGGGTTGCACAAGTATTCATTCCCCCTATTTTCAAACTTTACAGTCACAAATATAAAATGTATTATTTTGATATGTTATGGGTTTGACAGCCACAATCAACTATTTGTGAAGTGCAAAAAAATACATGCTTTTACAAATTTTATCAAAGAAACTGAAAAGTGTGACGTTCAGCATCCCAAAAGTCGAAGACAGCTGCAAGTCTGTTGGGGCATGTCTCTATCAGCTCTGTACCTCTGGAGGCTGGAATATCTGCCCATACTTCTATGCAGCATAGTCAGATTGGTTGGAGAATGTTTGTGAACAGTATTTATCAAATCCAGCCACTAATCCTCCGCGTTTTCCTGACGTGTTACCCGAATATTTCTGATTTGCGCCGATTGTACCTGAATTGCCCTGGGATTTTGGCGCACGCGACCAGATTGTGGCGCATCGGCGCCAGCCTGTGAGCGGCGGAAATCGCGGGGCGTGGCCGAACGAAAACCCGACGTATTCAGAAAAACCGCCGCATTTAAGAACGGAAAATGTGTCGCTCGGGACGCGCTTACCTTCACTCAGCCCAAGCCGGTGAACTCCAGTGCGTTCAGATTCTTTTCAGCGCAGCAGCGCCACCTGGTGGACGGCGGAGGAACTACCTTATTAAATCCCGTCCGGACCCGAATCCAGCGCAGAGAACGCGCTGCTGCATCACGAATGGACCGGGTAAGTAAATCTGCCCCATTGTGTGTCTCTGGCATATTTTATGTTTTTAACCATTCCATCGTTTATTTGGCTGTATGTTTCGGGTCATTGAAAGATGAATCGATTCCACAGTCTTAGATCTTTTATATCCAGTAACAGGTTTTCTTCGAGGATTGCACTACATACAGCTTCATCCATCAACTTTGATAAGCTTCCCAGTCCATGCTGAAGCAAAGCATCCACGCAGCATGATGCTGCCACCCTCTTACTCTACATAATGCATTTAGGCAAGAACGTTCCATTTTCTTTCATGCGCTTGCTGTGTTCCCAATGGCTTGCTTTCAAATATGTCTTCTTGTACTTTTCCATAAAGGCTAGATTTGCGGAGTACAGAACAAATAGGACTGAGAGACTTAAAGATACTTTATTCTTGTCTCACTGTCTGTCAATCTCAGACAATAATGCATTAGAGCTAAAATATATGTAATATTTAACATAGCACATATTGGGGCATATTTACCAGGACCTCTGTGCCACAATCGCATGAACGGGATTGAAGGTAGTGGCCGGCGTGGGGCGTTGCCTGACATAAATAAACACTGCGCGGCAGCCTACTGGATTCATCAAGAGGCGGAAGCCTGTTGATGTATGCCACTGCAAAAATGCAGCGGCGGAATATCATACGCCGATACACGAGTGCCGGCGTATGGTAAATATCCCCCATTAAATCTAACACACTCTACCTTAATAAATGCAAACAGTATATAACAGCTGTTTTTCACAGCTGTAGTAGTATCATTCTCTTGAAATAATGCAAACCGCATTGTTTGTGAACCCATAGCGTGGGAAGCACAAATTTTTACAAGAAAATAAACTAATACCAACTGAATCATTAACAGCTGTGAAACAAGGTTAACATTCATATCATGTATGAATTATGTGAGTTACAGACTTAGCTTGTATTCTTTGCAATAATTTCAGGACTGCATTGGCCACCATATAAATTATTGTTGTTATAGTCTTTGTTCTTATGTCCAGGTTAGTGAGAAACACCCTTGTGCTGAATATTATATAGTGTATATATTAACAGCTTTTCTATTGCTTGTCTTATACTTGTGCTACCTATCAGGAGTTGGCAAATGTCAGCAGGTTTCTGACTATTCCTGTTCTGTTTTATGTGGTCACTGCTGGTATGCTGTCTAGCACTAGAAACCACATATATTTTGCATACTTCTTATACCAAAATACTAGACTTAATGTATATATTTTAACATGGAACCAGACTTCATAAAGCTAACTAATGTTTGAGAGAAAATTTCCTTTGAATAGAATTGCCTCTAACCCTTGCTGACTTTTTGTACTGGGTCTCTGGTTGTCAAAGACACCAGGAGTCCCTAGGGAGGAGGGAAATGCGGGTTATTACCGCTTCTCCCTTCTCCGCTCATCACTGCATCCCGCTGAAGTAGCGCAATGCACGGAGGAGCAGAGCCACCGCCGCCGGCTCAATAGACTCTTAACTTTTAGTTAATCAAAGCTGCTGGGTCTAAAAGTAAATAAAATCTGTGAACTTTTATAACCTCATGGGGGACATATATAGTAAAAACACACACACAAAAATATGAATAAATATTCATAAAATACATTTGCATTTCCCCAAATAACCTCCCCTACACTACAAAAAAACCTGCCATAGTCTCCCCATTTGCGCAAGACTATACATATTATAGACCAAAAGAAAATAGGGAATTCATTAACCCCTAGGGGACACAGCCTATTTTGGCCTTAAGGACGCGGCCCCATTCTTCAAATCTGACCTGTGTCACTATAAGTGGTTATAGTTTTGGAACGCTATGAGATATCCAGGGGATTTTGAGATTGTTTTCTCGTGACACATTGTACTTCAAATTAGTTTAAAAATTTGGATGATATCTTTTGTGTTTAGTTATGAAAAAAAACTAAATTTGGCAAAAATTTGGAAAAATTCTTTATTTTCAACGTTCTAAATTCTCTACTTTTGATGCAGATAGTCATAGCTCCCAAATAAATTCATAACTTACATTTCCCAAATGTCTGCTTTATGTTGGCATGGTTTTTTAAGATTCCACATATTTTACTAGAATGTTATGAGGCTCAGAATTTAGGTATCATTTTTCAAATTTTTTGTAAAATCACCAAAACCTGTATTTAGATGGACCTGCTCAACTTCTAATTGACACTGAGAGGCCTAAATAATAGCGAGACTCATAAATTACCCCATTATGGAAACTACACCCCTCAACGTATGAAAAACCACTTTTAAGAAGTTTGTTAACGCTTTACGTGTTTTATAGGGGTTAAAACAAAATGGAGGTGCAGTCTGCAAATTGTAATATTTTTTCACAGTACACTCATTTTGGGTGGAAAATTAAACATTTACAATGGATAAAATGAATAAAGGCTCCACAAAGTTTGTTACCCAATTTCTCCCGAGTACACGGATACTCTATATGTGGTGGTAACCTGCTGTATGGGCGCACGGCCGGGCATAGAAGGGAAGGAGGCGCCATCCAGATCAGATTTGCTATGTCACATTGTACAGGCTATAATTTTTTTCTTTTTTTAATGTGGACCAATAGGGGCTTATTTCTTTTGCCACATGAGATGCACTTTTCTGGTACGTAATTTGGGGGAATCTATAGGCTAATTGGTGAGATTTTATTAACTCTTTGTTGGTGGAGGAAATGAAAATCATCACTTTTCAGGAAGATTTTTATGGGGTTTTTTTTTGGCTGTTTACCATACCATAAAAATAGTATATTATTTTTATTCTATGGGTCGCCACGATTACAAAAAGACCTCATTTATATAGATTTTTTATTTTTTTCCCATTTTTAGTGCATAAAAAGTAATTTGGCAAAAATGTTGTTACTTTTAGCATCACCGTCTTTCATATGCATAACTTTTTTATTTTTCGCCTCACAAATCTGTTTAAGGGCTTATTTTTTGCGAGAAGGATTGTTCTTTTTAGTGGTCTTATTTTAGAGTGCATAACATTTTTTAAATCCCTTTTTAGAGCATTTTTATAGGGTATTAATTGAAAATGATCTTTTTTCTGGAGCTTTTTTTTGTTTTGTTTTTTACGGGGTTAACTTTGCGGATCTAATAACGATTCTGTTTTATTATGCAGATTGTTACGGACGCAGGGATACCAAATATGTGGGGGTTTTGTGTATTTTATTCAATTGTACTGAATAAAAACTAATTTGGAGAAAATCTTATTCATTTTAGCATCACCATCTTTTTATATGCATAACTTTTTTATTTTTTGGCAGATAAATCTTGTTAGGGGCTTATTTTTTGCGAGAACAGTTGTTCTTTTTAGTGGGCTTATTTTGGAGTGCATAACATTTTTTAAATCACTTTTTAGAGCATTTTTTATAGGGTATTAATTAAAAATTATCTTTTTTTGGAATGTTTTTTGCGTTTTTTTCCTCCGGCGTTTACCGTGCGGGTCCAGTAACAATTCTGTTTTATTATGCAGATTGTTACGGACGCGGCAATACCAAATATGCGGTTTTTTTGTGTGTTTTTATGTTTTTTATACTTTATTAAGTTTTTTTATGGGAAAGTGACATTTTAGGGGCTTATATTTTTATGTATTTATTTTTTATTTATTCTAATGTGTTAACTTTAGTGTTTTTGACTTTTTTTTAATTATACATACTTGAACTTAAACCAGTGATGCTCTGATCACTGGTTTAAGTTCAATACACTGCTCTACAATACTATTTTATTGTAGAGCAGTGTAAACTGTCTGAGCAAGCTTGCGCATGCTCAGACAGTTTACAGCCAGACCCGGAAGGGGTCTGGCTGCCATGGAGACCGGGCAGCTCCGGGGCACATGCCAGTCCTCGGAGCTGCCCAGAAGTGGATCGGATCCCCCGGTAAGCGGCACGGGGGATCCGATCCACAGCTCAAACACACTTACACGCCGCAGTCATGTTTGACCGCGGCGTGTAAGGGGTTAACACCCGCGATCGGAGCCGGCTCCGATCGCGGGTGTTAGCGCAGGCTGTCAGCTGTACTAGACAGCTGACAGCCGCTGCTTCTGGTACCGGCTCCGTTCGTGAGCCGGTGCCAGAAGCAGGACGTTATAGAACGTCCCCGTGCGCTAAGCATCTAGCCCCGGGGACGTACTATAACGTCCTGGTGCGCCTAGGGGTTAATAATGTTCATTTTGAGTTGATTTGAAAATAAAAAAAAAATTGTGCTTTACATTACAAAATAAGCCTTTTTTCCACTTTAATCCCAAGTAAAAATAAAAATAAAAAAAAAAGTTTAAACTTTTATTATGTTTTAACTAGCTCTATGTGTCACATGAAAAACACTGGAAAAAAAAATAAGGTAACACACACACAAAAAAAAAGTAATTGACCTTAAAGGGGTATTCCAGGAATCAGCATAATTCATATACAAATGGGTCCTTAAAATATAAGCTAATGTGTAATTAGTTGTTATTTAAAATTTTGCTCCCCTTAGCAGAAAATGCTGATGACATAGACTGTAATGAAGAATTAAAATGCTACTGGCCCTTTAATCAGTCCGTTAATTTCCTCCGCGCGGTCCGTTGCAGAACAGAAGATGGCCGCTGCTCACATGTCTACATCACATGTCCTGCACCTGCCTGGGCAGGTCATGTGATCACCACTCTTTTGGCTGTAGTCGGTTGGTTGCAGTGCATCCACTATGGCCAGTGTTGTAGTGATGGCAGTTACACATTATTACTATGGTAACAAAGCAAGAAAACATGTTAGATCATCACTGGGAGCAGAGCACAAGAGGCAGAAGGAGTTGCTGAGAACTAAAGGATCATGGGACTTGTATTTTCCAGTGGGGGCCATCTTAGTGATAACTCCACCTACTTTAAAGAGGCCATAAATTTTGTAAATCATAAAATCAAATTATTTAAGCTCCATTTTGTGACTAATGACATTGAGTATTGTTGTATTAATTTATTTATATCATCATGGGTTTTTGTGTCAGACGTTCATATTCCCGGAATACCCCTTTAAGCCTTTTTTTTTCTTGTTTGAATACTTACCACTTGGTCGGCTTATTGTTGAATTTGCATACAATTGCGTTCTATATCCCACATACCAAGCTGGCTAGACGTCGTATTACAGGAATTGGGGTATCGACGCTTGCGCAATAGAAGAATTGAACTTGGCAGGTTAAGAATCTAAGTACTAACGCATGCGCACTACTCACCAGCGTGTGCAGCCCTGTCTCTTTCCGTGCGATCTTAAGATTTCTTAGCACTTCCAGCTCAACAGCCGCATAACGTGGATGGTTGCTCAGGTGTGGGTTGTTCGGTGATTGGGGACCCCCACTGCATGTATGTATAAAAGCCCATTGACTCATACTTACTTATTTTTTCCCTGATGAAGTCACCTTGAGTGACATAATGCGTGGGGTGGACACTTGTACCCCCTGGCTGTGTTAGGTGTTTTGTCCCTCGTGAATTCCTTTGTCTGCTTATAGGCTTACCAATCCTGTAAACCATACATCTGACAGGTTGTATACAGTCATGGCCAAAAGTTTTGAGAATGACACTAATATTATATTTTCACATGATCTGTTGCCCTCTGGTTTTTATGTGTGTTTGTCAGATGTTTTTATCACATACAAAAATACAAATGCAATCATATTATGAGTAACAAAAGCTTTTATTGACAGAATGAGTAAATTCAGCAAGTCAATATTTGCTGTGTCGACCCTTCTTCTTCAGGAGCTCTGCAACTCTCCCTGGCAGCTCTCAATCAACTTCTGGACCAAATCCTGACTGATAGCAGTCCATTCTTGCACAATCAATGCTTGCATTTTGTTGTTTTTTGTTTGTCCACCCGTCTCTTGATGATTGACCACAAGTTCTCAACGGGATTAAGATCTGGGCAGTTTCCAGGCCTTGGCCCCAAATCTCTATGTTTTGTTCCCTGAGCCATTTAGTTATCACCTTTGCTTTATGGCAAGGTGTTCCATCATGCTGGAAAAGGCATGGTTGATCATCAAACTGCTCTTGGACGGTTGGGAGAAGTTGCTCTTAGAGGATATTCTGGTACCATTCTTTATTCATGGATGTGTTTTTAGGCAAGACTGTGAGAGAGCCGATTCTCTTGGATGAGAAGCAACTCCACGTGAATGGTTGCAGGATGCTTTACAGTTGGCATGAGACAAGACTGGTGGTATCACTCACCTTGTCCAAGCAACTGTTTTCCAGATGTTCCAAACATAGGGGATTCATCATAGAAAATCACTTTACCCCAGTCCTCAGCACTCCACTCCCTTTTGCAGAATATCAGTCTGTCCCTGATGTTTTTTCTGGAGAAAAGTGGCTTCTTTGCTGCCCTCCTTGACATCAGGCCTTGCTCCAAGAGTCTCCGCCTCACACCTTTAAGAGACTGTGTTTATGGGATACATAGCTTAACAATAGGGCTCACAGTTGCAACCATCTCCCTAAGCTGGGGAAAAGGGCCTTATAAGCACCCTCTTACCATGCCGACATTCACCCTAAATGTACCATGGATGCTTAAAGGAAATCTGCCATTAAAATCAAACAAGATAAACCAAAGGCACATAAACTGTTGTATTCTTTATATATTTGTCTTCTTACTTGTAAAATCAACTACTAAAATTATTCTAATGGTCCAGAAGTGCTTGGGGGCGTTACAGGAACCCCTTCTTACTGTAGCTTTACAGACACTGTGCTGAGTACATGGAACTGCCATGGGAGTAGAGTGAGAAGAGCTCAATGCACCATGTACAAGTGATACCAGAGCACAGGGGGTTTCTGGTAATGTTCCCCAGAGCCCTTTGGCTCATTACCATAATTTTAAAAGTCTATTTTATAAGGAACGTGGCCATGGCTAACAAATATAAGAAGATTACCACAGTCACAGGGACACATTACTTACCTGTCTGATGAAGTTCACAGAAAGTGCATTGTCTGAGGAGAATGCACTCTGCTGCGATTCATTAAGATCATGCGCCGATATTGTGCATGTATCGCTTCCCCAGTCAGGTCCAACTGAGTTCACTTTCTTCTTTTTGGCATGTAAGTGCATTGTCTTGCGACACAATGTGAAAGTTATATCCCGGGCTCAGTCCAAATCAGTCGGCACGCCCCCCCCCCCCATTTGTGCCGCATGAAAACCAGTGCAGCTGCGGCAAAAAACGATTGCGGACACCTGTTAAATACCTGTCCAAGCTGTGCAATACCTGAAATCAGCGAAGAGTCAGACGAAAGTGCGATCCGGGACCCTTAGTAAATAAGCCCCACAGTGTCCAGATCTATAAGTAAGTGTTCATGGTTTATACTTGACCTTGATGGAAATTTTCTTTAAACATATCCAGTGGATTCCTGCTGCTTTACATAGCATTAAGCTGCCAGCAGTGTCTGTGATTAGAGATTTCTTCAATCACATACACTTAACCTCTTAGATTCACCCACTGGTTCTAAGGGGTCACTGTCACAGCAGAGGTTTTCTTCTGTGACTGAATACCCAAGATCACAGGAACTCCTGTGTAACAAAAATTTCATGGGGCCCACTCCCAAGCTGTTGTCTCTATCTATATCTCTTCGACACAGATAGAGTTGAATGCAGTGCCTAGCGCTACGCTGTAGGTGTAGGTGTAATGAGAAATTGATTTAGGTAGTGCAAGGATGAAAAGTAAATGCTGGCCATGCCGATTTTTGCTGTTTAGTGACTAGAAATCGATGAGTTTTGTTTTTAAAAATGTTCTTTTCAGGCAGTATTATTATCTGCTCTCTACAGTAATACATATGCGCTGGCTATGTATTACTATGTAACTTCCCTGATTTGTGAGATGAACGGGTCTGTTGAAATTTTGGTTTGGTGCGTTCGTCTACATTTCGCAACAGAATTCAGTTTGGCAACAGGACTTTGGGCAAAACTTTGAGCCAAACACAAACCCTCTTGAAGTCAACAAGGACCTGTAATTTAAGACCCAAAAATGGGTTTATCATGGGCTAGTAAGGGCTAGAGGGCTGAACACCGTGCAGTTGACCTGCCCACAATGGGCTAGGGAAAGTACTTGAAATAATAACATAACATTAAAAAAACAAAACAATAATAATATTAAAATGCTTTTAATGTTACCTGTCAATGGCCATTCAAAGGTGAAGGTGACTCACATGGCTAATGAGTATCTGATAACAAATCTCCTGGTAATGGGTGTTCCTCCCATTCAATTTCTGGGTTGGTAAACTGGACATGTGGTCAGAGCTTGCCCTCTATACCTTAGAAATGCTGGCCTACCCTGTGGCAGGTGTCCCATTAGAGCGTGTGTTAAGCACTACTGGAGGTTCCATCATGGGCAAAATGATCTGCCTATACCCTCCAATTTGGACATTCTAACATTCATTAAGATGAGCCAGGGGTGGATTCCATGGGATTTGGCTGTGCCAGCACCTGAGTGAGTGGTAAATATGTTGAATACCTCCTCTTCACCTCTTCCACTTACACCAGCACACCCACCTCTAACTCCTCCTCTTCCACCAGGACCTCTGGCGCTTGTATAAAATTATAATTTGATTTTTAATTTTCTTATGTCTTTATTTTACATTTTATATTAATTATATATTAATTACTTTACACAATTCATTTTGTGTAGAGCAATTTCGCTGTTTATTGATGAGCGGACCAAAAATGCATCTGGATATGCTTTACATCTTTTATGGCAGTTAGAGAAAGGGCCATTTCCCTTTATCTATTTTATGGCAGTAACCGAATACATACCCGAATCTCAAACAGCAGCACTAGTTCAGACTCCAGAAGACCCTGCCAAATGCAGTACAGATCCAAATTGTGCGCTTCTGGTTCATTCATCCTACCCAGGGCTGCCATTAGGAATTTTGGGGCCCCTGACTGGGGCCCCCCACCCGTGTCCATTCCCATATTGATACATGACATTATACACAATTTATTTTTTGACCAAAACATTTTTTAACAATGACAAGCTAGGCAGGACCCTACTCTACTACACGTGCCCACTCAGTATATAGATAGCCCCTTCACGTGCCCACGCAGCATATAGCTAAACCCTAAACATGCCCACTCAGTATATAGACAAACCCTGCACACGCCCACTCAGTATATAGATAGCCCCTGCATGTGCCCACTCAGTATATAGATAGTGCCTGCACATGCCCACTCAGTATATAAAAGCCTTTGCACGTGCCCACTCAGTATATAGATAGCCCCTGCATGTGCCCACTCAGTATATAGACAGCCCCTGCATGTGCCCACTCAGTATATAGACAGCCCCACTAGTCCACAGTCAGCCCCCCCAGTTCACAGAAGATGCCCCCTTTAATGAAATGTCCAACAAGGCAACAGTGACTCAAATCGCCACCCGTTACAGCCGAGGTAGGCAGAAGAGCATCTCTGAACGCACAGTGTGTCGAACTTTGAGGCAGATGGGCTACAGCAGCAGAAGACCACACCAGGTGCCACTGCTTTCAGCTAAGAACAGGAAACTAAGGCTACAATTTGCACAAGCTCATCGAAATTGGACATTGGAAGATTGGAAAAATGTTGCCTGGTCTGATGAGTCTCGATTTCTGCTGCGACATTCGGATGGTAGGGTCAGAATTTGGCGTCAACAACATGAAAGCATGGATCCATCCTGCCTTGTATCAACGGTTCAGGCTGGTGGTGGTGGTGTCATGGTGTGGGGAATATTTTCTTGGCACTCTTTGGGCCCCTTGGTACCAATTGAGCATCGTTGCAACGCCACAGCCTACCTGAGTATTGTTGCTGACCATGTCCATCCCTTTATGACCACAATGTACCCAACATCTGATGGCTACTTTCAGCAGGATAATGCGCCATGTCATAAAGCTGGAATCATCTCAGACTGGTTTCTTGAACATGACAATGAGTTCACTGTACTCAAATGGCCTCCACAGTCACCAGATCTCAATCCAATAGAGCATCTTTGGGATGTGGTGGAACGGGAGATTCGCATCATGGATGTGCAGCCGACAAATCTGCAACAACTGTGTGATGCCATCATGTCAATATGGACCAAAATCTCTGAGGGATGCTTCCAGCACCTTGTTGAATCTATGCCACGAAGAATTGAGGCAGTTCTGCAGGCAAAAAGCATGGTGTACCTAATAAAGTGGCCGGTGAGTGTATATGCTGCTCACATTTATTTTATTACTGGCTAGCAAAGTGCTTGCACCAAATTCATTATTTGCAGTGACTAGTTTTTACAATAGGACTGAATTCATGATTTGTGACTTTCTGTTTAGGCGCAAGTTTTGGCACAAATATATGCAGTCCCCACCATTGTCTATGTGCTACGACTCATGATGTTTTTTTACAACTTTTTATGTCTCTGATGGAAACAACCCATAAAGAAAAAAACACTGCCAACAGTGGCCTAGGTCACTATAATGAGCAGCTAGGCTCTAAAGACATACATAGAACTGGCGCAAGGAGCCTGCCTAATGATAAATTACCCCCACTGGGGTTTATTCTTTATTAGTTTTATCTGGCTATTTCAGCATTAAAAAGTCTCAAAATAGTTGCAATGAGGTTTTTTGGGACTTTTTACTGCCACTTCATTAATCTAGAGTAAATGTAGAACTACTGCTAGTGCAACGTGGTGTAAAGCCAGATTCACGACATAGGACTTTTGCAAAAAGTCACTCTAATACCCTGCTGTTTTTTTGGGACGTTTTGAGTAAAAAACCCAGACAGCAATTAGAGTGTAAGCACATTTATTACAGGGCAAAAAGCCACTTTAACCCCTTAACGACCTGGCCCTTTTTTGTTTTTGCATTTTCATTTTTCACTGTGCACCCCAACTTACTCTGCGCCCCAGTATACTTTATTCTTTCGGTTGGTGCGATCACAGAGATTTGTATATGTTTTATAATGCTTTCATGCATTTACAAAAATTAAAATCTCTTATTATTTTGCCATCTTCTGGTGCTAAGACTTTTTCATACTTCAGTGTACAGAGCTGTGAGTGTTGTTATGCAACTTTTGCATTTTGAACTCTTCTAATTTTACGACTGTACAACCTTTTGATCACTTTTTATTACATTTTTTATATTTTTTAAAATGGCAAAAAAGTGGCATTTTCGACTTTGGGCGCTATTTTTCGTTACGGGGTTAAATACAGGGAAAAAACGTTATTATATTTTGATAGATTGGACCTTTATGGACATGGTAAAACCTAATGGGGGGATTTATAAACGCACTTGCGCCACAATTCAGGGGGTTTTGTGCCAAAAACACTGTCTAAAATGCCGTGCACCACAATTATCAAGGCTTTTAGAACTTTCTTTGGCACTTTCCCGACTTGTTGGAGATGGGCGTGACCTCGCTCCTATATGCCAATAACATACTGGATGCATAGTTTTCCTTTTTCCATCTAGGAAAAACACTTTTTGTATATGCCATTACCAGCAAAAAGCTTCCAACTAATAACATACATACCGTATATTCCGGCGTTTAAGACGACTTTTGAAGACAGAAAAATCTTCTGTCTTCTCTGGGGTCGTCTTATACGTCGGTAATCGTCTTATACGGCGGCGGTCGGGTCACGCTGCATGGAGAGGGCTCATGGGCTAAGCCCTCTCCATAGCCGGTAAGTCTTTGCTGCATATTGCTGCACCGATCACGGGTGTTTTCACAGCGTTGGCTGCCGGCAAAGCTGCCGGCAGCCTCAAACAGTGGCGTACCGATCGCGGTACCGAGGCCCGCACCTGACCCCTGTGCTGCGCTGATAACTCGGCGCAGCACAGCGGGCAGATGTTTTGAATTGTGACAGCCGCGGGCCTTTCCCTTACAGCGCACGGACTGTTCTGCATCTGGTCCGTGCGCTGGATCAGGAGGGCCCGGAGCTGTCACAAATTAAAATTTGAACGGCCCCCCGATCCGCCCCCGTCCCACCCACCTTCCCACCCATCTCATCCATCGACGCCGGCACAGGCTTAATGACGCGCCTGCCTGCGCCGGGTCTGCTGAGGTCTATGACCCGGCACCTGACCTGCCAGACGCGTCATCAGCCGTCGCCTGCGCCGATCTTTAGAAGAGAGGGCGTGAAGAGGAGCGGAATAACTAGGTAAGTTTTATTTTTCATTTTGCTTAAATCTATGGGGCCCTGTTTCTATTTGGGGGGGGGGGAGGCATAGGTGAAAGTTAGGAAATGGCTATTTGGGGGGGGGGATATTACCTATGGGGGACATTAATCACGGCTACTGGTGGGGGGGACATTAATCACGGCTACTGCTGGGGGTGGGGACATTGATTATAGCTACTGCTGGGGGTGGGGACATTAATTATGGCTACTGGTGAGGGGGGGACATTAATTATGGATACTGGTGAGGGGGGGACATTAATTATGGCTACTGGTGGGTGGGGGCATTAATTATGGCTACTGGTAGATGGGGGACATTAATTATGGCTACTGGTGAGGAGGTGTTCAATGTTTTTATGCATACCGATGGTAATGTTGTTGTTGTATGCCTTATGTTTATGAGCAACAGTTTTCCTGCTATATACCTGCATGTCATAAGAATTTAAATTAAAAAAAGGACCATGTTAAATTCAAATCTGTTTTTTTTTAAATTTTTACCGGTGTTTTGTATGCGTTGGAAAAGGGGTAGTCTTATACGGCGAATATATCTTAAACTCTATATTTTAAACAGGAAAGTAGGGGGGGTCGTCTTATACACCAGGTCGTCTTATACACCGGAATATACGGTACATCCAAAATTTTGTTGCTTTAGTCGTGCATCTTAAATTAGTTCTGATGAATTGATCTTCAAAAATGTCAAGATAATTTACCCAATGAAGCTTCTGTAAAATCGCAAATCAAAATTCAAACTTTGTAGTGAATGGATTTTACCCACTTTTTAAAATACCACAGGAACTGACATTAGACGATAGCCCACATTCATTTTCATTTTCAATTCTGGCATAGAATGCACATAAATACATGTACTGGTTGTACATGTATTTATGAAGTGTTTCCAACAGTATTGTGTCGCGGCTGCAATACTGTGCACCTAAAGGGGTGCTCCCGTGTGTTTGTCATAATTGTGGCACAGAGCTCCCATTAAACTGAGCGCACCAGAAAAAAAAACAGTGCACTCAGCTTATGCACTTTGGATGTCCGCAGGATGCGCCAGATTCATGAAGACAGTGCTCTGGTCTTCATGAATTGGGCTCATTCTGCACAATAGTGAAGCAAACTGCATGCAGTGTAGTTTTCATCACTATTAATAAATGTGAGCCAATAACTTTTCAACATCCTTTGCTTCTATCAATACTACAATGAATTTTAAAAATATATAAGTGCTTCTCAATAAATTGAAATATCAGCAAAAAGTAATTTTTTTCAGTAATACTATTCAAAAAGTGAAACTCATTACAAACAGAGTGAACCATTTCATGTGTTTTTTTATGTTGAAAATGTTTGTAATGTTCTGTTTGTAATGACTATATAATATATGGGTTTTACTTTTAATTACTAAAAATAACCTTTTTGCTAACATTTTAATTTATTGAGAAACACTTGATTATTTTTTTAATAATCAGGATATCTTCCCCACTCCTTCATTTATTTTGAAATATCTGTTTAATCCATGTTGCTAGAGAAGGAAGAATAGGACTTAGGCCCCCTGGACATAAACGTTGTTGGTCCATGGAAACCGACCCCTGTGCTGGTCAGATCCCAAGAACTGGGCACAGTGCAGTAGAAGTAATTCACCCTAGTGAATTATGATGCAAGGAGTCCATGTCTGTCGGCCAAACAGCAGCACACAGATTGTAACAACTGTAATAGCATTGTTGTTTGGCCTTGTAGACAGGGAAACAGTAGAACGGAGGAGATATTCCTGTATTTCATGTTAGTAGTATATGGGAAACATCATAGCAATTAGTCAACTAAAAATCTGAAATACATACTGATCAAAATGAAAAATATTTGTTATAAACAAGTATATGAAAATATATTTGGAAAACAACATTCTATATGTTTCGCACTTTGACCACAATTAGGTAGAGTGATACTTAGTATATTTTCACTATGACAAAATGCTTGCCTGAAGATCATCATCACTTATCCTAATGTTTGGACTAAGCAGTCAGAATTTACCACATCCTTTTGAAACCACAAAGAGTTAACAAAAAATCTGACAAAAATCTGAGCCTACCTGTATCTTAACCCCTTAGAATGTGTGGGTCCTAAGCAACCAGATACTCCTTAGAAACATTATTAAAGGTTTCCAACATCTGCCGAACTTCCAAAATCATTTTAGTGTGTTAGATTTTTAATGAAACAGAATTGTTTCATAGCAATTCTGGCCTACCACTATATACTGTAGGTTCCAAGAGTTAAAAACAAAAGGCCTGGGTGCAGAACATCATTTGATGCATTTTCTGTCAGATACATGTCCATGCAGAGGTCTCCTGGCAAGGAGCCCTCATATGGGGCTAATCTGGGTTTTAATGGATACAATTTAATGTTTTGGCTTTAATGTTTTGGATACATTGTGATGTAACATTGTTGGCGAATATTTTTGAAGGTGGGCAATGTTACCCTTCCAGCAATTATTCAACATATATTGGGTGGGGCTTCTCTTAAAGGGAGCCTGTCACCAGCTTTTTACCTCAGTTAGCTAGCAGCACCACCAGGTAAGGTATGATATATCCTTTCTAGCGAAATCTTACCCAATTACTATAGACACCTATATCTTGAGTTTTAAATTAACTAAAATCATGTAATATGGTATTCAGTCCTATAGAAAATCAGAAGACAGGTTCTCTCCATTTATAACACAGGGGTTGTCGGGCAGCTGAAGATAATTACAAAATATCTCCAAATTATAGGTAATCTATTTTTAATAGTATTTTAAATTTAAACCTTTAATGGAAAAATCTTCACATGTCCTTAAATTAGGGGACATACAGGATGTAATTGCAGCAGGTTGGTGGCAGTGAAATCACTGGTGTAAAGTCATAGCACACCAATCCTATTTACATGATGCATAAAAAAATCTGCATCATATTGCTGAACGTTTAGACAATGCTGAAGGTTTAGAATTCACTGCATGTTTAAGGGGTTTTCTCGACATTCAGACCAGCAGCTGGAAGGGAGTCAGCGGAGGTCTGTTCCCAAGTGTGCCTTACATGAGCAGGCTCCTTCATTCGAGTCTGTGGGAGTGACGACAAGAGTCTAGATTGTATGCTTGCTGTGTGGCATGATCTCCATTCAGCCATGCTACAGGTAGCTGGACCACCTTTCCCAAGATAGATGGGAAAACCTGTTTAATAATTGCTGCAATGTGGGGTTTTGTCCCCAATACAGGTTATATCAATTAAATGTAGAATGTAGAATCCCAAGTATGCCATTTATGCATGGAAGATAGCCCTAGTGATGGCAAGCTGGTAACTTATATGCTTACATGTTTATTTGATTTACTACAAATGTCATACTCCTCAGCTAAAAATACTCCTCAAAAATGCTGAGAGCAATATTTTTATTCTGACAGAAAAAAAATGATTGCGACCTTTGCTTTGAAGGAAATTTCTTATAGGTAAACGGTTGAGATTTTACATAGTATAGGGTATTCTAGAGAAGACCATTTATACTCTGCCGGAGGGTGCTGGTAACTTAGTGGGATAAAAGTAGGTGCCAGATTCCCTCTAACACATTTTGAACAAGAGGCATATACACTGAGATCTTCTTAAAGCCTCAAAGATCTTGGAGCATCTATACTGTTTAGTACTGCTAAAACCTACAGGGTTGTAACTATACTAGAGGTATTGTCCTCTGAAAAGAGGATATCATATTACAAAGTTTCTCATTTTCATCAGAAACAGGGATCAGCAAAAACTAAAACTATAGTTACTCTTTAAAAGCAAATCTGGCCCAGTAAAAACATGGACCACCAGGGCTGCATACAGAATCAAGTCACTATATTAAATGTTTTGTTCTGTACAGTACATTTGGAGAACCCTATAAATGATCATGTTTGTACATAGGTTTTGTGAAGTCTTTGAAGATATTAAAATATATTGCAAACCTATAAATAAGAAGTGCTGAGCTAGTGGTGTGGTCTGGCACAGGGAGATGGAGCATGCTGTACAATCAGCAGTACACATTGTAATTACATAGTATAGTTCTTTAACAGAACAAAATAACAAAATATCTTTGTTACCTCAGATGAAAATCTATTACATTGCCAACATCTAGTGACGGGAGCTATTCTACAGAAAGCAAAAAATAACACAAAATACAACCAAAAAAAAACTATGAAAAAACAACAAAGGATATTTATGATCAGAAACAGCAACTAAACATCAAAAAACATCCAAAATGAAACAAAACTATATGTGATCTGACAGTTAAAATCAATAGGATAGTTTTTAATTACTGGCAAATAAAATCTTACATAACCAAAGATAAACTACAAAAATTGTACAATGTGTGAATGATCTGAGAAACCTTTACAGCATTTAGTGTTTATGGGTCTAGATACACAATTGGTTTTAATTTCCAACAAGAAGCTGAACTGAGGCTACAACATCATAGTGATTTATAATTCTATTAGCTCTAGAACTTTTATATTTCTACACACAGAGAATCATGCGAGTGCAGCTCAGTAGCTCACAGCATCTTCTATTAATATGGGAGTATAAGTTCATTTCATACATGCAAAGGTCAAGGCTGGAAATACAGCAGCATACATAATATGGCCCTTGTACCATTTAGATTACCCAATCACTCAATGAAGCTACTAGAAAATGAAATGATCGTGGCAGATTGTGGCAGATCCAACATGCTCAGAACTTAGCATTAAGTTGTGGTGAGCAAGAGAACCTGGCTTTGTATAACTTAGCTGTAGAAACTTGTTTTCACTCAACTACATTAAACCTTACTGAGTTGAGAAATTGATGGTATGATAATATATATGGATGACAATATTGTCATTATGAAACAGGAAAGGACTTCCCCAAAGTACTATCACAAACACGAAGGGATGCTACTAGAAAAATATAACTGAGCCATTAATGCTCCACAGATCATTGCAGATGGTGGTACACATTCACAATATATCACAATGGATTGGCCCAAATTCATCATTAGTGAGGCAAACTGTACTACATGCTATTAATAGTAGCTACTAGAAGACCGGAGCATGGTCTTCAATAATCTGGCACACCCTGCATGTGCCAATAGTGCTTAAACTGAGTGCACCAGTTTTTTTTTTTCTGGTGCACTCAGTTTATCGGGCATGCGTCACAATTATGTCAGGCCTTCCGCACCAGAATTCCCCTTTGGGTTTCGGAGGACATAGTGCAGCTGCACAAAACTGCACAAAACTGGCACAAATGCTTCATAAATATATGTGCTTCATATCTATGTGCAAACTGCACCTGAAAACAGGTACATAGTCTTTAATAACTCTGGGCCATTGTACCAAAAGTCACAAATTCCAGATTTGTATGTTAGGAGGTCTGAATAATTAGAGAATTAATTTCTACTGCTGAAATGACAGGCTTGTTATAATATTTTTTATATCACCCCATTTTCATCATTTGGTCATCTCGTGTTTGAAAATTTGTTCCATAAATCCTGGGACAGTGACAAAGTTTACTAGGAGAGCCTTCAGAATTAAATGGAAAGAGCTATGCATGTGCTGCCACTGACCACTCACCACTGCTGTGAGATGGGGTTGGCCATATATTATTTAAAGATATGCCATAAATGTCCAATAAGCGACTACCACTTCAATGGAAATGGAAAACAAAAAATCACCAATCTTTGAGATCATGTGTTGATTTTCAACATATTTTCTTTCATTTTGATAATTTTTCTTTCAAATTCTCCTAAAGGACATCAGTACATGACAAACTTGGAGCCTATTCTCAGGGTTATGGCTGCCAAGACAACTTCAAATGCGCCACCAAACCCCTCCAGCCTATGTATCTTCCAAGATGCCATGGTAACAACTGACTGCGGCATTTAAGAGGTCAGAATTGTCTGGCAGCATGTAATTTAGTTAATAGGTGACTATATTGTAGCATTTCTGATTAAACATTAAATATATATAAGTATAATATGTTGATCTTAAACATTTTTGCTTTCATTTTGATTTCAATGGGGACTTTATTTTAGCATTTCTGATTACATATTAACTATATACAAGTATGATTAATTGTGCTTTAAAGGGAACCTACCACCCCAATTCGACCTATAAAGGTAGAAGGAGTGGTAGGTGGATGTATGTGACGTGAGGATAGCCCTTTTTTGGGCTAATCCTCACGTACCGGGTGTCTTTTTGAAAACTTGATTGGAGGCATATGTAAATTTTTTTATCCGGCTGCTGGGGCGTGGAGTAGCCAGACATGAGGCTACTAGTCGCGGCTACTTCACGTCCAGTAGCCACGTTACTCCGCCTACCATTTAATCTTCGGCGCGTAGCTCCTCGTAGCTGTGCGCCCTCGTACTGGTCCCCCGGCATCTGCGGCCTTCTGCGCATGCGCAGTAGCTCTGGCCCCGGAGCCGCGGCCGCTCAGCCGAAGGCCTACGTTCTGCGTATGCGCAGAACGCCGGGGACCCGGACAAGTGCGCACAGCCCCAGTAGCCGCATAAACAAATTTACATATGCCTCCAATAAAGTTTCTAAAAGACACCCGGGATGTGAGGATTAGCCCAAAAAAGGGCTATCCTCACGTCCCATTCATCTACCTACCATCCCTTCTACCTTTATAGGTAGAATTGGGGTGGTAGGTTCCCTTTAAAGGAAATCTACTATAAAAATTAACCATGATAAACTCACTGATAAAATTACTCATGGATCCAGGCACTGTGACTGTGGTAAACTTCTTACATTTGTTATGTATGGCCTTCTTGCTTCTAAAATCAACTTTTAAAATTATGTAAATTAGACGGAAGGGCTTTAAGAATATTACCAGAGAACCTCTGTGTTGCATAATCACATGTTGTTACAGCGTGCAAGGAGCGTCCTACTGTATGCTGAAACTTCTTCTGCTGCAGTGAGATTACAACAGGTAAATGGAGGGGTGAAGTGCTGTGGAACCAGGAGGGCAGGTGAGACAGTGTAACAGTCTGTAAAGCTGCAGCATGATGGGGCTATGGTAACAGCTCCCTCAGGGCTCATTTGCATAATGTAAAAAGTTGATTTTAAAAGAAAGGTCATGGATAACAAATATAGTATAAGAAGATTACCACAGTCACAGGGAATGGATCTACCCACAGGTAGGAAACCATTCCCCATGCGAGTCCCCTCCCAAAACACACCCAACTTTAAATTATTCCCAGCCATTCAAATTTTCTTTGACCGAGTGTTATTGGAAATAAAGAAGCTAAAAGTGGACAGGAACCGTGGGGAGAATTTGTCCAAACAGGAACGCATGGCTTTGAGAGGTCTACAAAATCATAAAGACTTCCTAATTAAGGAGGCGGACAAGGGGGGTAACATTGTAATATGGCCGATGGAGTTATATGTCAAGGAAGCTAGACGCCAATTGAACAACAAAGAATTTTATACTCTGTTACCCTCTGATCCATCTCAGATATTCAAAAACAAGGTGGATCGCACCTTGAAGGCAGCATTATGCTGTGGGATTATTACCAAGAAGGAACACAGATTTCTAACCGTGGAGAACCCAAGAACACCAACATTTTATCTACTACCCAAGATCCATAAGTCCCTTGAAGAACCGCCAGGTAGGCCTATAGTGTCTGGGATTGGGGGACTTAATGAGAAACTCTGTGCTTATGTCGACTTCTTCTTACAGCCACTTGTCACCAAACTCCCTGCCTATGTACGCGACACCACGCACTTGATACAGCAAATTGAAGAAATAAATCTGCCGGAAAATGCAATGTTGGTCACTTTGGACGTTGAATCGCTGTACACAATCATTGGTCATCAGGTGGGTCTTGAGGCTGTAGAATTCTTTTTGAACAAACAGATATCTCTTGATCGTCGACATGATTCCTTCATCCTAGACCTGCTATCTCTCATTCTACACCAAAACTTCTTTACCTTTGACAGGTCCTACTTCAAACAGGTGTCTGGGACGGCCATGGGTGCACGGTGCGCTCCCTCATATGCCAACCTTTTTCTTGGTTGGTGGGAGGAGCGCACCGTGTACCGATTGGCCGACTTTGATGCCAATGTTGTGGGATGGTTTAGATACATCGATGATGTGTTGATGATTTGGAAGGGAACACATGACCAGTGTCTCACATTCATTCAGAATCTCAACACTAACCCGTGGAAAATCCTACTGTCTGCCTCTATCTCAGATACTTCGGTGGAGTTCCTGGACCTCAAAATTAATAAGGAAGGAACTCATCTTACCACCTCTCTTCACAGGAAAGAAACTGCCACCAACAGTCTATTATCCTTCAACAGTTTCCACCCGAAGCATCTGAGACAAAGTATCCCAGTGGGTCAATTCCTGCGAATCAGGAGAAACTGTAGTGACATCACGGACTTTCGTAAACATGCACAGGACCTCACTGGACGCTTCAAAGCACGTGGATACCCGAAAAAGGTAATTTCGAAAGCCTTTATTAGGGCACGAGACAGTGATCGAGAGACTCTGCTACAATCTAAAATACGAGATAATGAGTCTAAGCCATGTCTAACTACCACGTATAATAACCAATGGTCTGATGTCTACCATATTCTCAACAACAACTGGGACATCCTCCTAAGTGACACCAGACTCCATGCACATATCTCCAACAAACCTCGGCTCATCGCTAAACGAGCCCGTAATCTTAAAGATGTACTCACATCCAGCCACTTTTCAAGACCTACAACACCCCTTGGGAGAGGCCTGCGACTAAAGGGGTCTTTTCCCTGCGGCGACTGCTCCATTTGTCCCCGGATGTTGGCTACAGACGTGTACATACACCCTAACAACCAATCTAAATTTAAACTACATGATTATGTAAATTGTAAATCCAAGGACGTGATATATATCTTGAAATGTTCTTGCCCAATGATTTATGTGGGACAGACGGGACAAGAGCTCAGAAGAAGAATACAACAACACCTATCTTCAATTACGATGGCGGCAAGTGACCTGGCCAAGGGGAAGACCCTATCTACGGTGGCAGCACACTTCTTACAGGTACATCGGGGTAACAACCATAGCCTTAAGGTTTGCGGGGTAGAGAGGGTACACCGGAACCCGAGGGGAGGCAGCTGTAGCAAAGAACTCTTAAGACTAGAATCCAAATGGATTTATAAACTTGATTCCTTGGCTCCGCTGGGTCTAAATGCAGACTTACTCTATACAGGTTTTTATAAGGATTAATTTCTCTCTGTGATTTTATGCCAGAATTGTTTCTTTTTCTTTCCATTGCACTTTTTCTCTTTTTTTTTTTCACTTATTTGGTCCTCCTCATTTTTTGTTTGATATTATGGACCCCTCCTTGACTGGATCCTAGTTCTGTGATCTCCGTGTATATATTCCCGTGGGCCACATGGCTGGACCCTGTCCTTATGTCACTTTCGGTGGATGTCTTCTGTTTGTTTGCGCTTCTCTGTTTTTCACGTTGGGATATATATATACTTTGTGTCTATTTTTAACACTTATTTTGTTCCCATTTATATCAGGTACTGCACTGCACTTACCTCCCTGTACTGGGTAACACCGTGTGATTCATTCGATCCTCAGCTATCCTCTCTGGCACTAACTGAAGAAGAAGAGAAAAGGAAAACAACAAGATACCTCCAAAGAAACATCCCACCTGGTTCTGTATCCATGGACTTACATTCTTGTAGCTAAGATACATCCGGACTTATTTTAAACTTTATATAACCCCTGATGATTAATCCAAAAGGCCTTATTTCTCTAATCACTGTCAGGTCTCTCTCAGTTTCTTTTGTTGACTGCACATCTCTACTTATCATACCCTACCTCTATTTCTCTACCTTCCTCATACTTTAACATCTAAATAGAATATGCTATTCATACCTTAATAATGATGTTGCCTACCTGCCCCTGGCATCGGACATGGGACCTCCGTCCTGTTGCGGTTTAGTATAATCACTTCAACCATTGTGACCCTGCATCTCTTTTTTATAATGCACCTTATACTTTTCTATCCTCATTATGCACCTAGGCACTTTATTTCACTTACCTGTATACACGGTTCAGTAAACACTCAGATACTCTACCTCTACCGTATTTGCACCTATTTATTTATCTCTCACCAATTGTTCGTAATACCTTTTTTGATAAGCCATGTTGTTGGCCATTTTTTACACAATAATGCACAGCCATTTGGCCTATGGTATATATATATATTCCACTCTTTGCGATATACGCAGTTATGTTCCTACGCATGCACTACAATGTGGAATGAATGCTTTACATTTTAAAGTACGTGACAAGACTCTCGGGTCCGTCACGCCATCTGCGCATGCGCTATAATCCGTATCATTTTACTTCGGGCAAAACGTCATATCCGGTACCGGATGTGCTTACTTCCGACATTTGACACGCACGTTGCATCATTGAACCGCGACGCACGGCGGGTCCGTGCCGGATGTCCGGGGGCAGGAGGACTATATAATCTCACTTCTCACATACTCTGGCACCCCTGAGGAAGCCTGGTTCGCAGGCGAAACGCGTGGGGATCCTTCCAGCCCCCGGTGCCCAGCCTTTACACGTAGGTAACTATGGTTTGATTTATTATACAGCCAGTTTATACCACACTTGTGGATCCACTATTTATTCTTCTCTCAAATTATTTATGGCTGTCAAAATACCCATACTATGTTATCGTTACATCAGGCACGGGATTTGCTGGTTTGATTTGGCACAGAAAGTGCCTTTTTAAATGTTTTTAAATGTATGTACTTTATTTCTCAAATAAAAGATTTTCATGTATTATTATATACTATGGGCATCCCTGTTTTTCTGTATGATTTGATACATTTCAATTGGATGCCAATAATCCAGTACCTTTAGACCCTATTCTATACATATATAGGGAATGGATCTATGAGTAAGTGTCCCTGGTTCATCATGCTTGATTTTTTATGGTAGATTTCCTTTAAAAGCTATGACTTTTTTCTTGTCCCACAAGAAAAAATAATAATACTTAAAATTTAAACTTGTGAAAAGAAGCTAAGTAAAAAAACATACTGGTATGTCTTCTTTTTTTAGTTTTATATACAGAATCCAAAAGTAAAAAAAAATGTGATAAATGTAGATATCACAACATTCCCAACTTCATCATATCATAATGCATATAGCTAAAACAAGAGATCTATGATTACTACACCGCAAGCTTCCTATATTTTGGGTTCAGCTGGAAAGATGGGTCTGTTAGTGGTCTTAGCCCATGAAAGCTTCTTGTATTAAGTAAATTCCCTGACAAAGCAGTTAGAGAAAACCTCATGTAGTTATCTGTGCCAAAGCATTCCATTAGCAACTTATAATTTGCGGCTCATTGTGGGTGGGAAATTGTAGGAATTTCAATGTGAATCTCTCGTTTGTAAAATATAAAATAAATCTTTCTGGTGAAAAGCATGTAATACATTGAAGCCCATCATTTATAATATATAAATATGTATAAATAAATATATCCATTAAATTGTATATTTTCTCCCAAATGCTTCATCAAAATATTTATTCTATAGCTCTTACTGTAAAAAAATTCTAACATTTTTCAAGTAGTTCTCACTTACCTGGCACAGGAAATCAAACGTGCCAGGCTTCGTGCATATGTTAGAGAGATAAACGGTTGTGTTTGCCATAAACAAATGTGATGGGTACAAATGATGGATCCACTAGGGCCTAATTCAGGACTGTCAGGCAGAATACGTCACTACATCTACATCATCAGCTTGTGTTATAATGGTAGTACTGTGCAGATCACCTATTTCGAGTCATGAAACATTTGCAACAAAATCCTTAAGATGTTTTACAAATCTACTAATCGCAAACATTATGTGCTACACCATTGTCTGCTGGGAAGCGTCAATAAAAAAAAAGGAATGTAATAGGCTGGCCAAAATCACCAGGAATTCACAAAGCATTGTGAGCAATAGCCTAAGCTCAACCAATAACATTTGGTTGTGCAGCAAGTTTATTTCCATTGCAGGAAATGCATTACACCCATTGCACAAAGTTCCACTCCAACAACGGAGCACGAGATAACTAACACCAAAAAAATATGTTTTCACACATAGAATTCCTAAAGATCTACTAAAAGTTATAAATAACTTTCTATTTAGGGTCTAGGGTCTTGTACAGTTCAAACAATGTACCAGCAAAATATCATGCAGCGCCCACATAATGTAGAAAATACAGTACCTCTAGTACCAATAAAGTGCCCATACTTATTGGCTGGAACTTGCAGCCAGTTACTTATGGCATGCATCCAGTGAGGCACATTTACTTACCCGGTCCCTGTGTTAGACGAGGATGAACTCTGCCGCGATTCATGAAGATCGTGCGCCTGACATCCTGCATGTGTCGCTTCCCTGGTCAGGTCCGCCGGAGTTCACCTTCTTCTTCCTGGTGCATGGAAGTGCTTGGCTTGCAACACAATTTTGAAGTTAAATTATGCGGTTTGTCTGAATCCATCAGATCGTCCGAAAGCCCGCCCCCGATATGTGTCGCATGAAAGCCGGTGCGATTGCTCCAAAATCGGATCGTGTGCACCAAAAACCCCTTTTGAATCCCTGTCCCTTTTTATTGGCTATACAATATTTATTTTTTGGGAAATATGGGCAAATAAGGGCTTATTTTTTGCGACATTAGATACACTTTACAAATACTTCATTTAAGTGGGTCATTAGATCATTGATGAGATTTTATTAACTCTTAAATGTATTCAGGAAAAAAAATTGTAAATTTTGGTTTCCTTTCTTCTTGTATTCTTTTGGGGCCATTCACCGTACCATGAAAATAACATATTATCTTTATTCTATGGATCACTATGATTACAGTGATAGTTCATTTATATAGTTTTTTTTAATATATTTTTACAATTTTACTAAAGAAAAACTAATACAGAGAAAATCTCTTTTATTTTCGTATCGCCATCTTTACTTAGATATAACGCTAATATTTTTTGGTTGACAGAGCTGGTTTAGGGCTTATTTTTTACATATTGAGTTGTCCTTTTCAGTGATACCATTTTGGCATACATAACTTTTTTTGATCACTTTTTAGAACATTTTTGTGAAGGGATTTAATGAACATTTTTGGTGAGTTTTTCGGGTTTTGTTTTTACGGCGCTCACCAAGCGGGTCCAATAATGATACTGTGTTATTGTACAGATTGTTATGGACTCACCGATATCAAATACAGGCAGTCCCTGGGTTACATACAAGATAGGGACTGTAGGTTTGTTCTTAAGTTGAATTTGTATGTAAGTCGGAACTGTATATTTTATCATTGTAATCACAGCCAGAACTTTTTTGGTCTCTGCAAAAATTGGATTTTAAAAATGTTGGGTTGTCATTAGAATCAATATTAACACTAAATCTTCATTACAGACACCTGTGATAACTGTTACAGCTGTTAATTGTAGCCTAGGACTAAAGTACAGTAAATTACCAATATCCAGAGGTCCGTTTGTAACTATGGGTTGTATGTAAGTCGAGTGTTCTTAAGTAGGGGACCGCCTGTATGTAGGTTTTTTCTGGTGATTTTCTGTTTTTTCTACTTTATTAAATACCGTATATACTCGTGTATAAGCCGAGTTTTTCAGCACAAAAAATGTGCTGAAAAACCTCACTTCGGCTTATACACGAGTCAATTAAAAAAAATACATTTTAATACTCACCCTCCGGTGCCCGGATCCACCGGCGGCGGCTCCCGATACCCAGCGGTGGCTCCCGAAGTTCAGCACATTAAATAAATAAACTTAGTTCTCACCTTCCGGCGATACTCACCCCTGATCCACGGCGCCGGCTTCCGATCCTCGTTGGTGGCTCTCGATCCCCGGCTGCGTATGTCTTCTTTCTTCTTTTGCCGGCGGAGTCGCGTCCATGCGATCTCCCCGCCGGCGCTTACTATGATGCAGTGGTGTGACGTCATCAGCGGCGACACCGGCGCATCACAGTGAGCGCCGCCGGGGAGATCGCATGGACGCGCCTCCGCCGGCAAGAGAAGACAGAAGACGCTGCCGGGGATCGAGAGTCACCGCAGCGGATCGGGGGTGAGTATCGCCGGAAGGTGAGAATTAAGTTTATTTTTTTAAATGTGCTCAACATACATGGGGGCAGGCTGTATACATGAGGGGGCAGGCTGGCAGGCTGTATACATGAGGGGGCAGGCTGTATACATGAGGGGGCAGGCTGGCAGGCTGTATACATGAGGGGGCAGGCTGTATACATGAGGGGGCAGGCTGGCAGGCTGTATACATGAGGGGGGCAGGCTGTATACATGAGGGGGCAGGCTGGCAGGCTGTATACATGAGGGGGGCAGGCTGTATAGCACTTGGGGCTGGCTGTATACTACACCCTCGGCTTATACTCAAGTCAATAGGTTTTCCCAGTTTTTGGTGGTAAAATTAGGGGTCTCGGCTTGTACTCGGGTCGGCTTATACTCGAGTATATATGGTATGTATTGGGAATGTTTGTGTTTAGGGGACTTTAACTTTATTTAAGTAATTCTTTTTATTAATAAATGTTTATGTTAAGTGTTTTTAACTTTTTTTTTTTTTACTTTTACAGGTTGGCTTGAACAAGCGATCCTCTGAAACTCCGATCGCGGGTACTAGAGACAGGTGCCAGCTGTAACATACAGTTGGCACACCATGCTTCTGGTACCGGCTCCGTTGAGGAGCCGGTGACAGAAGCATGATGTAATAATACTGCAAAATGCGGGAACGCACCTCCCGCCATGCAGTATTATTACGTCAAATGTCGGGAAGGGGTTAAGAACTGCCAAATAGCAATCTTAGAGGCACAAATTGACTAAAGACACTATAATATTTATAAATATAATACAGATCCATGATATAGCCATGTGAGTGTTGTGACATTCCGGATTGGGGATCGCACAGGGACCAGGTAAGCAAATGTGCCCCAATGTACGATCAGCACATTGTAATGAATGAGGAGGAAAATCCCCATATACTGTCATAATGACAGTATAAAATACCCTAGTTAAAATCCCCCAGGGAGTCAGAAAAATTGTAAAAATAAAAATAAAAAAAGTTTAAAAAAATTTTTTAATAAAAAAACCTAAAAATTCAAATCACCCCCTTTGCCTAGAACTGATATAAATACAAACAGTAGAAATCATAAACACATTAGGCATCGCTGCATCTGAAAATGCTGATCTATAAAAAATATAATTACCTTTATTCACTACATTTAACCCTGTAATGGAAAATAGCGCCCACATTTTAAAATGGTGCATTTTTGACATTTTAAAAAATATTAAACATTCTAAAAAAAAAGTGATCAAAAGTGATCATTAAGTCCTTAAAATGGTAGCATTGAAAACATCATCAAAAGTTGCAAAAAATGACACAACCTACAGCTCTGTACACCAAAGTATAAAAACGTTATAAGCGGCAGAAGATGGCAAAATAATATTTTTTGTACAGGAGGTTTTAATTTTTGTAAATGTATGAAAACATTATAAAACCCATACAAATCTGGTATCTCCGTAATCGTACAGACCCAAAGAATAAAGTAGACCTGTCATTTGGGGGGAACAGTGAAATCCGTAAAGTCCAAATGAAAACAGGGCAAAGGCACTTTTTTTTTCTTGCTCCCCAGTACACGGCATGGAATTTTAATTGCCATCATTTTGAAGTGCAATTTGTTACGCAGAAAACAAGCTATCATACAGCTCTGTCCATGGAAAAATAAAAAAGTTATATGGCTGCAGTGGAAGCGGAAAGGGGTTAAATATAATTGGCTTGGTTCAGGTAGAATAGAAAGCCACAAGGTAAATTTGAAAATTTCATGATAAACATGGCATTTCCCAGTATTACTGTATCAAGCAGATGTGGGTGAGTATATGGGACTGGGCTCCTATGGAAAGAAAGAGGATGAATAGAACTAAATAACTAGACTATATTAAATAGCAGTTCTCCCATTGCTTTTTCATGGCGTCAGGATTACTTTGCTCATTAATAGAATTCAAAAATGGAAAAATTGATAAGAGATTTATGTTCTTGAAATATAGTATTATTCTGCCTGAGTAGAACACTTTAAAATATATAGTCTTTATTAAGAAACCTTAAAAATGGGGCCACTCTTCAGCCACTATGCAAACACAAAATTCAGGCTCTCAGCATTTATTAAAGGGAGGTTGGATCACAATTTAAGATCCCGTTCATTTTAATGTCTCCCACTACTGCTGATTAGGATGCTGCTTATAGTACTTGCAGCCGTGCTCGGTCCAGTTGTGGGTACAAGCACTGTGCCGATTAGCGGAACCAGAGACACAACTGATATAGATTGATAACCAGTTATGAATTCCGTCTATACACCAACTGCCTATTAGGCAGTGTATAGACGGAATTCATAACTGGTTATCAATCTATATCAGTTGTGACTCTGGTTCCGCTAATCGGCACAGTGCTTGTACCCACAACTGGACCGAGCACGGCTGCTAGTACTATAAGCAGCATCCTAGTGAGCAGTAGGGGGAGACATTAAAATGAACGGGATCTGAAATTGTGATCCAACCTCCCTTTAATACATGCTGAAAGCCTGAATTTTGTGTTTGCATAGTGGCTGAAGAGTGGCCCCATTTTTAAGGTTTCTTAATAAAGACTATGGGGGTCATTTATTAAGGGCCCGATTCGCGTTTTCCCGACGTGTTACCCGAATATTTCCGTTTTGCGCCGCTTGTACTTAAATTGCCCCGGGATTTTGGCGCACGCGATCGGATTGTGGCGCATCGGCGCTGGCATGCGCGCGACGGAAATCGGGGGGCGTGGCCGAACGAAAACCCGACGTATTCGGAAAAACCGCCGCATTTAAAAACCGAAAATGTGTCGCATAAGGACCGCTTACCTTCACCTGGTCCAGCTCGGTGCATTCCGGCGCGATGAGTTTACTTTCAGCGCAGCAGCGCCACCTGGTGGACGGCGGAAGAACTACCTTATTAAATCCCGGCCGGACCCGAATCCAGAGCGGAGAAGCCGCCGCTGGAACGCGAATGGACCGGGTAAGTAAATTTGCCCCTATATATTTTAAAGTGTTCTACTCAGGCAGAATATTACTTTGCTCATTCCCTATTTTGAATAGAGGAGTATAAGAGAAAGAAAATATCTTCACCTTTGACAGCTTGGCATATGGCTTCCTCAAATCTCATGTGCCTTTTATAGTATGGCAAACCTGCTCCTCCTCCCCCACTCCATCAACCCGACACAAACGGAACCTTTAACATTTAAGTCCTAATGTATCTCAATCTATCAAGATAACTTCACATTAGAACCATTATGTTTTCTGGCAAAGTTGTTTGCTGCTTTGTTTTGTTTCTAACATACACATTCAAAATAGAATATATACTGTATACCAGTAATACTGTATACCAGTAATAATTAACAAGCCTTTCTGTCTTGAAAATGGAGCTTGATAACATTGTACGTGCTGTACACTGTATCTTTTCAATGTCCAATAATTGTATTGTGCATTTACTATACTGGATGTTAATATGGTACAACTTTTGTTAAACTCAATAAAAATATTGAAATAGATAAAATGTTCACCTTCTACTCATTGGGGGTCATTTACTAAGAGCCTGAATCGCGGTTTTCTGTTGGGTTACCCGAATATTGCGGTTTTGCACAGATTTTCCCTGTATTGCCCGGGTTTTTGCCACACTCGATCGGATTGTGGCGCATCAGCACCGGCATGCACAAGACGGAAATCGGGGGGGGGGGGGGGGCGTGGCTGTAAGAAAACCTGACGTATTCGGAAAAACCGCCGTATTTTTTTTAAAAAAAGTGTAGCTTGACACACGCTTACCTGCACCCAGCAATGGATCGTGAACTCCAGTGAACTCCGACGGACTTCGGTGCAGCAGCGACACCTGGTGGACATCGGGCGCACTACCTTAGTGAGTCACCGGAAGACCCGAATCCTCCACAGAGAATGCGCCACTGGATCGCGACAGGACCGGGTAAGTAAATCTGCCCCAATATGTACAAACTGTTGGATTCTAAAGTGCAACATATGCGTTAAGACCGGTTACAGAATCCCATCACACCTGCAGTGCAAATCTGCCTTTCTGTTTTCTCTAAGAATTTGCATTACTATATAATTGTGTGTTATAACTTACATTGCACCCTGACAGAATCCTCTGTGTAGTCACAGTGGTTGGGCTTTGGTTTGGATGCATTTCCTGGTGACAAGTTCCCTTTAAGGGTAAAAAAATATATCTTTTAGTCACTCCAATGATGGTATATGCCATGAGCCCACAGATGGTCTATGCCATTTTATTGTCAGGCTCTCATTCTTTCTCTAGCTATTAGAGAAAGATAGTGATTATAAGATTATTGAAAGAAATGTCTTGTGGTTGGTGTAAATATTTGAAAAACAACCCACAATTTCCCTCTCTCTGGTTAATGCTAAGAAAAGCTGGTAATTACTTAGGCACCACAGTAATGGCTTACAAATGCTGAAATGGTTTGGACCATTTCTTCATGGAATAACTAAGAAATGTGAACTAAATAAAACCTAAAAACCTAAAACCTAAAAGAATAGTGCTGCAATAGTGGCCCATAGAAGATCATTTCATTGTTAATTTTCAATGTGAGCAAAAATTTTACTTTTTTCCAACTTTGTTGCTGCAACTGAGTCTGACAAAGGTCCCTATGACCAAGAATCACTATTTAGACTGTCACTTATAATAAAACAGCACCAATATGTTATTTGTTACTTTTGTAAGTTTTGTTTAAAAGGAAGAAGGAAACTGTATAAAGAAAGAAGAAAGAACTAGGGAAACAGGGAAGGGAAACTGTCCCTTTAAGGCTAAGTTAGTCCCTGCCTGTGGGTGGTGGTCAGGTTACCTGGACTAGCTCCGGACTCAACAACTTCTCTCTGAACAGGAAGACCTTATCAGATAGTACAGAAAAGGACTAATGGATACTAGGGTCTGGTGTACTAAATTTGGACCCCCCTAATGAAACAATTGCTGCGAGTAAATACTTGGTGAACAAGCAATCTCTGCATGCACACAAACACACAACCCAGACTGAAAGCAAGAAGAAGGCAAATAGAGTGGACAGGAATAGTGAGTAACAACCAGAGCAGGTCCAAATAGTCACATATTTAGGAATAAATCAATACGTCCTGCACAACATGTCAGGCAGAAAAAGGTTATTCTTTATTTTTCGTATATTAAAAGCATAGGGAACAGCACAGCTAAGCGCCACAGACCAAGAGCAGGTCCCAATACACTCACCATAAAATAAACACTGACAAAGCGGAACAGACAGAAAAGTGATGAGTGAATACAAGAGAAAAGACGAATTTCACAGAATCTCTCATCACAATCAAAGAAAAAAGCTACTATCTATAGCTATATTCCTACAGAACAGAGACAGGGATAAGCTGCATATATGTTAATACCTAGTAAATACTGAATGACAAAACCAGCAGGAGCCCGACTACTTCTGATAGGATAATACAAATTACCATAGCTATGATTAATAAACACCAGCAGGTAGTGCAGAAACACTAGCAAGAAAAAGACAGGTGGAAACAATCCGGTTACATAGCACAGTGGTAGAGAAGAGACTAGAAAGGCCACAGATTGCTGGTTCAAATCTTGACGATTAGTATTGTATTAATATTCATAATGAATGTCAGTTTATGAATTGTGGGAAGGGGATTAAAATCAGAGAAATTCACAATTTTCACTAATAACACCTCATGTTTTACCCTCCCCTCTTCATAGGGATGCGTACCAGCGAGGCCAAAAGTATGGAAAAGATATCTTTTATCTTTTTCCCGTCAACCGTACATTGGCCACATGTGTGTTCACAGTACCTGGCGGGGCCATATGGGGATGGATATCTGGCCACAAATTATGCAGCCAGATATCTGTTCATGTCCATGGAATCTGAGGTATATTACAGGATTTATTTTTTGGCAAAGTTTGTAACCATTTTGAAAAATGTTGTGACCAATTTGAAGTAACTAATAGCTGCTTTATGAGTATTGAAGTAAATCAATAGTTTCCATGTTTAATTTTTTCCCAACAGAATTGTAATTTCACATTACAAATATGTTTGCCTTGTTTTTAAAAATGTGTTACCATTTTATGTTAGAAAACAAAACTAAGTCATACGATAAAGTAACCTACTGTCCCTAGTCATGGCCTTAGCTGTTATGCCAGGTGCAATCGGCCAATTGTGTTGGGGTGCCTTCTTCCATTGCTTCTTTGTCTAGTTCAGTATGTTATGTATATATTGTAGGCAATTTGAGGTTGGTGGACATATGTGAGCTTGTGGCTCTGACTAGGTTGCTTTCCTAGATTGTGTCCTCTGTCACCTTATTATAAGAGACAGCATACTCAGCCGTAGCAGCATGCATGTGGGACTGAACCAGCAGGCTAACCTTCTCTCCCCACACCCATGAAAATTTCACTGGTTCATTGGTTTCCCTTTTTGGACCACTTTTGGTAGATACTAACCACTACATACCAGAAAGAGGCCACAGTTTAGTGAAATATGAAAATCTAGATATTGGTGGACAGCATATCTATCTAAGCAGTAACTAGTCCATGAATCTTAGGAGGCCACTGTACCATTTTCGAGCCCCACTGTTTATGGGAAACTGTGGGGGGTTTGAGGGGATAAAATAAATTTCAGTAAAAACCTCAGGCAAACTTCCTAAAAATGTTTTTTTTTGAACCCACCACTACTTATGTAAAATATTTTTGAATGGTTTAAATCTACGGAAAATTCATGGCTAGGATCTGTAAAAGAGTATATAATGTTTTATAGATTTTGAATTGCAGAATTGCCTCCAATATTTTGAACTACAATTGTCATTACAGAAAACATTTTCATAAGTGACATGACTGGCTATCATAGCATGTCTACTATAACAAAAAATACATTGCGGGTAGACAGGAGATTCCTGCTTAAATCAGCTGCAAGACTAAAATGTGACAAATAGCATAGGTTGACTGTTGTTGGAAGTCAGACACATCATTGTGTCATTTTGAGAAAGAAAGTTATTATAGACTTGAGGACTTTACAAATGCAGAACTTCAGCAGACAAAATGAGAGTGGTTATCAGCCTTGCGTGACGAGCTCAAAGTTGTGGTGAAGATTTTTTCTTTATCTGTACCATGCACATTTTTCTGTTTCCCCTTTCTCAAAGGCATAAGTTTATCTGTCTGCCGTGGCTGTCTGGATCTTACCATGTGGTTACTTCTGAGAATAGCCTGATGTTCCTGAATGGACAGCAATAAATCTTTTATCATTTGTGCCTTGGTTAAATAATGCCCCAACTATTCTTTTATCCCACATCCAACATGGCGAAAAAGCACAGTTCAGAGGAGATACAAAACATTTAGATATGACATTTCCTACCTGCCATGAAACCTCAAAAAAGTTTGATCTCTTTATGGTTTAGGGTCTTCAATTTGTTTTCTTTCAGGGGTCCGAAGTCTTTGGTGGGTCTTGAGTTATTTTAAACTCTGTGGTCTCACTTGATTCTTAATCCTTGGGTTTGTCTGAAAGGCGTTTTACGGGTTCAGGAAATTGTTTTGCATTAGCAAGAAGGGCTATAAATCGAAGAACCCATACTTACTTCTTGCTGGTCCAGTTCAATGCCTCATTCCACACTCATTTTTGTTTTTACAGGCTGCAGTAATGACATTACATGGCCTGATAACATGACAATATCTCCAAAGGAGGGAAAAAAAGAATCAGCTCACCCTAAAAACAGGGTCTGAACTCAAGGTCTTAAACGCGTTTTCTGCTGGTATTTGTAGTATGTTCATTACTTTATGAACAGATAAATAGCATAAACAAAGACAGTCTTATAAAAGGGGAGATGGACTAAATGATAAATATAAAACATAGATTGTCCTTCTAAAATTCTATATTACCTTGTTGGCCTAGTTCATGACAAAAATCAGGCCATGAGCTTTCCTACCAAATCAAACCTCTTTTTACAGCTAAGAAGAAGTGGCAGAGGTAACAAGTGCGACCAGGGTCCTAAGCCCACTTCCGTACATGAATATTGTTCTCGTGGGGAAAATAATTATTGCATCTGAGTTTTGAAGAGCTTCTTACAACTGCATATGGTGCTCTACAGGATGTACTTAGCACATATTATGTACCATACTTCTATATAGGGGCATTTTTTCAATATAATATTTTATGGGAAAAATATTATATAATAAAATTCATTATGTGGTAACCTATATTTACTGTAATACATTATAGCAGCAAGTTGTATAACAACATTAATTATGGGAGCCTTAATTATAATACATTATTGTGGCTCATAATATCATAGCATTTATTATGGAGGTATAATATATTTCATACAGGGGCACTGTAAATAATTACAATTCATTCAGAGTCAGGAATCTGGTGAAGTGCTAAGTTCTAGCGCTAAACGCGATATTCCATTCTTGTAATTTTAACAACCTTTTATTGTTTTAATGCCATTTGGCTTAAATAAAGAAGATTTTTAAGAAATATCTTTTAAGCAAGCCAGCGCTTTTTTCATGTCCCAAATTGGAGGAGTGGATCAACGCACCCCAATCGGATGCTCTTGAACACTTTATATGTTACTACATTTTGAAAAGGGATAATATCAACTAATATTCATGCTTTTAACCCTTTTCTATACAGAACTTTCTAAGAACACACTTTCTCTCTTATTGCCTTTTATTTTGTGATAGTTTTTTTTCGCCAAAATTGACTGATACGATGAACATTCGATCCTCTTCTCCTAATGTCACTACATATTAACAACGCAACCCAGAACATATCTATAAGGCTATATGTAACACCAAAAACACACACATGTTCTGGAAAAAGTTTTTATTTCACACCATCCTCCATTATTTACACCTATGTTATAACGCTCTTGCTCAAATTCTTATGAATCGCGGAGCGTTCTGTTGTTGTACGGCTAATGCAATGGCTTACATGTAAAAGTGACTTTAATTATCTCATTATCTTGGTTTATGGATATATAGTTATTTATTTGGGTTACCATAGTGTAAGGAAGCAGACAAGGATAGATCAAAAGCACTGACCATATTGGTGGAATATTGGGGGCAATGCCCCTCATAGTGGCCCAGTCATTGGTGGTAAAGTACTGTTGGTAACAGATATAAGTTCCTCTGCAGTGCAGAGGCAAGCGGAAGCAGGGTGTGAATGGCAAAAATGCAAACATGTACCACGTAATCTTTGAACCGCCAGCCTCAGCACATGTGCGTGACAAGGGACATGCATCAACCTGTCTCCTATACTCTGGGAGAAAAAATGCTATGCCTGCCATGCTGCAGGTGGGATGGTCTTTGTTTGCTGGGTTCCTGGGTGAGGGCAGTAGCAGAACGTGGCTCCAGGCTGACCTCTGCGCCTTGCTACCCTTTTGCTTGTTCTGCTGGCTGTGCGATTTGTTATTTTTCTAGCATCTTAATAAAACAGGAGGAGACTTATAAAATGATGCCAACACAAAGCTGAGATATGGTTAATTGGTTAATGGTTAATTATGAACTAATTTGGGTAGTAAGACTATCAGTTTGAAAAACAGAACATTTACAATTATTTCATAATTTTGGCCAAATTTTTTTTTCATAAATAAATGCAAAATATATTAACCAAAATTTCCCACTAACTTGGAGTACAACATGTCATGAAAAAACAATCCCAAGACAAATTGGGGAAGCATTCTAACGTTATTACTGGATAAAGTGACATTGGGCAAATTTTGAAAAAAGGGCTTGGTCTTCAAGGCACAAATGAGCTGGGTCACTAAGGGGTTAAAACATGGTTTTAAAACTATTTAACATATGTTGTATTCCATGTTTACGCACCCTATTACTGCACTCCAATGTAGTTAAAACAATGGAGGAGATTAAACAACACACACAATTAAATGTTTCTTCTCTGGAGCATCTGTTTTTTCACTGACTGCTGAATTTGCTGTGGCTAATCCACAATAATGATTGGTCAGCATTTTAGAGGCTTTCAAGAAATTCTAAAAAAAAAGTATGGTGTAAAAAAAAAAAAAAGAAAAGTGTGCTTACTCAGGTTTAAACTGGCCTACATAAGTGCCCCAAAACCTATTGGCTCCGCCCCTGCTCCCTTGCTGACTCTGCCCCTTCTGCTCACTATCCCGGGAATTGAATTCAACTCTATAGAATTTAATAAGATGTTGGTACAAAAAAATTAGCTCTCCATATTAACACTCAGTAGCTGCATGCATCACAACACATAGCAGCAGAGGAAGGGTGAACTCAAATTGGCATTTTTTTTTATCACATCACTGATTTTTCACTGAACCCATTTGGCTTATGCATCACACACAGATTGGTTTTCTCTTCCTGGCTTTAGTAATTTTTCACTGAGAGGACATCACACCTAAAAATGTACATGTAATTTTTCCATGTAGAAGTAGGTGGGCCTCCAGAATCAATTTCACTGGGGGGCCAGAGGCCCTCCTCTCCAACACTGCTTAACCTGCCTTAGCTCCTAGTGCAGGCATTGCCCCTGTACTTTCCCCAATTCATTGACCTTTTCAGAACTTTGTCTTCAAATTTTTAATTGACAACAAAGTGGTGAAAAACAGCAAACATTTGGACCATTTTTCAGTTTTTTTTCCAATTCTTATTTTTATATTAAATAGAATAATTTTAGGACAATAATTTTATTTATTATGTGTTTTAACTACCCTGGGAACCAGTTTTTGAAACTAGTAGGGTCTGATCATTGATACAATATACTGTTTCAAGAAGTGCTATTTGCCCCCATACACAACTCATAAAATAGTATACATTGCTTAATATTTTAACATTTTTTTAGGTATGTTTAAATCATATACACTATACTGCAATACGTCTTTGTTTGGTTATAGATAATGAAAAATATGTGCTTATCGATAATAGCCTAGAGTGGTGTCAAGGCAACCGATTGGCTCCCCAGTGTGGGTTGCCGATTTGGTGGTACCTGTGCTCCATGGCTGTTTACGGGTTTTGACCACAGCACCTAAAAGACTTACTGCCATGTTCAGTGCCAGCACCAATTGCGGCAGTTTACGGTAGGTATCTGGTGTGTAATACAGCAGACACTTACCATTTATGTAGATTACTCAGCTCATAAGTCTTTTCCTTAGTATACTACAGTATACTAGCTAAAACTTCAACATGAAATATTTCAATTTATTGCTATGTATGTCACATAGATAAGGACAAATATTTTTCAGCAAATATTTATCAGGGGAAAACCAGTGTCAGGGTGACTATTTGAGCAGTGGCAAATTTATAATTGGCTCTGTAATAAACTGTCTTCTCTTTGCCAATATCTGGAATTCACCTTAAAATCCTTTAAAATATATCAATATACATAATCTTAGAGAAAGACAATCCAACTTCTATTTGTCATACAGATTATGGTTCTGTGCTTTTGGGATATTTTTTGTGACATTTAAATTTTGGGTTAATCACTACGTAACATTCAACCTTTATTATAAATGTCAATACCAAACACATGTAGGGTTTTACAGGTTTTTTTTTTTTTTTTACTTTTGGACAATAAAATCATTTATTCAACAAATAATTAGATTTTTTTTATTTGTACCCAATTTCCTGCTAATTATTAGGGGGGGGGGGGGGTAAGATGGAGTTTTTATTTGAACTAGCTTTGTGTATAGTAAAATTATTGGCTATCATTCAAAATGTTTTCACTAGGGACATAAGGAAAAATTAAATTTTTAATGTTTTTGATTTATTTTTACAGTGTTCACCATGCAGTGTGTGACATTTTATTTTTATTTTGGGGGTTGTTGCTTTTGTGGAAATACCAAACATGTGTATTTTTTACACTTTTACAAAATAAAAACATTCTTAATTTAAAAAAAAAGTTTTTCTTTGTTAATACGAAATGTATTTTTAATTTTTTTTTACATACTTTATTTCAAAATGATTTTTTTTGTCGGACTAGAGGAAGTCAAATTTTTAACCTTTGATTGCTTCTATAATGTATTAGTATACTGTTGATACTAATGCATTCAAAACTGTCAGTATTAATATCTAATAGATATTCCTATATGGCAGCCCTGGGGGTCTATGAAAGGTTTTCAGCTACCATGACAATCATAGGCACCCCACGATTAATGTGTTGGGGTGTGATATGCTTCTCCATATATTTAAAGGCAGCTTTCAGAATTGACAGCAGACTGTAAATGGTTAAATAGTTGTGGTCACTGACCAAATCTTTGGAGGATTAGCCTGGCCCATATGATCTCCTGACGTAACTGTATGTTCTCGCTGCCACTTCAGTTATACAGCTACATTGTGACAAGGGAATATCTTGGGTTAGTATAAAAATTTATGACTGGCAGGACAACAAATAACATTCCAATTTGATAGTAATGATTTCCAAGTTATGATAATCGACAGTGCCGGACTGGCCATATGGCATTTCTGGCAAAGGACAGATGGACTGCTTTTCCCAGTGGGCTGCTCTCCTGCTTTTCCTCGGACGGCTTACATTTCCATCACTGCCTACACTGCAAAGACTACTTACTAAGTGTAGGAGGCTATACCTATTTTTCTAGTAGATCATATTATTTTTACTGGCCTCCAAATCCAATAAAGCCACCCAATATTTGGGCTGCTATTTTTGAGCTCTGTCCCATATTGTGATGGCTATTTTTAAATTGCATCAAGGGCAATCCTGTCACCTAGGGACAGGCAGCCATGTAAGTACACAGAGGGGCTTATTTACTAAAGGTCATTCTGCTCATTTCCATCAGACTGTGCGCCTTTTTCGGGGATTACGCAGCTTGCACAGATATTTAACAAGTATCTGCTCTGGAATTTTGGAGCACTCAATCTTTTTTTGGTGCAGCTGTCATGAAACACAATTTAGAAGTAGTGCCGTCGGACGATCTGACTGATTTGAACTGAACGCAGGATTTAACTTTTAATTTGTGTCGCAAACCCAAGCACTTACATATACCACTTAAAAGATGGTGAACTCTGTCAGACCTGAGTGGGGAAGCGACACATCCAAGATATCGGGCGCACAATTTTAGTGAACCGCTGCAGAGTGCATTATCGTCGGACAATGCACTTTGGCTTGGGTGAACTCCAGCGGTTGGGTAAGTAAATGTGCCCCAGATAATGAATTTGTTTAAATAAAAATCAGATTCCATGGTACGATTTATTTGTTGAATGGATGTGTTCTGTGTGCCAACCAAACACATTTATGTAACCTTGTATGTAACTCAAGTAGACCTGAGGTGTTGTCAGAATTCACAAGTGTCAGAAGTGTTACTAGTGATAGGACCCACAGCTGAAGAGGGTCTTGATAATCTCTTGACCACCAAGGTTTACAGCCTATCCTGGATTGTTGATGGAGAGGCTATAGTAATGACACTGGATCCGGGACTCAGAGCAGGATAATTACACTTTATTTTCTTTTTCCCATAATTCCTGGAAAACTCCTTTAATGCTTCTGAAGTCAATGGCAGAGATTTATCACATGATGGTACATGGTGCACATTACGCATTATGTAAATATGTATAATATTTTATATAATAAAATATACATATATATACACATGTATCTGTGATATCCTCACAGATACATGTGTATATATATGTATATTTTATTATTTTGTTTAGTACCTTTTACAGACCTGATGAAGGGGAAACGCGAGGTCCATTAACCATACAAATAAAATTCCCAACCTAAGCAGTTTGTGTCGGATCAACCTTAATTCGGGCAGTACGTCTTACACCAACCCGTTTTTTTTTTCATTACCAAACCTATAAGATTTGGAATGGGTGGTGTCAATGTCCTTATACTTTATACTCACTCAGTAAGTTTTCTGGTCGCTGTCCTGTCAATGCCTAGGGTTGCCCCATCATTACTTCTCTGTTCTGACTATCCAGTTCTGTGTTACCCTGCATAACTCATGTTTCTTTCTGTAACTTAAGTTGTTCTAAGCAACGGAAAACATGGGGTGCCATGAGCCACACATGTTCTACTTTCCCCTCATGTATTTGACTGACTACCTGGTGGATGGATGGACTCTTTAGGTGTGGACCATTGTTACATCTGATACTTGACCATTACTATCTTTGACCCAGGACTCTAGCTTATAAACACTCTATTTGTTTATGGTTAATTGCTACTTTGTTTCATCTGTGCCACATAATTTTCTTACGTAAAGGTTGCTAGCAGGGTGTATCTATACATGTGTGGGTATTTATGGACACCTTTATCTCGGTTTGTGTCCATATGAATTTCATGTGCTGCATCACACATTTTTTAGATGATTTTCATGGATTGGTTCTTATATATGTCATCACTGTGTTGTATATGAATTTTCATAAAGTTTGGTATGAGATTTTATCTATACATACCTCTCTGGTCTTAGTTGTTCAAGTGCACTGTATGCATTATACTAATTTGTGAAGGACCTGTCACCCATCATTGGCCCTGTTCCTCTATTAGCAATAGCTTCTGTTAATGCCAAATCTGTAGATCCTTGCATTCCATTGCATGGATTTTCATTTCTGGATGTCTACTACCTTATAACCATGGTTTCATGCTAACTGATTTTGCTTGTCTACATGTTTTGTACATCCTGGAGACATTTTTTCAGGGCTTGGATTCCAGTTTTCTGGTACACAAGCCCCAATATAATTCCAATCTTTGCGAACCGCAAGGAATTGTGATTATTCCCCACATTACACCAACCCCACAAGAAGTGGAACACGCTTGGCGGAGGAGTGATGCAGTTTTTCTAATGCAGATTTATTGCGGCATGCAAATGTAAAGTCTTCTGCATCTGAATCTGAATTTGTCAAAGAGTGTTAAAGGCAGTATGTAGAAGCAGCAAACTGTATGAGAAAGTGTGTCAGTAGCATTAAACACACTCCGAATTCACAAATAGTCCCTAAGATTTCATCTATGCAGCTGAATCTTTAATAGAAGTAAACTATAAACATTAATCTGCTTGCAAGATATATTAAGCCACTTAGTGAATGTAATAAATTACTTATGTGAATGTAATAATGTTCATGTTTCATTTTTTTAATCATTTCCATCGTTGAGCTAATAAATTCCACCCACATTTAATGTTTTTCAAGGTCACACATAATTGAATTACTATAATGCTGGAGTAAGTTGAAAAAAAGGAATTTTAGTATTTTATTTTGGAAGAGCATTGAGTGTAGAAAAGACAGCCCTGGTGATATTTTGTCCATCAATATCTACCCTTAAAAGACTAGACCATGGTCAGATTTCTGTCCACTTGTAGTAAACATAGAGACAAGCAGAATGACTGCAAGCAGAGATCTAGAAATATGTGAGGAGTTGATACAGAAAGTATATTAGAAAATTGTATAATTTATAATTTTTAAAAAAAAATGACATTAATTTGAAGAACAGCAACACATTTTTCATCCAGAAATGCTTCCATTGCCTATTGTACTTGTAAAGGTAGAAACTTCATGAATCTGATGTTTCAAATTCTTTTTTATCTTCTACAAGAAGATCCACCCAATCCACCACAGAATTTACCAATGAAACTGTGGACTAAACAGCATCCTCAATTTTATGTGCTGAAATATGTCGCTGTGGGCATAATGCAGCCACAACACAAACGTGTCGCACACACTTCATAAATATATGAGCAAGCAGTTTGCACTTTATTTTTAACCCCATAGCGCAATAAGACGTACCTGTACGTTTTATTGCGCATGGGGTAGTATGAAGAGGGTTCACGGGCTGAGCCCTCTTCATACACGCCGGGTGCTTGCTTCACAATGAAGCAAGCACCCGTCGCTAACACCCGCGATCGGTGCTTGTACCGATCGCGGGTGTTAACCCTTGCATTGCCGCCGGCAAAGCTGCCGGCGGCATTAACGAGCCGGCGGCGCGTGGGTGCCGCCATCTTGGCTCCGATCGCCGCTCCCCGTGACGTCATCGGGGAGCGGCGATCCGTTGCCATGACAGCCTCGGATCACACAATGATCCGAGGCTATCATGTTTTAGGCCATCTATTACAATGTGCGATCTGCACATTGTAATAGATGGTGTGCAAAATCCCCATATACTGCCATACTGTAGTATGGCAGTATATGGTAGGATCAATCAGACAACCTAGGGTTAAAGTACCCTAGGGAGTCTGAAAAATAGTAAAAACTTTTAATAAAAAAAAATAAAAAATAAAAAATTATATTAAAAAAACCTAAAAATTCAAATCACCCCCCTTTCCCTAGAACTGATATAAATATAAATAAACAGTAAAAATCATAAACACATTAGGTATCGCCGCGTCCGAAAATGCCCGATCTATCAAAATATAATAATGTTTTTTTACTGCGTTTAACCCCGTAACGGAAAATAGCGCCCAAAGTCGCAAATGGAATTTTTTTGCCATTTTGAAAAATATAAAAAATTCAATAAAAAGTGATCAAAAGGTCATACAATTCTAAAAATAAAAGCATTGAAAACGTCATCAAAAGTCGCAAAAAATGACACCACCCACAGCTCCATATACCAAAGTATGAAAAAGTTATTAGCGCAAGAAGACGGCAAAATGAAGAATTTTTTTTTTGTACAGGAGGTTTTAATTTTTGTAAATGTATGAAAACATTATAAAACCTATACAAATTTGGTATCCATGTGATCGTATTGACCCAATGAATAAATTAGACATGTCATTTGGAGCGCACAGTGAAAGACGTAAAATCCACGCCCACAAGAAAACGGCACAAATGCGTTTTTTCACTATTTTCACTGCATTCAGAATTTTTTTCCCGCTTCCCAGTATATGGCATAGACAATTAAATGCCATCACTATGAAGTGCAATTTGTTACGCAGAAAACAAGCCATCACACAGCTCTCTACATGGAAAAATAAAAAAGTTATAGATTTTTGAATGTGGGGTGTGAAAAATAAAGACGCAAAAATGAACAAGGGCCTGGTCCTTAAGGGGTTAATGCACAGTCAGACAAAAAACTGGAGCAAACACATTAATAAATGTGGGCCATAATATGAATGCAGCCTAAGACCATGTGCACAAAATGCAATTGACTTGTGTTTTAAAAAGAATTGATTTTCTTAAGCATTGGACCGATTGTCTTGGCAGGGATTTGGGAACAATTTTTCACAAAACCGCCTTAAGCGGCACAGAGTCGCCCATATCCGGACAAAGGAAATTATACTTAAAACTTAGCTTTTATTAATATTTGATGTTATAAAATGACTGTAGAGTAACCACTATTTGCTCATCTTGAGAGGTGTATTTAAAAACACAAATGCACTAGGGTAGGTGGCTCATTCAATGGGCTGTAACTATATGTCAAGGTTAGACTAGCATGGAAATTCCCCCTATGGGGGGGGGGGGGGGTTATTTCCTAGGCGGCACCAACTCAGGGTACTGAGGTTTGGTCATAAACTAGCAGAGTTAGCAGACATGTAGTATGAGTATAAATGCAATGGGGTTAGCTGACCCCTGATGAAGCCAGTTCACTGGCAAAACATGTCGAGGGGCTAATGTCTACTACCTTGCAGTGCGCTAAGGTTTAGTGGGGACTTTCACTTATCTAGCTGGGCAATCTCAGGGTTGGTGCAGTGAGCATGTGCTGACCTCTGCTGTAGGATTTATTCGAGCACTATATCTAGCTTTAGGCTGGATGGCGATAGTTATTGCCACAAATATCTAGGTCTGCTTATCGCACCATAGTACTATTTATCTTTTTAGAAGAGGGACAGGTTTCTGTTCACAACTGGTATTGTTCACGGTCTCATGCTACAGAAACCAATGCATGGGTTTAGAAGATAATAATCCATTGCATTTATACTCATACTACATGTCTGCTAACTCTGCTAGTTTGTGACCAAACCTCGGTACCCTGAGTTAGTGCCACCTAAGAAATAACCCCCCCATAGGGGGAATTTCCATGCAAGTCTAACCTTGACATTTAGTTACAGCCCATTGAATGAGCAATCACTTCTTATCTGAAAGCCACCTAGTCTAGGGCATTTGTGCTTTTAAATAAACCTCTCGAGTTGAGCACGTAGTGGTTACTCTATAGTCATATCTCAAATGCAAAAAGAATTGCACCAAAAATAGACCAACATGCAAAGAATAAGAAGTGGATATATCTCACAACATAAATTTATATTTTATTATTGTACAAAGACAGACACAAAAAGGACACACATTTAAAATCATCTAAAAAAAATATTTTACAAAGGAAATTCATTCGTGGTGGCCCTGGTATGGGTCAACCACCATACACCACTTTCAAGACAAGAATTCCTGTCTATATGCCTACCTCAACATTGCACACAATCCACAGTAATATAACATAATATAGAGTCCAGTGGCAATAAAACCCGAACTGCACAGTCTACAGCAGTGATGGCGAACCTTTTAGAGACCGAGTGCCCAAACTACAACAAAAATCCACTTATTTACTGTGAAGTGCGAACGTGGCATTTTAAGCAGTAACTTATTGCTATGTGTTCTTCCACATCGTCCGCCTAAGTCTACCAATACAGTTGAAAGAAAGAGGGCAGATAGCTTCTCTCCAGGGTCTCTCTGTACAGGACGAATGGTGAGTCTAGCAGGATGACCTCCAAAGATAATGCACTTCTGTCAACGCCTTCTCATTTTTTACGCAGTTCCAAACAGCCAATGAAGTGTCACTTTAAAATAGCGCTGAGAGCAGCACCTCTTAAGTTCTGGTGGATTTGGTCCTGTTTGGTGAACTCTGTCCTGCAGTGATGGCCTGAGTCCCCACAGAAAGGGTAGGACCTATAAAGAACAATCTTGTTTCAAATAATTAAAAAAAATAAACACCACATACTCATCTGTCCCCATTCCCCAGCAGCTCTCCTCATTTCATCCTGGTCTGTGCTGTGATGCTGGCAGACGTGTTGACATCATCACTCCACACCTGCCAGCATCACAGCTACGATGGGGGAACAGCGATGATGCAGAAAACTATTAGCGCTGTGCCTCATCCTGTTATTCAAGTCTAACTGTGTCCTCTGTGAACACAGATATAGTTGATGTCCGACACAGGAGGCAGGGGGTGGGGTCAGCACTCTGTAGGCTGGGCTAAAATGCATCGGGGCCCACTGGTGTTTTCACTGGTACACCATTGGACCAGTCTGACCCTAATGATACATGTAACCCCATGGAGACAACTATGATCTTTGTAAATAACATATTGTAGTCAAATGTGAAGCCATCTGTCCAACAGCTGAAGAGTGAATTCTTTATTTCATGGCTGCATATGTATACTATCAAACTGTCTTAAAATGACAGCTTTTGGGCTATAAAGTAATTTGGAGAATCAGTCTCTGGGGCAATTTAAAACATACAGCCTTGACACCTGAGGTGTGGCTCCTTGAGAAGCATTTCAAGGTCTTGGACAGTCTCCAGACCTAAACCCAATAAAAAAATCTTTGGAGGCAGCTGAAGCTCAACGTTGTTCTGCAACAGTCTCAAACTAGTAAGATCTGGAGAAGTTCTGCATGAAGAAGTGGGCTAAAATCCTTCTGGCAGCATGTGCAAACTTTAATAACTACAAGAAATGTCTGATCTATGTAATTGCAAAAAAAGGTTTCTGTACCAAATATTTTGTTGTGTTTTTTACTTCCACTTATGTCATGCAATAAAAGGCTAATTAATTTTTTAATAATAATACAATGTGATTTTCTGGATTTTTGTAGATTTTGTCTCGAACAGTTGATTGGTGTCCCCTATTTCCCCTTCAAACCCAACAATTATGAATATCAGGATACATGTTACACCATTCGCAATTACTATATGTGTAGACAGAAAGAGTTTAAAGAAAAGCTTCTCAAAAATTCTCACTATTATAAAGAATATTATTAAATATGCTTTGGGAAATCTATGAAAATTCTCAGAAGATATAAGATACGTACACAGTTTCTATATCATTCACAAGTTAAGTATTGAGTAACATGATCTAAAGGATAGAGACATCTCCGTACTGTCTAGTACAGGTGTTTCTGATTCACTATGTATCATGTAAGGATACATAGGTTCTCACAAAAAAGTGTAAAAAGTGATAGATGTACAAAATTATCTTAAAGCAAGACAAAAAGTGTACACAGCAATAGATTTATAAAGGGTCTAATGCTGAATTATAAATCTAGCACAGTAAAGGATTCTTAATTTTCACCTCCTATAAGTAAGTTTAGTATAGAAGTGTGCAAAATTTCTGCCACATTTGATCATTTCTGGCGCACGGGCCATTTACCACAAAATAATGCCCACTTATCTGAGGTCAAGGCCCTTTTGTAGTTCAAGTCATGAACTGTCTATAACCCTTGATAAAAGGGGTATCTAAAGGGTATCAGTCACCACAATTCCATCACCCACATGTTAACAATACTTTTATGTTATTTTTCCAGTTGCACCTTCAATGCCAAAATTAAACTCTACAAATATGCAAATAAGGTTTAAGTACCCTTGGGAGGAATTATCAGAGTATATTAAGGCTCCAACTCCACAGCAGTAACAATGCTACACTTCCATCTCCTAGCACCTTCTCCTTCCCCCACCCCTTCATCTATGTCCCTGCTGAGTCCAACAAGATGACGAGCAGTAGACTTTAGGTGCTTTTTACTTAGTACTTCAGCCTAATTTAAATCCAATTTTTAATTTCTTAAATAAAGTTTTGCACAGAATGAGCAGTTGAAAAATAAAACATTGAGGGGCATGTGTGGCCGTAGGCCTACATAACACGGCACTTAGTTCAACCCCTTCAGGATGCAGCCAGCTTATAGTTTAAGGCCCCATTTTTTGTATTCTGACTTGCGTCGCTTTATATGGTAATAACTTTTGAATACTTTTACTTCTAACATTGTTTTTTGGTCACTTTTTGTACTTCATTTTAGTGGTAACTTTGGGCTGATAAGTTTTGTGTTTATTTATAAAAAAAAAAATAATGAATTTTTTAAAAAACTTGCCATTTTCAAAATTCTAAATTATCTTGTTTTCAGGCAGATAGTTTAACATTTCCCCTTTGTCTGCTTTACATTTTCAGAATTTGTCTGGATAATTTATTTTGGTGTCACGCAGCTTACAAATCGAACATCGGATTTCAGTATTTTCAAGGAGATTTTAGAATTTACTTTTTGAGGGATCATTACTGTTTTTGATGAAATTTGAAATATATGATACGAGAAACCCCCTATATATCAACCCATTTTCCAATCTGCATCCCTCAAACTGTCAGAAACAGCTTTTAGGAAGAATGTTAACACCTTGAGATCTTCATAGTAATTAAATCAAAATGGAAGTGAAATTTAGAATGGTCCCTAAAATTTACACATTTACAAAAGACAAAAAGAGGAAATCCATCTTAAAATTTGTTATTCAATTTCTTCCGAGTACAGAGACACCTCACATGTGGACGTTACACAGCGAGACACCGAAGGGAAGGAGGGCTAAGCATAAGCCATAGAATTTAGTGGTTTTTAGTTGGTTCATGGCATTTAAAGGGCATGGCATTTAAAGGGTTAAAACCCCCAGCTGACTGTGGGTGTTTCTCGGGGATGGCAGCGGTAGATTACCGCTGACAACCCGCGACTCCTGGTACCAGCTCGGCTCTGGTGCAGAGCCGAATCGGCATCAGCTCAGCACCATACTTGTATGGTGGTGAGCACTAATAGCGGGACTCCATTATGCTGCAGAGAGCTAAGGGTTTAAGTATTTTTCTTTTATGGAGAAAATTCTGACAAAATTTCAAGGTAAACAGATTGATAAGGCATGCCTTGGAATTTAGGACTTTTTGGCCCTTTTACTCTATTACTCTTTTAAAAGTTGGGGATAGGGAATAGCACAATTTACTATAACCTGTTCCAAAGAAACTGGTGCAGGTTAAAGCTAAAATCTATGGAACAGCGTAGATTTAAATTCCAGCCCTGCATCTTGGAATTGGTTGGAGCCTTTTAGTAATTTCGGCAAGTCCTGTGCTAGGTGAGCTGGTTAACCCTGAGGTGGCTGAGCACTTGCCATACGTGGGGCTGGTGGGACTCGAGATCAGCAGAATACCACAACACAACTGTTAATGATATCTTCAGGGACTTGTTGTACAAACTCCTGGAAAACGGCTGGCGAATTACAAAGTCCAAAAGGCATAACTAGATATTCAAAATGACCATCACGGGTGTTAAAGGCGGTCTTCCACTCATCCCCCTTCCTGATGCAGAAAAGATTGTAGGCCCCATGAAGATCCTATTTCTATTTCTATGTGCAGGGAGCACTGGGTTATAAAGCCCCTGCACAGCTTGGGATCTCCGTCATATTTGTCGGGCATAGACAGCCGTAGCCTAGGATCAGCGGCAGGAAGACAACCCAGGGAAGCAAAAGTGGGAGTATTCTCAGGAACCTGTTGTTGATGCTAAGTGGCTAGCAGCTGTTACAACATGGCAGTGACATGTCCCAGCTGTTCACACTGTGCGGCAATCTACCGGGATTGCTGGACCACGATGGTAATAAGATTGGGCCGAACGGGAAGCGGAACCTGGCGGGATCCATGGCCAGATCTTATTGTCAGGATTTGGGATTAGTGGATCCTCTGGACCACCGCGGGAGGTGGTACTAGCTGACACCTTGGACCGGAATCTAAGTGGCACCTTATCTTTACAAGAGTCCAACGCAAAGCGGGATGGATTTGCTGTGGCGGGGTACCACCAGTTAGATCCACAGGTGCGTCTAGCTCGCAGTGGCAGCCGAGGTCGAGGTACCTTTGCAGGAGACAGTCTTGTGGTCAGGTTCAGGCACAGGGTCAGGGAAGGCGGCAGAGATGCAGGGTCAAGTCTAATCTGGGGTCAGCAATGGGAGGTCCAGGCAGATGGGAATGGCAACACAGGCACACGGAACACAGAAACGCAGGACACAGGAACTCAGGAGCAGGAACACACAGGAACGCATGAACACAGCAACACTGGAACTCAGGAGCAGGAACACACAGGAACGCAGGAATAGTGCAAGGAAGCTTTCACAATGGCGTAGGCTCAAAGATTCGGTGTGATGGAAGAGGCAGGTTTTATTAGCCCCCTGGGAAAATGGGCAGCGCCAATTAACGGTGCACTGGCCCATTAAATTTCCTAAAGCCGGTGCGCGTGTCCCTGTCTCCTAGGGGAGACCACGGACGGGGATCTAGAACGGGGAAAGGTGAGTCCGAAGCAGGAGTTGGGGCACACGGAGGGACACGGGTGCGCCTGCGGTCCGAGACAGCGATCGTGCACCCGTGACATAAAATTTTCCCAAAAATGTATAAAAATTTACTTTGATGGCAAAAAATTTGCCCCAAACAAAAAATAATCTGCTTCACATGGGAAGAGTTCCTAGATACATCATAGCCATATGTTTACATGAATAAATCACTAACTGAAATAAACAAAAATCAGCTTTTCAGCTATAAACGATGCACCCCTAAAACATATATTTTTTGAAAGCAGACAACCTGGTGATTGAATTTGTCTTAATTAACAGTTGACAGCCTGAACCACCAGCATGCATTTGTGACAAACACAAATAGTCCCAAAAAAATACATTGAATGCAAAGTGGAAATCAAAGTGGAGGTTTACACACCCAAAAATGCTAATACATAAATACCAAAACCATGCAAACTTATATGAAGAAAATGAACTTTCCGAAAAACAGCAAGATGTGATTAGTTCATACATATGTACATGTGTATATTCACCAAAATATGCAGCAAAGGGAATGTAAAATCCACATGGGGTGCCAAACCATTTTTGCAGAAAACTGCACTGAGCTTCACTCAGATTTACAGGCAGACCCCGGGTTACGTACAAGTTAGGTGCTGTAGGTTTGTTCTTAAGTTGAATTTGTATGTAAGACGGAACTGTATATTTTATAATTCTCCAGACAAATTTTTTTTGGTCTCTGTGACAATTGGATTTTAAAAATGTTGGATTGTCATAAGAACCAGGATTAACAATAAAGCTTAGTTGCAGACACCTTTAATAACTGTCACAGCTGATTATTGTAGCCTAGGGCTAAAGTACAGTAAATTGCCAACATCCAGAGGTCCGTTTGTAACTAGGGGCTGTCTGTAAGTCGGGTGTTCTTAAGTAGCGGACCGCCTGTATTATTGCATTCTCCCTTACAAAACAGTAACCCAAATAAAAAACTATATATCCATGAACCAAGCTAATGAGCTAACAAAGGTCACTTTTAGATATGCACCATTGTATGAGCAGTGTAATAATGGAACATTCTGTGGTTCATAAGAATTTAAGTAAGAACGCCATAACATATATAAATAATGGTATAAATAATGGAGGTTTGGTGTGATATAAAAACTTCATTCATGATTGTGTTTTTTGTGTTATATATTTTGGTCAAGTTGCGGAAGATTGCGATGCTGTTATGAAGCCACTTTGGGCAAAGCGGATTGAATGTTCAATCTCACACAATTTTACATAAAGAAAATGATCATGCTATATAAGACAATCAGAGAGCAGGTGTACTCTCGGATTGTTTTGGGTAGAATTGGGTTAATAACATGAACATTAGTTAGCATTTTCCCCTTTTTACCCCTTAGAGGGGTATTCCTGGAATAAGCATAATTCATATACAAATGGGTACTCAAAATATAAGCTAATGTGTAATTAGTTGTTATTTAAAATTTTGCTCCCCTTAGCAGAAAATGCTGGTGGCGTAAACTGTAATGAAGAATTAAAATGCTACTGACCCTTTAATAAGTCCGTTAATGTCCTCCACTCGGTCCGTTGCAGAACAGACACAGGGCAGAAGATGGCCGCTGGTCACATGTCCACATCACATGTCCTGCACCTGCTTGGGAAGGTCATGTGATCACCACTACGTTTGGCTGTAGTCGGTTGGTTGAAGTGCATCCAGAATGGCCAGTGTTGTGGTGATGTGCAGGGATGGCAGTTACACATCATTACTATGGTAACAGAGCAAGAAAGTCTGTTATATCACTGGGAGCAGAGCATAAGAGGCAGGAGGAGTTACTGGGAACTAAAGGATCATGGAACTTGTAGTTTCCAGTGGCGCCCATCTTAGTGATAACTCCACCTACTTTAGAGGAACCATAAATTTTGTAAATCTTAAATTCAAACTATTTAAGCTCCGTTTTGTGACTAATGACATTGAGTATTGTTGTATTCATTTATTTGTATCATCATGGGTTTTTGTGTCAGACGTTCATATTCCCGGAATTCCCCTTTAACAAAATTTTGCCACAGATAAAGTCTACATTTAATTTATCTGTGAGGTGAGAGAAGCTTCTACTGCTAGGTTCTCCCTGCAGTCTTCCAGCTAAGAAGCTGGAGGAGAGGGCTCTACCTTCGGATCCCTGGCACCTAGAATCTTAAGTTATTTTTTGGGTATTTGGTATTTCTGGGTGCCAGGGAACAGGAGATATTAATTGTGCAGTAGGGAGTGATTTTAATAACTAAAATTTGCACACAAAATTGTCAATTTAAAGGTGAATATATCTGGATCCCTGGCACCTAGATACACAATAAGAAAGAGGAGATTCATATGAAAGAGTTGATTCTCCTTGATTCTTCTCTAAGGAAAAAATGCCCTGAGATTCTAGGTGCCAGAGAGTTACATGGATTACATATCTCATACATCCATGGCCATATTGGTGTCACCCTGTGTCCTCGGCAGGAAAAGGGAACATCTAAATAAATCATGATAAACCAGGATCCTTACTTTCAAATCCAGGCTATGTGATTGTGGTAATCATTTTATATTTTTAATTCAAGGACTCCTTCCTTCTGAAATAATTTTTTAAAATGCTGCTAGGTTGGTGAGAAAGTGAAGCAGCCTGTGAAGCTACAGTAACTCCCCCTAGAGACCGTCACTCATTAGCATAATTTTTAAAAGTTTATTTTACAAGGAAGATTACCAAACTTAATGTCATATTCATTTATTAATGTACATCATGAGGCAGTATCAGATATTTTATAGAAAAGCCATACCAAATAGTATTTGGCTATTTAACTCCTTCCCAATGAATGATGTATTAGTACAGCACAGGTTGAGGTAAATTCCCAACCTATGCTGTACTATTATGTCCAGCTTCTGGCACTGACTCACAATCAATCTGTAAATAAGCTGTAATACACACCTGTAACACCTGTGATCAAAAACACCTATTCAAAAAAATCTGTAACAATCTGTACAATAAATTGGAACCATTTTTGGGCCTGCTCGGTAAACACCATGAAAAAAAACCTGAAAAGCTTGCCAAACATAATAATTTTTCATCAAATCCATTCATGATTTAAAAAAAGTTTTTTTGCCAAAATGGCACCACTGAAAATAACAACTCATCGCACATAAAATAATCCCTCAACCAGCTCTGTCAACAGAAAAATACTAAAATTATGTCACCGAAAAGCTGGCGATATTCAAACAAATTAGATTTTCTCTAAATTAGTTTTTCTTCAGTAAAATTGTAAAAATATCACCCTCATTGTATTTTGGTGTTAAGGCAATGGAGGACATTTATTATACGCTTGTACTTCTGCCTTTTGATGTATCAGGCAGGCCGCCACGCAGCATTTATTCTACGCCAGGCAGGGCCTGGCATAGAAACAAATGCAGCTGGCGACATGTGAAAATGTGAAAAGTCGCCGGCGGCAGCAAGTTCGTTACTGGGCCGGCCGTGCCCCCCCTTAACGCCAGTTAAAAAAAAATTAAAAATGCATAAAAAAATTTAAAAATGCATAAAAAGAGAAGAAAAAAAATCAAAAGATAAAGATATATGTCCCCCATTGATTACATTTTAATAAATGATTATGGAGGAAAAGAAAACATTTTATTTTTACCTTAACTTAAAATTTTCCACCACATACCATGGTATACACATTTATTCTGCAGGTCAGTACATTTCTGACAAAGGTGTATATATATTTGGTTTTGCTAATGCGAAACTTTTCTTAAAAATCATTACCTTGTGAATTTCCAGTATCTTAAAGTCGTAGCTAGCACAAGGCTGATTTTTGGTGATGAAATGTAATTTTGTTATCTACCAATAGGGGGATGTGCCACAATAATTGAATTAATCAGGATTAACACTAACATGCCTGGGAATAGGGTGGGTGGGGTTTCAGTTAAAACACCTGCAGTCTACACTGACAGCAGCAACTAACAGCACTTCACCAACCAAGGCCATTGTGGCAAGTGCCCAGCTATCAGTAGGAGCCAGGGAGCATGCTCCAATCACACAAGCTAAGCTCCTGACAGCTTAACATACACACATGCTGCAGAAATATACCTTAACATACAGTTAAATATACGTATATAACCAGTTGGAATTGGCATAGATGTCAGAATTATTTTCCTAATGAGTAAAATACTGTTCAATACTAATTTAAGGTGCTATTGCCAATGAATTTATTGTTTTTCAAATAAATATAGTGTGTGAATTTTGACCAACAGATATTTGTGAAAATCTTAAAACACATTTACTTGAAACTTCTACCTATGTGTATTGTAGCGGAGCTCTATTTCCATGATCTTTAACATTTTATACTAATCAATGTAAACAATTGATATTCAATTTCCAATTTATATGGTTTGTTTAAGGAAAAGTTATACAACTTTCCATTATACTTTCTGTATCAATGCCTCACAGTTTTCTAGATCTCTGCTTGCTGTCATTCTATAGGAAGCTTTTATGTTTGCTTCCAGGGGATAGAAATCTGACCATGGTCACACAGGTGCACCGCTCGTTATATCACACAGCTCCTATTACTCTCTGTGATACTAACGAACAGTGCACCTGTGTGACCATGGACAGATTTCTATCCACTGGAAGCAAACATAGACACTTTCTATAGCAGGAAAGCAAGCAGAGATCTAGAAAACAGTAAGGAATTGATACATAAAATATATTGGAAAATGATATAAATTTTGCTTACACACACCATATCAATACATTATATGTATTTCATATTTATGTAAGCAGAATGCTCTCCTATTTCTACTTTTTTATAGTGAATCTGACGACAGCTTTGACTGTACAAAGTGTTAGCTATTGACCCCGGAGATCTGTGTAATAATAACTCTGTGTGTGTTTTGATTGTAGCAACAGAACTGTGATGCATGTGTTATATCCCTGGATTGTAGCCAGTGCACTAAAGTGCTCAGCCTCAGATTCCAACTACAATTATGTTTTAGTGTGGAGTTAGTATGTATGTACAGTAGGGTGTAAAGTCTTTATGATAATTGCCCTCTTAGATAATCTAGCAACAGCAACATAGATGCATTTTTCAGTCTAAAAATTTCATCTTACATAAGACCAAGCAGAGTAAATAAGTCATACAATGAAATCAAACAGTTATCTTGTACAATTCTCCCATAAAAATTCAGGTTTAGGTATAAAAAAGGGTGAATATGTCATTGTGAGACACAGAAATGTTGATTTTCATAGAGCTAGACTTATTGAAATTCTAGATCCCTCTTTCACCCTAACATCAGTTGGCATAAGAGAGTAAGGGGAGGGGACGTCTACTTATTGTGAATTACCAAAAACAGTGGCTTCATATGACTTAAACTGAGTATTTATGGTCATCTTTGGGCACAGCTGTGAGAAGTCTAAATCTATATTAGAGATTACTTGTAAAGGGAAAATGAATGAGATTAAAGAGATATGTATCGTTTCATCTAATGAGAAATTTCAAGTAAATAAATGTCTGTACTAGATCATGGGATACATTGGCAATGTGCTATTTTGGGATTAAAAC